>NW_006921870.1:1543591-1561082 GCF_000298275.1 Orycteropus afer afer
AAAATTAAAAAAAAAAAAAAAAGGAACCTGTACATAGACCAAGAGGCTGCCATTCAAACAGAACAAGAATATACTACACGGTTTAAAACCAGGAATGGTGTGCATCAAGGTTATATCCTTTTGCCATAGTTATTCAATCTGTATGCTAAGCAAATAATCCGAGAAGCTGGACTATATGAAGAACATGGCATCAGGATTGGAGAAAGACTCATTAACAACCTGTTATATGCAGATGGCACAGCCTTGCTTGCTGAAAGTGAAGATGACTTGGAGCACTTACTGATGAATATCAAAGACCAGAGTTTTCAATATGGATTATACCTCAACAAAAAGAAAATTAAAATCTTCACAACTGGATCAATAAGCAGCATCACGATAAATGGAGACAAGATTGAAATGGTCAAATATTTCATTTTATTTGGATCCACAGTCAACACCCATGGAAGCAGCAGTCAGGAAATCAGACATTGCATTGCAGTCGGAAAATCTGTTGCAAAAGACCTCTTTAAAGTGTTGAAGAGCAAAGATGTCACAAAGAGCAAAGACTAGGGTGTGCCTAACCCAAACCAAGGTATTTTCAATTCCCCCATAAGCATTTGAAAGCTAGAAAATGAATACGGAAGAACAAGAAGAATTGGTGCCTTTAAATTGTAGTGTTGGCAAAGAATACTGAAAATACCATGGACTGCCAGAAGACAAACAAATGTGTCCAGAAATAAGTGCAGCTGGAATGCTCCTTAGAAGCAAGAATGGCCAGGCTTCATCTCACTTACTTTGGTCATGTTGTCAGTAGGGACCACTCCCTGGAGAAGGATATCATGCTTGGTAAAGGAGAGGATCAGCAAATGATGGGTGCTCAAGGAGGTGTTTTGACACAGAGGCTGCAACAATGGGCTCAAGCAGAGCAGGGATTGTGAGGATGGTACAGGGTCAGGCAGTGTTTCATTCTACTGTACTATGAGTCAGAATCAACTCTACAACACCTAACAGCAACAACAACAGTAATACTAAGGAGGTACACACTCCTTACAACAGTTAACCATACAAGATCAAAAGGGCAGCATTTGCCCAAAGACAAAGTTCAGAAGGCAGAAAGGAATAGGAAAGAAGAAGGAATGGAAACTGATAAATACAGGGAGGAAGTGGGATGGGTGGTGTTATGTTGAGGAGATTACAATCAATGTCATGAAACAAAATGTGTATGAATTGTTGAATGGAAAATCAATTTGCTCTGTAAACTTTCACCCAAATCACAATTAAAACTTTTTTAAAAAATAAAGTGTGGTAGTGATGTGGTCTAATTTCTGTCTCACAAGATCCCTCTTGCTGCTGAGTGTGAGGGCAGGGAACACTGAGGAGGCTGGTGCAAAAGTCCAGGCAAGAGATGACAGGATTTAGACAAGGTGGCAGCAGATGTTCAGAGACAATACTGTGGAGGACTGGTATGGATGTTAGGAGAACGGAGAAGGAGAGGCAGCACCAGCCCACAACCCTTTCAGTCCAGCTAAAATAGAGCACTCAACCAGTGATCCTAAGACTCATTCTGATTTGAGATTTTAAGTCAGATGTTTCTTCCTGAACCAATAGCTGTGGCCAGGAGAATGGCTGTGCTTACGTCAGGACATATTCTCTCCCCCTCCAAAAAAAAAACCTGGTTTGGCACTGGATGGATCTGTAAGTGGAAACTGGGGGCTATTACAAGAGGCTGAAGAGGAATCCATGAATGGCCCCTGTTGAGGCAGGTGGGGTGGGATGCGGTGAGTTTGCAGCCTTGAGTTTGAGATTGATTTCTTCTGCAGTGAATTTAGACACTATCAGGTACTTACTTGGCAAGCATTTGTATGGTCTCTGTAATATCCTAACAGGCACTAGGGAACTTTATCAGGCTCTCAGCCTGGAAGCCTGGGCCAATCCAGCCAGTTAGAGTACAGAGCTTCCCTATCTCTTACTGGGTCAGGTACCAATGGAGCCAGGCACACAGGCAGAGAACTGTGGTCTGATGGGAAAGTGGAATTGCCTGTGATTAGTGACTAATGATAAAGCAAGCAAGTTACACCCATTGCAAAAATGTGAACTGCAGAGGAGAGCATCACCAGAACCCAGTGGCTGATGTGGGTTATATGAAAACACACCGTGGGGGTGTGAAAGACAGGGGCTTCCAGATTTTGGAAACCCTCTCTTTTGCCCTTCCCCAAGAGACAAACTGTCTCCTGACTTCTGTGCACTTTCCTGGCTTAAAAATTTTACCACCTATTTATGCAGCCCTAAACTAGCTGCTTAAATACTTGGGCTTTTTTTGAACTTGATGTAGCCAGAGTCATCCTTTAAGTATTCATGACATATAATGAGAGGCAGGCATGTCAGTGCCTGCAGCTGTCTTTTATTTTCAGTGCTATATACTATCCCACTGATGGACTCTACCACAATGAGTGATTCTGTTGTCTATGAACATTCAGATTGTTTTCTATTTTTTCCTATTACAAATCATGCTGAGATAACTATGCTTGTCCCAGTGTTAGTCACACAAGCACTCCAAGGCCAGCATCATGGAATAGGAGTGTTGGGTCATAAAGTGTGCACGCACTCAAGTTCACCACTTCCTGCCAAACTGTTGTTCCAGAGTGTTTGTGCCAATGGCTACTCCCACCAACCTCTGCAGGCACTCCATCTCCTCACCAACACTTGTTAAAGTTGGCCCATGTAGTAGGTGTAAAATGCTATCTTGGTGTGGTTTCAATTTACATTTCCCTTGTTACTAATGAGGTCAAGAATCCTGACATATGTTTGTGAGCCATCTGTATTTACTCTGTTATGAAATTCCCACTCATGGGTCTGCCCCTTAAAACATTTTTTTCTCTTTTGCAATTGCTGATTTCTAGAATATAAATCTGATCATGTGACTCCCTGCCTTTTAAGCCTTTTTATGTCTCCCCATCAACCTTGGAATAAAGCCGAGTTCAGCAACCTAGCCAACAAGGCCCCTTGCTGGTTTAGCTCAGGGCTGCATCTTCATTCCTGACAGGAGCTGTTTCCTCCCTCTTTCATCTCAAGTTCCCCCCTCCATTCTGGTCCTACAGGGCTTCCTCCCCTGGATCTTGCAACCTTCCCAATCTTGCAAGTGCTATGCCATCTGCCAGAAACACCCCTCTCCATTCCTGCTGGTCCCTTGCTTGGTTGCTTCTCTCTCAGCCTTCAGGTCTCAGCTGAAGCCTCACTTTCTCCAGGGAGCTCTCCCATCTTCCCCTTAGACCCACCCCTACCTCCAGACTATTTGTCCAAGCCCCCATACATCCTAATCTCAGGTGCTGCTCACTTGGGCCCTAATATCAGTGGCCTTGTCAGTCTTCCCCACCAGACAGCATGCTCCCTGGGAGTAAACACCATGCTGTTGTGCTCATGATTATATTCCTGGATATAACTGAGGGGTGTGGTTACACCAAGTAAGCTCCTCAAAACTACACATGGAACAAAAGGAAGGAGGCCAGGACTAACAGTATATAGTGTGGGGCTGTTAAAGAAGAACAGATACTGGAGGGACCCCAGGAACCACTAGGAGCTGCTTTAGGGTAAAGGAGAGGAGAGTGCTGGACTGAGTCAGGAGAGCTGGGCTCTGGTCCTCTCTGACCTCAGTTTCCCCATCTATACTGAGGGGAGCTCCTTCCCATCACAGCCAGTGCCACTGTGTGGCCAGCCTGAGAGATGATCTGCAATTCTAGGCCCAGGGAGCAGGCAGATCCAGGACCAACAAAAGGGCCTTGTTTCCCAGTCTCTTCAGTGGAATCTCTCCCTTCCCCCTCCCCTAGCTTGGCTCCAGCTGAACAAAACCATATGCCAACATGTAGGAGGAGGGGAAGTGGGTGGGCAACATCCCAGCACCCCTCTCAATGTCTGGGCGTCCACCCAGCATTCCAGATGCTGTAGGCTCTGAGGGGAGTCCCCCTAACATCTCACCAGCTGCAGTGGGTCCACATCTGAGTCTCCCATGGAGTTGAGCTAAGGGAGTTGGCGGAAGCATTTTCACTTCTTATCTCATGTAATCCTTATGCCAGCTCTTCAGGCAGGGGTTGCCTCTAGACTCATTTTACAGATGATAGAGTAGGGGTAGAAGGGAAATCCTGCCTAGTAGTCTGACTTCAGGTTCCCTGCCTGGACCCCACCACTTCCAAAACTCCTCACAAGGGCGTCTTGCCCCAGCAAACCCATCTAGGCTTCACTCAAGAAGACAAGGACAGTATAGCCTCTCCTTGGCAAGCCAGAGAATGGGTAGGGACAGGTGATGACACTGAACAGCCTCAAGGGGAAGAGAGCACATTGCATCCAGAGATTTGCTGGGTGTCCACCCACTGCCCCTCTCTCCTGCTCTGCATCCTGACCAGCAGAAGGCCTCTTGGAGAGAATTCTGTATCAAGTCTGCTTCCTGCCACCTACATTTGTGTGACATGGATAAGGGACACCCCCCTTTGTGCTCTGATTTCCTATCTGTGAGATATGCATGAGGGTGTGTGGACTAAACAGAATGGAGCATGCAGAGAGGTTGTGGCCAGATGTCCACTAGAATCCTATAGAATAAAAAAGATAGAAAATACCAAGAGTGAACAAGGATGCAAAAAACTGGAATTCTTATTCATGGCTGGTAGGAGTTTAAAATGCTATGATCATTTTAGGAAATGGGTTGATGGAATTGACTAAAGTTGAACATATGTGTCTACTATGACACAGAAATTCCACTCTTCAGTTTCTACTAAAGAGGAAGGAAAGCATGTCTCCTCTAGAAAACACATACCAGAGTGTCCCTGGCAGCACTGCTCAAAACATTTCCAAACTGGAAACTGCTCAGATTCCCACCAGCATGGAGTGGGTCCATAACTCCAGGTGTGCTCACACAACTGGAAGTCCCTCAGTGGTGCAAGCAGTTAATGTGCTTTGCTGCTTACAAAAATGTTGGTGATTCAAGTCCACCCAGAGGCAGCTTGAAAGAAAGGCTTGGTGACCTATTTCCAAAGGTCACAGTCATTGAAAACCATATGGAACACAGTTCTACTCTGACACACATGGGGTCTCCATGAGTCAGCGTCAACTCTGCAGCAACTGGTCTTGGGGGTTTCACACAATTGAATACAATGGAGCAGCAAAAACAGATGACTTACAGCCATACTCAACAACATGAATGTATCACAGAAAGTCATTGGCCTTATCCAGGTATCTAGTGGTAGAGCAGGTGTTGTTGTTGTTGTTAGGTGCTGTCTTTGGCTTTGAGCCAAAGAAGTCAGACACAAAAGACAAAATAGTCAGACACATGTATGACTCTTTTTTTTCCCCACACACAAAATTCTAGAGCCAGCAAAACTAATTTCTGCTGTCAGAAGTTAGGAGAGGGCACTACACCACCAGAGCATATATCACCTCCCAAAGTGAAGGGGCCACAACGGGAACCTCTTGGGGCTGGTCAAGTCCTGTCACTGGCTCTGGGTGTTGGTTATATGAGTATGTTCAATTTGTGAAAATTTACCATGCACACATTTATGATATAGCTGTACTTAAAGATGAAGGAGCTCTGGTAGCGTAGTGCCTAAGACACTTGACTGCTAACCAGAAGGCTGGTGGTTCAAACCCATCAGCCACTCCTCAGAAGGAAGATGGGGCAATTTACTTCCATAGTAATACTGCCTCGGAAACCCAAGGAGCAGTCACTATGGGTCGGGTCCGACTCGACAGCACATAACAACAACAACATACTTAAAGAGAGGCTGTAATGAGCTGAGATGTTCCCCCAGGCCCATTTATTTCTGTTTTTATTATTACCTTGTCTCTAAAGGAATGGCTAGAGAGTGGTGCCAGGGTGGGCAATGCCTGTGTCCTGCCCATGCCAGCAGTCCCCTGCAGCCTCAGTGAACTACCCAGCACACAGAGATAGCTTGCCTTCTGTACCTCTGACTGCAAGAGCTCAACTGGCCATATGTGCAGAGCAGCCCAGCTGGCAGTGCTGTCGAGGTAACAACTCTAGGAGCAGCCCCCAACTAACAAGAGGCGGGATCAGTGTCCTTCCCTCTTGCTGGGGCAGTTCTGAGGTATGTGCTACATAATCCCTTCACGGCTCCCAGCTGGACTGAACCCGGTTGCCCACAATGGTGACTTGGTTATTAGCACACCTATACCCTCACTAGGCTTTCTGATAAAACCCACTGACATTGAGTCATTTTCCAACTCATAGCAACCCCTCCTTGAGTTTCTAAGGCAGTATCTCTACAGAAGTAGATTGCCCAGTCTTCCTTCCTAGGAGTGGCTGGTGGGTTTGAACTGCCAGCCTTCTGGTTAGCAGTCAAATGCCTTAGGCACTACACCACCAGAGAGGATATCACCTCTCAAATAAACTACTGGCACCCAAATCCTGCTCTTTTGTGTCCCCAATATTGAGATAAGAAAGACTAATTAGGAAATGGCCCACGTCTGGGAATCAGGCATTCTGACACCAGTCCCAGATATGATCAGGACATACTTGCCTTGGGCAAGTCATTGGCCTTATCCAGGTATCTAGTGGTAGAGCAGGTGTTGATGTTGTTAGGTGCTGTCAAATTGGTTCTGACTCAGTGACCCTACATACAACAGAACATAACACTGCCTGGTCCTGCCCCACCCTCACAATCATTGCTATGCTTGAGCCCATCATTGCAGCCACTGTCAATCCATCTCATTGAGGGTCTTCTCCTTTTTTGCTAACCCTCTACCTTACCAAGCATGATATTGTTCTCCAGTGATTGGTCCCTTCTACCAACATGACCAAAGTACATGAGATGAAGTCTGGCCATTCTCAGTACTAAGGAGAGTTCCAGCTATACTTCTTCCAAGACAGATTTGTTTGTTCTTCTGGCAGTCCATGATATTTTCAATACTTTTTGCCAACACTACAATTCAAATGCATCAATTCTTCTTCAGTCTTCCCTATTGTCCAGTTTTACATGCATACAAGATGATTGAAAATACTATGGCTTGGGTCAGATGAACCTTAGTCTTCAAAGTGACATCTTTGCTCTTTAATGCTTTAAACGGGTCTTTTGCAGTAGATTTTCCCAGGGCAATAAGTCATTTGATCTCCTGACTGCTGCTTTCATTGTTGTTGATTGTGGATCCAAGTAAGATGAAATCCCTGACAAGTCAATCTTTTCTCCAGTTATCATATGTTGCTTTTTGGTCCAGTTGTGAGAATTCTTGTTTTCTTTATGTGGATGTGTAATCCGTACCAGTGGCTGTAGTCTTTGATCTTCATCAGTAAGTGCTTTATGTCTTCTTCGCTTTCAGGAAGTAAGATTGTGTCATCTGCACATCTCAGGTTGTTAATACGTCTTATTCCAATACTGATGCCATGTTCTTCTTCATATAGTCCACCTTCTTGGGTTATTTACTCAGTCTACAGATTGAATAAGTATGATGAAAACACACAACCCTGACGGACAGACACCTTTCCTGATTTAAAACCATGCAGTATCCCCTTATTCTGTTTGAACAACTGGTGCTTGCTCTATGTACAGGTTTCTCATGTGCACAATTAAGTGTTCTTAAGTGTTCTGGAATTCCCACTCTGCAATATTATCCATAATTTACAATCCACACAGTCAAATACCTTTGCATAGTCAGTAAAACCCAAGTAAATATCTTCCTGGTATTCTTTCTTTCAGCCAAGATCCATTGGACGTCAGCAATGATATCCCTTGTTCCATGTCCTCTTCTGAATCCAGCTTGAATTTCTGGCAGTTCCCTGTCACTATACTACTACAACTATTTTTTAGTTGTTTTCAGCAAAATTTTACTTGCATATGATATTAATGACATTGTTTGATAATTTCCACATTCTGTTGGATCACCTTTCTTTGGTATAGGCATAAGTATGGGTCTTTTCCAGTCAGTTGGCCTGGTAGCTGTCTTTCAAATCTTTTGGCGTAAACAAGAGAGAACACCTTCAGTGTTGCATCCATTTGTTGAAACATCTTAATAAGTACTCCGTCAATTCCTGGAGCCTAGTTTTTTGCCAATTTCTTCAGAGCAGCTTGGATTTCTTCCTTTAGTTCTTGATCATATTCTACCTCCTAAGATGATTGAACATCGACCAATTCTTTTCAATACAGTGAGTCTGTGATTCCTTCCATCTTCTTTAAATGCTTCCTGCATCATTCAATATTTTGCCCACAGAATTCTTCAATATTGCAACTCAAGCCTTGAATTTTTTTCATCAGTTATTTCCACTTGAGAAATGCCAAACTTGTTCTTCTCCTTTGATTTTCTTACTCAGAGTATTGAGTGAAATGTTTGCCTAGGAATTAGAGCCCAGGACACAAAGATGAGGACAAAGAGGCATCCAAGCACATCTCAAAGAAAGCCAAAAGCAAATGGAGACCAGATACTCTACCCAGCTCCAGTTACCGTCCTGGAAACCACCCACCATTCTTTGTATGTAGATGACCAAGAAGAGAGAGATGACCTCCTCAGGGGACAGGAGTTGCATTTCCCCTCCCACAAAGTCCAAAGTACAGCCCCCAAAAAAAGCTAAATCTCCAGGATATTGGTGGATCTGCAAAAAACTCAAGACAGGCACTTTACTCTTGGTTCAGATGTCTCCTAATGAAGTGGACCAGTGGCCCTGTTCTTGGTCCATCTGTGAAGGTGGGAGAGGAGAGAAGAACAGGAGAGAGTGGGTAGGGCAAGGAAAGAGTGGTCAGGAACCCCCTGCCTGTCTGTTCACCATCTACTAGTAAATGGATGCCATAATGTGGGACCAGTCTCAGGTTACCTGGGGATGGTGTCACAGCAACAGGGGTACTGATGGGGCAGGAACTGAGTGGGTGGGAAAGGGTCTACTTGGGGCTAGATGTCCATGTCAGGGCTTTCTGCACAGGGAGCTCCCTCCAGCAGGACTCTTGGAAGAATTCACAGGTGCCTACAGATGAGCTGAGGGGACAGAAGCTATACCACGGGCACCAATGGTTAGTCAGTGCAGCTAGAAAAGCCACAGAGAGCAATAAAGAGATGATAGTGGAGGCAGAGACTCCAGTCTCCCCCAGCTGGACCCAGGAGAAAATGAGGAGAGCAGGGAAAGCCAGGTCACACCCTCCCCATCTTGGTTCTTGGAGCCACAGACCACATCCAAGCCAGGAGCAGAGGAGAGATTAGTTGCAGTTGATGGCAGCCTGGCCAGAGTTTTTAAGATCTGAGAGCTCTGGGGCCTATGGAGATGACCATTGTGTAGGGCAACAGGGTCAGCTGGGCCTGGGTGATAGCACACTCCCACCTCCTCCCAAATTGCTCTTGCAGGAATCCACCACTGTTGCCCAGTCCTGTGCTGCCCGGGTCTTCATATATCCCAACAGGATGAGTTGTAGCCCTTTTGCCTGGATCTCTCCTCTCCCTTCCTGCCACCTAAACCCTGACTCACCTGGACCCCTGTTCAGCCCTAACCTGCTCTTCCTGCCTCCAGATTCCCCTCCAATCTGCCACCCCCCACAATGGCCATAGGGAGACTCTTTTGGACACGTGCATCTGTCTGTGCTACTGCCCCATCTAGAAGTCCTTCTCGGCTCCCATAATCTTCAGAATAGAGTCTGAAATCATGAGCCTGGCTTTCAAGGCCCATCTGATGTTGCTCAGCTGCCCCTCCCACCTCATTTCGCACATATCTGCCTCTCCAACCAAACTGAACTGGTAGCACCACCACACAATTCACACCTCTGTGCCTTTGCAGGTGCTTTTTCCCCTGCCTCAATGTCCTTCCTTAATTTTTTTCTCCTAATAAACTCCTACTCAACATTCCAGAACCCAAGCATCACTCTCCCTACACCTGTGCTTTCTTTATTACATCTGTGGTCACCATGTATTCCTAATGTCCCTCAACTGGTAGACTGAGCTCTTCAAAGTCAGGGACCATATCTTACTCATGTCTGATCCCCAAACCCAGCCTAGGACCTGACACAAAGCTGGAAAATATGAAATAAATGAATAAATGGATAGAGGGATGGATAGAAGGAGGGATGGGGGATAGTTGGCTCAAGGGATGAATGAATGGAGGGAAGGATGGATAGAAGGATGAATGGAAGGATGAAGGGATGGATGGAGGGATGGATAGAATTATTGAGGGAGGGAGGAATAAAGGAAGGGGTAGAGGAAGAGAGGGATGGAGGGAGATGGATGGAGGGATGAATGGAGAGATAAGAGAATGGAGGGAAGGATGGATATCTTCACCCCACTGTTTGATGAAGCCCTCAGAGTTGGGGTCAGGTCCTTATTTGACCTCTTCTTATTCTAAAGAACCTAGCTCAAGAGTGGGCACATAACAGGAGCTCAGTAAATTGATAATGAGCCAAATACAGGGCTGCGTTGGAAGTGGTGTTCGGTGTAAGGAATTGAGCCAGTAGGTGGGTGGATGGAGCAGTGGTGAGTGATGATGGAGTGTGGGGGTGGGAGGTGGGGAGAAGCAATACTGAAGAGCTGACAGAGGCAGAACTTGTTGGGCTTGGTGATGGACAGATATCACAGGAGAGAGGAAGAGGGTCTTAGAGCTGTAATAGGATAAACTGGGTTGGATGTGCCAAGTTTGAGGACTGACCTTGAAAGCAGGGTTGGAGCTCAGGAATGAGCTCTGGACTTGAGCTGGGTTTGAGGTTTATAAGAGATAGGGTGTCTCAGTTATCTAATGCTGCTATAACAGAAATGTCACAAGTGGGTGGCTTTAACAAACAGAAATTTATTTTCTCACTGGTTAGGGGGCCAGAAGTCCAAACTTAAGGTGCCTGCTCTGAAGGGAGGCTTCTCGCTCTATCAGTTCTAGGGTAAGAGCCTTGTCTCTTTTTAGTTTCTGTTTCTTGGTTTCTTGGAGATCTCATGTGGCATAGTATCTATATTCCCCCATATGTGCTTTCTTGCTTGGTTGCTTGCTCAATCTGCTCTTTTATATCTCAAAAGGAATTGATTTAAAACACATTCTACACTATTACTGCCTCATTAACGTGCCAAAAACAACACATTTCCAAATGGGAATAAGGGTTAGGATTTATAAGACATATTTTTGGGGGACTTTTTGTTATTTAATCCATAGCAAGAGTGTAAAGGAACATGAGGGAATGAGAGAAAGCTCCAAAAGATGTTGGTGGAAAAAGTGAGAGGATGCAAGAAAAACCTTGAGGATAGGCAGGTAAAATCAGCCAGGAAGAAACCAGAGGAGAAAGGCTTGGAGAGGGAGGAGAGAGACAGGGAGAGTAGGTGATTCCTGGAGGGAATGCATCCAATCAAGGCTATTCCTGTCCCTGAGGCTTCCTCTCCCCATGTTGCCCTTCTTTTGGGATCAGACAAGTCACTGCAGAGAACAAAATGGAGACAGCTTGGGCAGAATAGTCTTCATTTCAGTGCCAAGCTGGCAAGGAACCCACTAAGCAGAAGCAGCCCAGGGCCATGTTAACAGAGCTACAACGGGCAGAAAGCGGAAGTGCTAGATGCTTCTGGCAAACTTCACCCAGAACGCCTGCCCTGCCCACAGTGTAAAGGGTTAACACACTCAGTTACTGACCAAAAGGTTGGAGTCAATCCAGAGGCACCTCAGAAGAAAGGCCTGGTGATCTAGTTCAAAACAATCAGCCATTGAAAACCCTATGGAGCACAGTTTTACTCTGACACATATGTGGTCAGTATGGATTGGAGTCAAAGCACCTCCCAAGCACAGCCTTGCTCCAGGACTTGAGCTGGGTTTGGGGTTTGACCAGGGCCTACGGTCACCTTTTAGGTGGTACATTTAGTTTCTGTGGACCCAATTCAGGCTCTCTCTGTGGTTACTCTGACCAGTGGCAGACCTAGCACTTTCAGCACCCAGAGAAGATTTCAAGAGCCCTTTCTTTTTTATATTGTTGTTACAAAATATTTCTAACAGAAACGAAGAACAGTACAATGAAACCCCATGTGCCCATAACCTAGCTTCAAAACTATCAACTAATGGCTAATCTTCTTTCTTTTTTTATTTTACTTATTTATTTAATTGTGCTTTGGGTGCGTTCAACAGTTCATGCATATTTGATTTCATAGCCCTGATTACCATCTCCAACCATAAAAAACTCTCCTCCTCCTCCCTTCTTCTCCCTGTGACTAACCCTCTCTCTGTGCCCTGCTTATCTATGCATTCCTGGTGTCCAGATTATCCCCTATGTGAATGCTACCCCTCTGTTGTCTCATGGCTGATTGACCTAAGGGGTGAATCTCCCTATAGTAGGTGGGTATATTGCCCTGGGGTAGGTCTTTTGTATGTAGGTCTTTCTACTGTTGGACTGAGAGCCAATCCATGGGAATGACTCCATTTCTAGGCCCGAATGGTAAACCAGGTCCATAGTCTCAAGGGTTCTACCAGTCTCTATCTGACCAGTAATTCTGGTCATTTTTGTGCTTTTGAATTTTTCCTCTCACTCTATCCAGGATCTCCAGTTTTGATCCCTTTCTGAGGTTGACATTTGTAGCTGGACACCATCTAGTTCTTCTGGTCTCAGTGTCATGAAGGCTGAGGTCCTCATCGTCCATCTTATCCTTGGACTAATTGTTTCCAGATGACTTTGATTTTCTTCACTCTTCTTTGCTCTAATGAAAGGAGACCAATAGTTGGATCTCAGATGGCCAATCGAAAGCTTTTAAGACACCAGTCACTACTCACCAAAGCAGGTTGTAGAACAAAATTTTATGTACTATGTTGTTCCAATTGAGCATGATGTCCCCCAAGACTGTGGTCCTGAGTCTGCAGGACTCTCTCACAAGGTGTTTGGTTGTTGTCTCTAAGAAGTTACTCCAATCCTGTCTTCTGTTGCTTCTGTAATGTATGTGGCTAATTTTGTAGCACACGTGCATATGTAACATTATCTTCAGCCAATCTATGCTTTGCATAGGGTATATTCCTGTTCGTCTACCCCCACCTGATCTTCTCACCTGTCTATGCATTAATCCATAGCTTAGTGTTTGGTGCTAGTGATAATGCAGTATTGAGCATGTAACAGTATTTGCCTCTGTTGTGTATATCTTTTGTGCACATTTCGGTGTCTTTCCTTTCCCCAATGTCACCATGCTAGTCACAGACTCTTTCCATACTGTCCTTTCCCTCACCCAAATCAACATGTGACCCCCAACTAGTCCAAGATTTTCCCTCCCCTTTCCTCCTGTCCCTGGTAACCAACACAGTGAATTTCCTTCCCTGAATAAATGTTTCCTTGACTTTTGACATTTGTCCTTCTGTGATTGACTTATTTCACTCAGCATAATGTCCTCCAAATTTATCCATGTTGTGAGATGATTCATGTATTCCTCATTACTCTTCAATGTTGCATAGTACTCTATTGTGTGAATGTACCATGGTTTTGTTATCCATTCATCTGTTGATGGGCATCTAGGTTGTTTCCATCTCTTTGCTATAGTGGATTGTGCTGCGAGGAACATGGGTGTACATGTATCTGTTCATGTCCTGTCTTCTCACCTCTTTAGGATATATTCTGAATAATGGAATTGCTGGATCAACTGGTATTCCTATTTTCAATTTTTTTTAAAGAAACAGCACATTATTTTCCACAACGGCTGTACCATTTTGCACCAGCAGGTATGAGAGTTTGGATCTCTCTGCAGCCATGCCAGCATTTGTTATTTTCTGTCTTGTTGAACTGTGCTATTATTTCCGTGTTGAGATGATATCACATTGTTGTTTTGATTTGCATCTCTCTAATGGCTAATGATCATGAGCATTCCCTTATGTGTTTGTTAGCTGCCAGTATATCTGTTCTTTGCCTGTATTTGAATTGAGTTGTCTTTTTGGTGTTGAGGTGTTGAAGTTTTCTATAAATTTTGGAGATAAATCCCTTGTCAAATACGTCATAGCCAAGTATTTTTTCCCAAATCTGTAGATTCCCTTTTTACCCTTTTGAAGAAGTCTTTAGATGCACATAAGAATTTAATTTTTAAAAGGTCCCAGTCATCTAGTTTCTTTTTCACTGACTGTGCATTTTGGGTTATCCCTGATATTCTATTTGTGCCATAAATTAGGGCCCCTAGATTTTTTCCTATTTTATCTTATATGAGCTTTATAATTTTGAGTTTTACATTTAAGTCATTGTTCCAATGTGAGTTCATTTTTGTGTATGGGGTGAGATATGAGTCTTGTTTCATTTTTCTCCAAATGGATATCCAATTTTGCTAGCACTATTTGTTAAAGAGGCTATCTCTTCCCCATTTAATGGGTTTTGAATCTTTGTAGAGATCATCTCTCTATAGATGGATGGGTCTATTTCTGGGCTTTTGATTCTGTTTTATTGGTCTATCTGTCTATCTGTCCTGGGCTTTTGATTCTGTTTTATTGGTCTATCTGTCTATCATTGTACCAATACCACCACACTGTTTTGACTACTGTGACTGTATAGTAGGTTTTGAGGTCCAGGAATGTGAGACCTCCTGCTTAATTTTTCTTCTTCAGTAGTACTTTGCTTATCCAAGGTCTCTTTCCTTTCCATACAAAGGTTGTGATTGGTTTTTCCATGTCCTTAAAAAATGTTGATGGACTCTGGATTGGAATTGCATTGAATGTGTACATTACTTTGGGTGGTACTGACATTTTCACAATATTCAGTCTTCCAATCTATGAATAAGGCAGGTTCTTCCATTTATGTAGATCCCTTGTAGTTTCTTGTAGTAGTGTTTTGTAGTTATCGTTGTATAGGTCTTTTGTGTCTCTGGTAAGATTCATTCCTAAATACTTAATCTTTTGGGTAGCTATTGTAAATGGTATTGTTTTCCTTATTTACTTTCCAGAGGCCTCTTTGTTGATGCAGAGGAATCCAACTGATTTTTGTATGTTGACCTTGTATCCTGCCACTTTGCTGAACTTTCCTATTGGTTTCAGTATTTTTTTTTTTTGCTGTGTCTCTTCAGTTTTCTCTATATAGGATCATGTCATCTGTGAATAGAGATAGCCTTACTTCTTCTTTGCCAATTTGGATGCCTTTTATTACTCTTTCTTGCCTTATTTTCGTGGCTAGGACTTCCAATACAATATTGAATAGAAGCAGTGATAGAGGGCATCCTTGTCTGGTTCCCGTTCACAAAGGGAATTCTTTGAGTCTTTCTCCATTAACAATAATGTTGTCTGTTGGTTTGGAGTATATGCCCTTTATTATGTTGAGGATTTTCCGTTATATCCCTATAGTGCTGAGAGTTTTGAAAAGGAATTGGTGTTGGATTTTATCGAATGCCTTTTCTGCATCGATTGATATGATCTTATGGTTCTTTTATTTTGTTTATGTGGTGGATTACATAGATTGTTTTTCTGATGTTGAACCATCCTTGCATACCTGGTATGAATCCCACTTGGTCATGGTGTATTATTATTATTATTATTATTATTATTATTATTATTATTATTATTTTGATACGCTGTTGGATTATGTTGGCTAAGATTTTGTTGAAGATTTTTGTGTCCATGAGGGATATAGGTCTGTAGTTTCCCTTTTAGTGGAGTCTTTCGCAAGTTTTGGTATCAGTGTTATGCTTGCTTCATAAAATGAATTTGGGAGTATTCCTTCTTTTTCTGTGTTCTGGAATAGTTTGAGTAGTATAGGTATCAGCTCTTCCCTGAATGTTTGGTAGAATTCTCCAGTGAAGCCATCTGGGCCAGGACTTTTTTTTGTGGGGAGTTTTTTATGACCTGACTGATTTCTTCTTTTGTTATGTGTCTGTTCGAGTATTCTATCTCTGACTGGGATAGTTTAGGTAGGTCTTATGCTTCTAGAAACCTGTCCATCTCTTCTAGATTCTCAAATCTGTTGGAGTATAGTTCTTCATAATATTCTATTATTATCTTTTTTATTTAAGTTGTTTCTGTTGTGATATAGCCTTTTTCATTTATTATTCATGTTATTTGCATCTTCTCTTTCCTTTCCTTTGTTAAATTTTCCAGTGGTTTCTTGATTTTGTTTATCTTTTTGAAGAACTAACTTCTTGTTTTGTTGATTTTCTCTATTTTTTTGTTTTTGTTTTCTGCTTCATTTATTTCTGCTTTGATCTTTATTATTTCCTTACTTCTGGCTACTGTAGGTCTCTTTCCTTGCCCTTTTTCTAATTATTGGAGTTGTTGAGTTAAAGTGTTGATTTGGATTCTTTCCTCTTTTTTGATGTGTGCATTTATTGCGCTAAATTGACCTCTGAGTACTGCTTTCACTATGTCCCAAAGGTTTTGGTAAGTTGTATCTTCATTCTCATTTGCTTCTAGCAATTTATTATTATTATTATTTCACACTTTAATTCTTCTGTTACACAGTAGTTTTTGAGCAGTGTATTATTCCATTTCCACACATTTGACTTTTTTCCCTTGGTCTTTCAATTATTGATTTCTAATCTTATAGCATTATGATCCTAGAAGATGCTTTGTAGTACTTAAATGTTTTTTAATTAATTGAGGCTTGTCTTGTGTCCTAACATAGAGTCTATTCTGGAGAATGATCCATGTGCACTGGAAAAGAATGGGTTTTGCATTGGGTGCAGTGCTCTGCATAAGTCTAAGAGGTAAAGTTGGTTGATTGTGTTGTTGAATTCTTCTGTATCTCTGGTGAGTTTTTTTCCAGTTGTTCTGTCCCTCTTTAAAAGTGGTGTGCTAAATTCTCCTACTACTGTTGTAGAGTTGTCGATTTTTCTATTAGATTCAGTTAATATTTGCTTTATGTACTTTGAAGCTCTTTCATTGAGTACATGGATATTTATTATGGTAATGTCCTCTTGGTCAATTAACTCTTTTACAAACATATAGTGTACTTCTTTGTCCTTTATGCTGTTTATCACCTTGGTGTCTATTTTATCAGAAATTAATAATGCCACTCCTGCTTTTTTGTTTGTTTTTGGTTGCCATTAGCTCGATAGGTTTTTTCCACTCCTTAATTTTTAATTTATTTTTATCTTTCTGTCTAAGGTGGGTCATTTATAGGCAGCATATCAAAAATATTTTTTTGTTATTGTTGTTTTTTCTTATCCAATCTGCCACTCTTTCTCTTGACTGGTGCAGTTAGTCCATTCACATTGAGTGTAATTAGTGATATGTTTGAATTTATTGCTGTCATTCTATTGTGTTTTTTGTTGTGTTGTTGGTGATTTCCTTGTTCCAAATATTTTTCTGTGCTGAGTTCATTTTGTTATCAAGTATTTCTTCTCTTTTCTTCTTTATTTTTGGTTTTATGCTTACTAAACCCACATGTTTTCCTTCTCTCTGGGTTTCCTTAGGGGGATTGTTAATGTTCTCTGTGATTACCTTGGAGTGAATTCTTGTCACTTTAATTTTGGAACAGTCTGTTTTATAAGGACAATGTCCTGTCTTCCTCTCCATTTGGAAGTTTTGTAATTAGAACTTTTATTCCCTCTATTTGCTTTGTTGCTGATGATGTCTGTAGACTGACTCCCTTATTCTTTTGTGTACATGGTTTTATGAGCATTTTTATTTTGAGCATCTATT
>NW_006921870.1:1578291-1579890 GCF_000298275.1 Orycteropus afer afer
TTTTGTTTCCCTTTCTTGCCTTATGGCCCTGGCTAGGACTTCCAGTACAATGTTTAATAGAAGTGGTGATAGCGGGCATCCTTGTCTGGTCCCTGTTCTCAAGAGGAATGGTTTCAGTCTTTCTCCATTGAAAATAATGTTGGCTGTTGGTTTTGCATAAATGCCCTTTATTATGTTGAGGAATGTCCCATCTATTTCTAGTTTGCTGAGAGTTTTCATTAGGAATGGGTGTTGGATTTTATCAAATGCCTTTTCTGAATCAATTGATATGATCATGTGGTTCTTCTCCTTTGTTTTATTTACGTCGTGGATGATGTTGATTGTTTTTCTACTGTTGAAACATCCCTACATACCTGATATGAACCCCACTTGGTCATAATGAATTATTTTCTTGCTATGTTGTTGCAGTCTATTAGCTAGGATTTTGTTGAAGATTTTTTCATCTATATTCGTGAGGGATATCGGTCTGTAGTTTTCCTTTTGAGTGATGTCTTTGCCTGGTTTTGGTATCAAGGTTATGCTTGCTTCATAAAATGAGTTAGGGAGGATTCCATACTTTTCTATGTTTTGGAATAGTTTGAGTAGGATTGGTATCAGTTCTTCTCAATGTTTTGTAGAATTCTCCAGTGAAACCGTCTGAGCCAGGACTTTTATTAGTTGGTAATTTTTGGATGACCTTTTCAATTTCTTTTTTTGTGCTGGGCCTGTTCAACTTTTCCACATCAGTCTGTGTCAGTTTAGGTAAGTGGTGTGTTTCTAGAAATTTGTCCACTTCTTCCAGATTTTCGAATTTGTTGGAGTACAGTTCTTCATAGTATCCTGATATTATCCTTTTTATTTCAGTTGGTTCTGTTGTGATGTTACTCATTTTGTTTCTTAATTGTGTTATTTGTATTCTCTCCATCTTTTCCTTTGTTAAATTTGCTAGTGTTTTGTCAATTTTATTGCTCTTTTTAAAAAAACAGCTTCTGGTCTTGTTGATTTTTTCTATCGCCCTTCTATTTTCTGTTTCATTGATTTCTGCTCGAATCTTGATTATTTCCTTTCTTCTGGTGACTGTAGGATTTTCTTGTTCTTTCTGTAATTGTTGGAGATGTTGGTTTAAAGTGTTGGTTTTGGCTCTTTCTTCCTTTTTCATGTGTGCATTTATTGCTATAAATTGTCCTCTGATCACTGCTTTTGCTTTATCCCAAAGATTTTGGTATGTTGTGTTTTCATTCTTCTTTGATTCAAGGAATTTTCAAATTTCAATTTTGATTTCTTCTCTTACCCAGTCTCTCTCAAGGAGGGTGCTGTCCAGTACCCATTTGTTTAGTCTTTTCCTGTTGATCTTCCTATTGTTGATTTCTAATTTGGTTGCATTATGATCTGAGAAAATGCTTTGCAGTATTTTGATGTTTTAAAATTTATAAAGGCTTGCTTTATAGTCTAACATATGGTCTATCATGGAAAATGTTCCATGTGCACTGGAGAAGAATGTATATTGTGCTGCTGTAGGGTGAAGTGCTCTGCAGATGTCTATAAGGCCAAGTTGGTGGATTGTATTGTTTAGCTCTTCTACATCTTTGTTGAGTTTCTTTCCAGTTGTTCTATCTTTCA
>NW_006921870.1:1580607-1588087 GCF_000298275.1 Orycteropus afer afer
TCTGAGCACACAAACTGTGATGGAGTTCCTGTGAGCCCAGAAGGTAAGTAGAAGTGGGGGATGGCCTCACCTCCCTTCACCAAGCAGGTGTGTGGTACAAGATTAACAAGAGGAATGTGGTACCTTTTCAGTCTTGCAGGTCGGGAGTGTCCTTGGGGTTGTTGGAAAGCAGAACGTGTTCTTAAGCCCCAGGAATCTGCGGGAGCACTGTCTCTTTCAATATCCAAAATTGTCAAGCCGCTTTTAAACCTACAAAATGGTGGCGCCTCCAGACCGGCAAAAGTCCACAGCTCAGCCCACCTTTCTCTTCACCTTCTCTGTTTATTCCCCAGCCACCAGAGCAGTCCTCTGTGCAGTCCGTGGCTATCAGGGCTGATTTTTAGGTTAATTCTTAGGTCCTACCACCACTCGGGAATTTCCAAGCTGTCTGTACCTTAGGATTGCTCAGGATCACTGCCAGACTGCAACTCCATATGTATCCTTTTTTGGTTTTTTCACACAAATTCTTCTGCTAGTTGGGGTTTAGACCACTTCTATATCCTTCCCTTCAAGGCTCAGGGGTCCAAGATTATCTTCTGTGTCTGTGTTAATTGGTTTCCCTTTTCTTCGTTGAAGAGGGTCTGTGCAGTCTTTCTGCCTAGTTTACCATCTTGCCAGAACTGGTTATCCATTCTTGTGTTGATGGGCATGTAGGTTGTTTCTATCTTTTTTCTACTGTAAAAAGTGCTGTGATGAACATGGATGTGCATATATCTAATGTTTTCTGGGTCTCACCTCTTTAGGATATATTACTAGTAATGGCATTGCTGCATCAAATGGTATTTCTATTTCCAACTTTTTAAGGAAGCACTATATTGTTTTCCACAATGATTGTACCACCAGTAGTGTATAAGAGTTCCAATCTCTCCACACCCTTGCCAGCATTTGTTGTTTTCTGTCCTGTTAAACTTTGCTATTATTGTGGAGTGAGATGGCATCTCATTATTATTATTATATTATTATTATTTGCATCTCTAATGAATAATGACTGTGAGCATGTCTTCATTTTTTTGTTGGCTGCCTGAATATCTTCTTTAGTGAAGTGTCTGTTCATATCCTTTCCCCATTTTTTAAATTGGATTGTTTGTCTTTTTGATGTTGAGGTGTTGAAGTTTTCTATAAATTTTATTAATTGATTAATATTTTAATGGTGCTTTAGGTGCAAGTTTACAGAGCAGAGTTTGTTTTACATTCAACATTATGTGTACATTTAGTTTCACTCCCCATTTACCACGCCCAACCCTAACCCCATCTCCTCCCCTTCCTGCCCAGTAACCCCCTCCCACCATGCCCCTCATAGTTATACATTCCTGTTTGTCCTGCATTTCCTTGTGTGAATGTTGCCCCTCTGGTGCCTTGTGGTCAATCGCTCCAAGGGATGCATTTCCACAGATTATGTGGGTGTGTCACCCTGGCTTGAGTGGCGTGCATGTACATCTTGTTTGCTATTGGGCTGAGAGCCAGCTCCTGACAGTGAGTTTTATTCCAGGCCCAGAATGTATCTCAGGGCCATAGTACTGGGGGAGTCTCACCAGACTCCATCAGACCAGTAATTCTGGTCATTATTGAGTTTTGGGATTTTGTTCCATGTTTTCCCTCACACTCTATTCAGGATCTTTTTCTATAAATTTTAGATAGCTATAAGTCCCTTGTCAGGTATGTTATAGTCAAATGTCCTTTTCCCAATCTGTAGGTTCTCTTTCTACTATTTTGGAGGAGTCTTTTGAATTTAATTGTTAGAAGGTGCCAATCATCTAGTTTATCTTCTGCTGTTTGTGCATTTTGGGTTATACTTGATAGTCTATTTCTACCATACATTAGGGTCCCTGAGTTTGTCTGTATTTTATCTTTGATGAGCTTCATAGTTTTGAGTTTTACATTTTGATCTCTGATCCATCTCAAGTTTCTGTTTGTATATGGTGTGAGGTATGGATTTTGATTCATTTTTCGGCAAATGGATATCCAGTTTGCCAGTATCATTTGTTGAAGATACTATCTCTTCTCCATTGAATGGGTTTCAACTCTTGTCAAAGATCAGCTGGTGGACGGATCTATTTCTGTACTCTCAATTTTGTTCCACTGGTCTATGTGTCTATCATTATACCAATACCAGCAGTTTTGTGGCTGCACAGTAGATTTTGAGATCTGGAAGTGTGAGACCTCCTACTTTTTCTTTTTCAGTAGTGCTTTGCTTATCTAAGGTCTCTTTCCTTTCCATATAAAATTCATGATTGGTTTTTTCATGTCCTTAAAGAGGACAAAATTTGGATTGGGATTGGATTGAATCTATACATTGCTTTGGGTAGCACTGACATGTTCAAAATGTTCAGTCTTCCTATCCATGAGCATGGGATATTCTTCCATTTTTGTAGGTCTTTTACAGTTTCTTATAATAGTGGTTTGTATTTATCTTTGTACAGGTTTGTGTGTGTGTGTGTGTGTGTGTGTGTATGTGCCCCTGGTAAGATTTATTCCTAAGTATTTCATCATATTGGTAGCTATTGTAAATGATATTATTTTCCTTATTTCCTTTTCAGAGATCTCTTTGTTGGTGTAGAGAATCCAACTGGTTTTTGTATGTTGATCTTGTATCCTGCCACTGTACTGAACCTTTCAATTAGTTCCAGATTTTCTGGCTGAGGCTCTCAGGTTTTCTATGTATAGGATCATGTCTTTTGCAGAGATTGTTTTACTTTTTCTTTGCC
Source organism: Orycteropus afer afer (assembly GCF_000298275.1). Classification (NCBI taxonomy): domain Eukaryota; kingdom Metazoa; phylum Chordata; class Mammalia; order Tubulidentata; family Orycteropodidae; genus Orycteropus; species Orycteropus afer. The sequence goes on from NW_006921870.1 coordinate 1,583,352, forward strand.
AGTTTGGATGCCTTTTATTTTTCTTTCTTGTCCTGGCTAAGACTGCCAATACAATGTTGAATAGAAGTGGTGATAGAGGGCATCCTTGCCTGGATCCCATTTGCAAGTGGAGTTTTTTGAGTCTCTCTCCATTGAGAATAATGTTGGCTGGTTGGCTTTGTATATATGCCTTTTATTATATTGAGAAATTTCCCTTCTATTCCTATTTTGCTGGGGGGTTTTATCAGGAATCAGTGCTGGATTTTATCAAACTCTTTTCTGCATCAATTGATATGATCATGTGGTTCTTTGCCTTTGTTTTATTTATGTGGTTGTTTTTCTAATATTGAACCATCCTTGAATACCTGGTGTGGTACTTAAGTTTGTGTGTCAACTTGGCTAGGCCTGGTTGAGTGGCTGGGCAGCTGAATGTAGTATTGCCCATGATAAGACTGGTAATCAATTTCATGGTGGAATCTACTGTGAGCAGCTGAGTAGCTGCCTTAGGGATGTGGCCTGCTTCCTGAATATAAGGAGAAGCTTTGGGGAATGGTCTCTAGCTTATGGCATGCTTGAACCCTGAATGTAGCTGTGTCATTGTTTAGCAGCCTGCCATGCTCTGCTGACCTTGGAACTTCCAATGGACTTGAATTAATGGCCTGCCATGTGGTTTGGTAACATCGGGATTGTGACATTTTATTTGTTGACCTTGGGGTTGTTAGCCTCAGCAGCCAGTAGCTGTCTGAGTGAAGAGATGCCTCTAGCTTCAGTGCACTGGGAGCAAGAGGCAAAGCTGAAGCCCAAGGTCAGGGGGCTTCCACACAGCCCCTAGAGCCTGGCACTTGGAACTCAGATTTCCCGAACTGTAAGAGAATAAACTCCTGTTTGTTAAGGCCATCGCATTTGTGGTATATTCCTGTCAGAGTGGCACTAGATAACCAGAACACCTTTTTTTGACATAGTGTTGGATTCTATTGGCAAGGATTTGTTGAAGATTTTTAGTCTGTATTCATGAAGGATATTGGTCTGTAGTTTTCATCTTTAATGATGCCTTTGCCTGGTTTTGGTATCAGGGTTATGCATACTTCATAGAATGAATTTGGGAGGATTCCATCCTTTTCTGTGTTCTGGAACAGCTTGAGTAGGATAGGTGTCACCTTTCCTCTGAACATTTGATAGAATTCTCCAGTGAAGCCATGAAGCCATCTGGACCAGGTCTTTTTTACATGGGGAGTTTCTTTTTATGACCTGTTCAATTTCTTCTTTTGTTCTGTTTTCTACCTCAGTTTAGGTAGGTCTTGAGTTTCTAGGAATTTGTCCATTTCTTCTAGGTTTTTGGATTTGTTGAAATACAGTTGTTCATAGTATTCTGTTATTATCCTTTTTATTTCAGTTGGTTCTGTTGTGATGTCACCCATTTCATTCGTCATTCATGTTATTTGCATCTTCTCTTTTTCTTAGTTAAATTTGCCAATGGTTTGTCAATTTTTTAATCTTTTTGAAGAACCAGCTTCTAGTCTTGCTGATTTTTTCTACTGGTTTTCTTTTTTCTAATTTATTTATTTCTGCTCTGATCTTTATCATTTCCTTTCTTCTGGAGACTGACTTAAGGCTGCTGCTTCTTTTTCTTTTTTTTCTAATTTTTTGAGTTGTTGGTTTAAGATGTTGGTTTTAATTTTTTGTTCTTTTTTGATGTGTGCATTAATTGCTATAAATTTACCTCTGAGTATTGCTTCCACTATGTCCCAGAGGTTTTGGCATGCTGTGTTTTCATTCTCATTTATTTCTAGTAATATTTTTATCTTACAATTTATTTTATCTGTTACCCAGTGGTTCCTGAGCAGAGTGTTGTTTAATTTCCATGTATTTCTTTTTAATCTCTTCATCCTCCTATTGTTGATTTCTAATTTTATAGTATTGTGATCTGAGAAGATGCTTTGTAGAATTTTGGTGTTTTAAAATGCATTGAGGATTCAATTGGCACAACAAAATACATAAAAGCCTGTTCCTCATCCTACATTGGTGAGTAGTGACTGGGGTCTTAAAAGCTTTCAAACAGCCATCTAAGATGTACCTAATGGTCTCCTATCATTGGAAGTGAAGAAGAGTGCAAAAAAGGGGGGGTCATTTGGAAGCAATAAGCCATAGGACATGATGGCCCTTGAGACCAGAAGAACTAGATGGTGCCTGGCTACCAATGCCAGTCACTCAGGAAAGGATCAAATATGGAGATCCTGGATAGAATGGGAGGAAAAACATGGAACAAAATCCAAAAACTCAATAATGACCAGAATTACTGGTCAGATGGAGTCTGGTGAGACCCCCAATACTATGGTCCTGGGATACATTCTGGGTCTGGAATAAAGCTCACTCCCAAGGGCTGGCTCTCAGCCTAATAGTAAACAAGATGTACATGCAGACCACTCAACCCAGGGTGACACACCCTCATACTCTATGGAAATGCATCCCTTGGAGCAATTGACCACATGGCACAAGAGGGGCAACGTTCACACGAAGGAAATGCAGGACAAACAGGGGTGCAAAACTATGAGGGGCATGGGAGAAGGGGGTTACTGGGCAGGGAGGGGAGGAGATTGGGTTAAGGTTGGGTATGGTAAGTGGAGAGTGAAACTAAATGTACACATAATGTTGAATTAAACTCTTAAAATAAAAAATAAATAAATAAATTTATTGAGGCTTGATTTATGGCATAACATATGGTCTATTCTGGAGAATGATCCATGTGTAGTGGAAAAGAATGTATATTGTTCCTTTACAGTGTGGAGTGCTCTGTATATGTTTATGAGGTCAAGTTGGTTGATTGTGTTGTTGAGATCTTCTATATCTTTGTTGAATTTTTTTAGTTGTTCTGTCCTTCATCATAAGCAATGTGTTAAAGTCTCCTGCCACTATTGTAGCATTGTCTATTTTTCCTTTCAATTATGTTAATATTTGCTTTATATATTTTGTAGAATTTTCATTGTGTGCATAGATATTTATTAATGTTATGTCCTCTAGGTCTATTGACACTTTTATCATCATATAATGTCCATCCTTATCCCATATGCTGGATTTTGTCTTGAAGTGTATTTTATCAGAAACTAACCTGGCCACTCTTTTTTTTTGGTTGCCATTAGCTTGATATTACTTTTTCCCATCCCTTGATTTTTAATTTATTTTTATCTTTGTGTCTGAGGTGAGTCTCTTGTAGACAGCATATTGATAGGTCTTGGATTTTATCCAGTCTGTCACATTCTTTCTCTTGACTGGTATATTTAATCCATTCACATTTAGTATTATTAATGATAGGTATGAATTTACTATTGTCATTCTTTTGTATTTGTTGTTGTTGTTGTGGTGGTGGTGGTGGTGATGGTTCCTTTGTTCCAACTATTTTTCTGTCCTGAGCTCATTTTTTAAATAAGTTTATATATATATATATATATATATATATATATATATATATATAAAATTCTTGGTTGGCCACACAAAAACAGGAGGCAGACTAGATTTGAGGCAGACTAGATTTGGCTTATGGGCCACAGTTTGCCAGCCCCTGTTCTGGAGGAGTTCAATCACTGCTGGCCAGATCTCCTGCACATCAAGGTTCATCTAAAGACGTGAAAACTGACTAACTCCACGGGAAGAACAACTTTAGAACTTGTCCAGTTTTGGCCATTTGAGGCAGGAGGTATGTGGATAAACACTGATTAAACATTTGAAGGTGTTGACTAAACAATGTGATGGTTAAGCACTCAATTACTAGCCAAAAGATTGGTAGTATGAACGTACCCAGAGGTACCTTGGAAGATAGGCCTGGCAATCTGCCTCCAAAAGGTCAGAGCCTTGACACATGGGTTCATCATGAGTTAATATCTACTCGATGGCAACTAACAACAAGGACAACAGGCCCAAGCATGATGGATGAGGGAATCTGTCCAAAAATTGGAGAAACAGGACCACATAAACTGCTTTTTAGAGGAAAATTGTCTTCGGGGGGGAACCTCAACTAAGACACTAGAGACATGTTTTTATGCATTGTTTGACTGCCTTTTAAAAAATACTGCTATTGAGTAGATTGATATACACCTAGATAATTTTGGCTGAACATACTAGTCACTGACCAGAATCTTTTATTAGGCTGTACCTTTTTTTTTTTTTTTAATTGTGATTTGGATGAAAATTTACAGAGAAAATTCACTTTCCATACAGCAATTCACATACATTTTGTCTCATGACATTGACCACAATTCACCACAATGCAATAGCGCCCCTCCCACTTCCTACCAACAGTCACCTCTTCCCTGTGTCCAACCCTCCATGCACTCCTGCCCTCTGAGCTGTCTCCCTGTACATACACAACCCCTTATTCTCCCATGATTGTTCTCTCCAAGGAGTGTATCTACCTCAGGTAAATGTTCAACCCATATGCCTGTCTTTTGCTTGGCTGGAAGCCACAGACCTGAAGGGCAACTAGGGGCCATAGCTTCAGTGGTTCCATCAGGCTCTTTCAGACCAGCAAACCTGGCCCCCCACTCTTTTTTTTTTTTCCCCAAATGATTTTGGGTTTTGTTCCACATTGTTCTCCCTCTCTATCCAGGATCTCCTACATAGATCCCCCTTTGAGTGTTTGACAGTGGTAGCCGGGTATCTTCTAGTTCTTCTGGTCTCATAGTTGTATAGGCTGTAGATCGCATGATCTCCTAGTCACTAGGACTAATTCTTTCCATGAATCTTTGGTTTTCTTCATTCTTCTT
>NW_006921870.1:1600300-1667850 GCF_000298275.1 Orycteropus afer afer
AGAGGTAACTATGGGGAGGAAGTGGGAGGGGAGCTGTTGCATTGTGGTAAATTGTGGTCAATGACATGAGACAAAGTATATATGAACTGCTGTATGGAAAGTGAATTTGCTCTGTAAATCTTCACCCAAATCACAATAAAATAAAATAAAAAAGACAGAGGAGAATTTCCCTACAGGGTTTCCAAGTCTGTGAATCTTTGCAGAAGCAGACTGCCTCATCTTTCTCCTGATGAGCAACTGATGGATCCAAATCACTGAACTTTCAGTTAGTAGCCTAGTGCTTCACCACTGAGCCACCAGGGCTCAAGTCATAAAGATATGCTAATTTTAAGCAGATGTCTTATAAAAAAGTAACACTATCCATGGTGATTGTTTAGCACTGAGTCTAAAAAGGTATTTACAGGGAGGAATATTTTATCACTGACTTCTTTCAGCATGTCCAGAACATGGTGATAATAAAAGAGATTAGCTGATTAGTTTGATGATGAACGTGAAGCAAAACACCCTTTCTTGGCTGTAGTGGGGAGGGCTGCTCCTAATGCTTGCTCTTGTCCACTGCTGTCCTGGCATTTCATTAGCTGCTCCCTGCTGCCCCAGACCTAGTTCTCTGGCCACAGCATAAGCCCTGTGGCTGGAGCCTTTGACCATTTGCCTCAGACCACCTCTGCCTTCCCTGACTGTGTCCAGAAGCTGAAGGCAACCTAAGCCTGCCTAGAGCAACCACCAGGTCTTTGATACAAGTGGTGGCAAAGTTGGTCTGACGGGACAGCGTCAAGGATGAGGACATTTCAGGCTCCACCCTACTACCCCCAGGAGTATGCTTGTCAGGATCCCAGACGCTCTCATTTTGCCAGCCCAGATGGGTGTGAGCCCACCACAGCTAAGATGTGACCCAGCAGTCAAGCCTCTATCAGCAGGGATGCCCTACCCAGCAGCCAGCCAGGATCAATTTGAGCAGGCTCCTCCAGACTGATGACCCTAATCCCATGTGCAGACAGGGCCAGACCGAAGTCTCCCACTCACAAAAGGCCTTTGTTCTCCTGCCACCTCCACCCCCCACACTGCCTTCCTCTCAGCCAGGGACAGAGAAAACTTCCTGTGGAGCATCTACTACTGCCAGGTACTGTGCCAGCCTGCCCTTGTCCTGCAGCTGGGGAAGATGCAAGAATGGCCAGACATAGACTTTGGTGTCACACTTTCTGACTTCCTGGGCCAGCTGTGCAAATGCACAGTTTGTTCCTAAACTTCTCTGAGCCTCCACTTCTTGAACATAGAGATGTCCTTCCTCACAGTACAAGAGGCAATGGTGATTTAGTCGTAGAATTCTCCCCTCTCACGCAGGAGACTCATATTTGATTCCTGCCTGACCAACGCACCTCATGCACAAGGACCACCCATCTATCAGTGAAGGCTTGTGTGTTGCTATGATGCTGAATAGGTTTCAGTGACACCTCCAGAATGAGATGTACTAGGTAGAAAGACTTGACCATCTACTTCTAAAAATCAGCCAATGAAAACCCTGTGGATTATAACAGTCTGATCATGATGAATCATGGGTATGATAAAGGACTGGAGAGCCTTCCATTCCATTGTGCATGGGGTTGCCATGAATAGGGGACCAACTCAACAGCAGCTAACAATAACCTTACGGAAGAGAACAGAGGGAAATGGGAGCACATATCTCCCTCTCTCCTTGCTGTGTCTCCATCACCCAGGCCCCCACTCCAGCCTCAGGGTCCTGGCACTCACTGTAACCTCCACCTGGAGACCCCTCCTGTTCTTCAATGTCACCATGTCCCTGACCAACCAATACCAATAAAACAGCAATCCTCCTTACTCTTTGTTTCTTCTTTTTTTTTTTTTTTTTTAGAGCCTGTGTCTTTTATTCATGCTCCCCACGAAGTACAGTCTGAGACAAGCCCTAAAAGCAGGGGCTGGGAACTCTGGTTACATCCTGCAAGTCCCCTGCCCCAGACACTCTCCTGTGAGCCACAAGTGGATAAAGTGCTGGTGTGAGAGATCCTCTGGGGAAGGCCAAAGGGAAAAAGAGCTCCACCCCTGAGGCAACAGGGACTCCGAAAGGGCACGGCACAGGCCCAGGTTCCCAGGGGGCTGGGAGGAGGGCCTACCACCACCAGTGGGGCTAGGGAAGCTCAATGCAGTCCTGGACTGGAGGGAATTGGAAAAGGGTGCCTTCAGCAAGAGTCGTGATGGTGGGGCTGGAAGGGGGATAGTTTCTACATGCTTATTGGGGGAGGGGAAAACAGGTAGGTAGGCTTTAGGGCTCTCAAAGAGTGGGACAGCCCCTCTGACCTTGTTTTTGTGGACCTGGAGGCCTGCAGTGAGTAGCCATCTTGAACACCTCCCATACCCCCTCCTTAGTCTTGGCTGAGCACTCGAGGTAGCCAAAGGCACTGATCCAATTTGCCATATCCTGGCCTTCCTCAGACCTAACAGGCTCCTGCTTCATTTTGGCCAGCTCTCTCCTGGTATGCTCATCTTGCCTCAAGTCCTTCTTATTCCCCACTAGGATGATGGGCACCTTGGGGCAGAAGTGCTTCATCTCTGGGGTCCACTTCTCAGGAATGTTTTCTAGGCTGTTAGGGTTGTCAATGGAGAAGCACATGAGAATGACATCAGGATCTGGGTAGGAAAGAGGCTGTGTGCCATAGAGCCAGCTCCACCTGCTTGCCATACACCTCAGCGTCTGCAATATAGTTTTCAAAGACGGTAGGGATGTCGACCTCTGGGAACTGATCCTTGCTGAAGATGATGAGGCAGGTCTTCCCACAGGCACCATCGCCTAGAATCACCAGCTTCTTTCGGATTGCAGCCATGGCTGGGTCTTCCGCTCCACTGCCTCTAGCTATGCGGCCAGTGCCCAAGGCTGAGACTGACCAGAGCCCTCCTCACTCTTTGAATTCTTATCTGATTATTTTCCTTCTGAACACTTATTAATATATTATACCAGCAGTTGTCAAATATTTTGTTGTCAAGATCCCTTTACCAGGGTTGCCAGATTTAATGAATAAATAAAATTTAATGAATAAATAAAAGAATCTGAATGTCAGATAAATAACAAATAATTGTTTAGTGTAAGTGTGCCCCAAATATTATAAGAGATATACTTGCATTTTATCTGACAGTTCTACCCTTTACAGTCTTAAAAATTATTGAAGACCTCAAAGAGTTTTAGTTTATGTAGTTTAGGAATATTGATATTTAATTTACTGTATGAGAAACTAAAACTGAAAAATCATTAAAATATTTTATTCATTGATTTAAAAGTAACAATAACTCTGTTAGATGTTAACATAAATACCTATTTTGAGACTTGCTATATTTTTCAAAACAAACAAAAAAGAAGTAGTGAAAAGGATGGAATAGGTTTTATACTTTTGCAAATCTCTTGAATGTCTAACTTAATAGAAGACAGATGGATGCTCATATCTCTTCTGCCTTCTGTCTGTTGTGATATGTGATTTTGGTTGAATTATGTGAAGAAAAGCTGGCTTCCCACAGTTATGTGGGAACTGAAAAGGGAAGGGTATTTTTATAGCCTTTTTGGATCATTGTGAATATTTTTCTTACCTGCAACACCAAAACTCAACAAGTGGTACTTTTTAATACTCAGTTGCAGTATACTGAAAGCTATGAACAAACTTTTCATACTCCATTACATGAATATCTATGGGTCTATCTTGCACTTAGGAGTTCTGGGGGCACAGTGGTTAAGGCATTCGGCTGCTAACTAAAAGGTCAGCAGTTCTAACCCACCAGTCACTCCATGGGAGAAAGATGAGGTAGTCTGCTTCCATAAAGATTTACAGGCTTGGAAACTTTGTGGGGCAGTTCTACTCCCAAAGGGTCACTATGAGTCAAAATCAACTCAATGCAGTGGGCTTGGTATCTTGCACTTGGAATGGAACTTTTACTCAGGTATGATTTATAACAAACCAAAAAAAGCCAAATCGAGTCAGTTCTGACTCAAAACGACCCCTCTTTGGGTTTCCGAGGCGGTATCTCTACGGAAGTAGATTGCCCAGTCTTTGTTCCAAGGAATGGCTGGTGAGTTTGAACCACCAGCTTTCTGGTTAGCAGCCAAATACCTTAGGCACTACAGCACCAGCAAAGTTCTTTGTTATTTAGAAAGTACTAGTTGACTGATCTAAGAGTTAACACTTTTCATTTTTCAATAGCTAAAAATAACACTGGTTGGTATCACTACAGACCTCATCAGAAGTCTTCATGTGTTGGGAAGCAATATATCAAGCTGCCAGTGCTGATGGACGTTTTCCAATATCCTAATTTCCACTTGAAAGTTTCAGTTTTATCATCAGCAGCAACTGCAATTGGGGTTTTCCTTTGAAGTAATAGCTCATTTTGTTTAATTTCAAGAAAACATCTGCCAAATACCCAAGTCTGTATAGCCACAGTTTGTCAGTCATTCTTACAAAGGAAAAATGATGTTCCATTAATAAGGTGTCCCATTTAGCTTGCAAAACAACCAGCTCACAAGTGCTTTTCCATGAGAAACCATGATTCTTTGGCATGCTTTATGGACACTTCCCAGTTCATCACACAGAATATTAAAAAGGTGTACACTCAAGTGTCAAGATTTCATAAAGTTCATAATTTTGACACTTCACCAAGGACATTCTTTGTGTGTGTGTGTGTGTGTGTGTAGTAAATATGTAACATTTGCTATTTCAACAATCTTCACATGGACCGTTCAATTAACCATGTTCACCATGTTGTTCAACTATCACCCTTATTGATTCAAAATCATATCCCCTTTAACAGAAGCTCAGGTTCCTCTAAGCATTGAGTCCTCTTTTTTCCTTCCTTCCCACTTGCTCCTGGTAACTACTAATAAACTTTGGTTTCTATACACTTGTCTATTCTAGATATTTCTTGTAAGGGGGATCATACGGTATTCATCCTTTTGTCTCTGACTTACTTCACTCAGCATAATGTTTTCAAGATTTATCTACATTGCTCCATATTGCAGCATGTGTCAGAACTTCATTCTCTGTATGGCTGATAATTATCCATCATATGGATGTGCCACATTTTGTTTATCCATTCATCAGCTGATGAACATTTGGGTTGTTTACACCTGTTGCCTACTGTGAATAGTGCTGCAGTGAACATTGGTGTGCAAGTATCTGTTTGAATGCCTGCTTTCAATTCTCTTAAGGACATTAGTGCTGAAGATGAGCTCCCTAGGTTGGAAAGCACTCAAAACACATAGTGGTTGCAACAACAGACTAGAGCATACCAACAAAAATGAAAATGGCACAGGACCAGGTGACATCTCATTCTGTTGTACATGGGATCACCATGAGTGGGAGCTGCCTTGATGGCAACCAACAACGTTATTAAGAAGATCATTTTGACCTTGTAAACACCATGAGAGAGTCTTGGGAAATCCTTGGAGCCTATGGACTGCACTGAGAACTTCTGTGCTGACTATATTGATTGGTGCCTCTGCCTCTACAGTGTTAGCTCTACACTTGGCTCCACAGAGGTCAAGTCTTCACTCGCCTCTTCCTCCCTGTAGCCCTGCCCCTGAAACAGTGCCTGGCATTTATGGGAAAGAATAGCAAGTGAAAAGAGACAAGGAGGGGCCCCAGATATGCCTGACTTCAAAGTGCATGCCCTTCCTGCTGCAAAGAGAGAAGTGGTTTTCTGACAGCAAGAGGAAGAGGTTAAAACAAGAAGAGGGCTGGAGAAGGGGAATGGCATCCAAGAAACCAGAGCTTCCTAAAGGAGAGGTTCCCACAGGGAGCATGGCCATGAGTTGGTACATACCCTCTCAGACATTTTCCTATAGGTGGTCATGCATGTGTACACACCAGTAGGAAACTAGTAATATCAATTCAAGGAACATTTGTTGAGGATCATCTCAGTCACAACTCCATACACTGGGGAGCCAATCATCAATAAAACAGACAAATTTCCTGCACCCATGGGGCTAACAGCTTAGTGGAAAAAACCGTAATAGTGATTAAATAGCAATAATGAAAGAGATAGCACTCCCCTGACCCCTCACAACTACCCTATGAGAAAGGCACTATTATATACCCATTTACAGAGGAAATCAAAGCTCAAAGAAGATACCCCATGCTCAGACCACGGGCACACTGATTTCAGGGACTTTAATGACTTTTCGTAATCTTCAATACAAAAGACTTTATTGTTTAATATTGGCATACTCATGTTAACAAATAAAGCACACATCTTTTTTAAATATTTTTATTAACATATAATTCACATTTCTACAATTCACCATTTAGAGGTTACAATTCACTAGCTTTTAGTATGCTGTGCAACCATCACTGCAATCCAAGTTTAGGACATTCTCTTCACCCCAAAAAGAAACCTGTACCCATTAGCATTCACTCTCCACCCTCCTTTCCCAGCCCCTGGTCACCACTAATACACTGTGGTCTCTATGCATTTGCCTATTCTAGATATTTCATATAAGTGGGATCATACAGGATTTGTTCTTCTGTGTCTGGCTTCTTTCACACAGCATAAAGTTTTTAAGGGTCATCAATGTTGCAGCATGTATCAGAAATTCGTATCTTTTTTTATTTTTTACCATCTCTCCTTTTTATTGAAGAATAATATTCCACTGTATGGACATACTACATTTTGTTTATCCATTCTTCTGTTGATGTGTATTTGAGCTGCTTCCACTTTTTGTTACACTTTTATTTTGCAAATTGCCAAGTCTACACCCCTATGAAAGTAGATTGCTTCCCTATTATATTCATAAATAAAGTACTCATGAGCTGACAGCTTAAAATGAGAGATTAGGGCACAATGGTCAAAGCATTTTGTCATTCTTTAGGATTTGTCTTATAATTTTTTTTATTACAAAAGATTTCTAATAGAGGTAGAGAGTATGGTGCCCACTCTGAGGCTCCTACAATTCCCACCCATGGAAGGGTCTGCTCTCACCTATCATCTTATATCCTGGCTCATCTGGGAGTGGGGCTTTTGGCCTCAAAGCTCATAGCGCACTCTCCTGTTGAGTCCAGCAGAGTACCCTGAAAAAGGCTTTCATGAGAGGGTGCTAAGACCAGGCCCTGTTGGGAGACCTGTCCAGCTGGATAGCTGCCCAGAAGTCCCTGGCCACACTGCCAGCTCCCCTCATTAAGGATTTTGCCCTCAGCTCAGGCAGCACTATCTGGACTGATACCATCCCTTTGGAGCCAAGAAAGACAACCAGGCAGGGAAGGAATGCACGGTGGCAGAGAGCCTTCTCAGGAGGCAGGGCATTCAGACTATTCTCATGTCCTTAACAGTTGGGCCTCCCAGGCTGAGTTCCTCCAAGCCTATCCTTCCTTTTATTCCCTCCCTCCACCAAGTCTTCCCTGGCCTTGGAATCCACTTTGATCCAATAAGAAGTTCCAGAAACAGCGTAGAAAGAGCCAGAGCTGGGGAAACAGAGTCCCAGGAAACCAGGACTTGTTGAAGGCCACACAGCAAGAGCATAGCTAGGAATTACATCTCGTTTCCCTTTGGGCATCAGTTTCCTTAGTTGTGGACAACCCAGCATATTGTCCTAAAAACTGGAAGGAGAGGAGTTGGGAGGCGCTTGACTGCCCTCTAAGAAGGTCCCTTACCAGTCAGGAGCATTTTAAGCACCACCTCTATGGATCCTTCCTGTGATGCCCATTTTACAGATGAGAAAACTGAGGCTCAGGAAGAAGCAAGGCTCATTTGAGAATCACATAGGGAGGTGGAAGCAGAAAAGTCCTGGATTATTGCTTTTCCCTGGACTTGGGAGGAGGGTTTCCAGAGAGCAGAGGCTTCGATGGGAAGGGGAGGAAGGGGGAAAAAAAACTCACTATTTTAATGTTATTGCTTGTTTCCTTGGTTTTTCATCATTTTATCCCCTAGTTTTTAACAGAGTTTGGGAGAGGATTTAGTCAAGCTTATTCCATTCTTTCCTCACAACAACTGTGGAAGGAGGATCGACCCCATTTTATAGATAAGGAAACTGAGACTCAGAGAGAAAAAGCAACCATCCCAAAGCTAAAAAGCAAGTGGCAGAGACAAGTAGGGGCCTCACACATGTTTAACTCCAGACTGCATGCCCTTTCAGCTGCCAAAGAGAGAGGTAGTTTTTTGGCAGCAGGAGGAAGAGGTCAAAACAGGAAGAGGCCTGAAGTAGGGAGAAGGCATTTTAGAAAACCAAAGCTTCCTGTCCTGTCCTCCACAGGCCTCTGGGCTCCAACCACTGCCCTATCCATCTCGTCCAAAAGGTACAAAGCCCCTGGGCTTTTGCACATGCTGTGCTTCTGCCTAGAATAGCCTGCCCAACGTAGAGATATACTATTCACCCTTCAAGGCTCAACTCACATATACCTTCCTCCAGGAAGCCTTCCTTGGCTGGAGTTGTCTCCTCAGAGCCCACATAGTCTCCTGCATTTCCTGCCTTCAAAGCACTGATTATGCTAGGATGCTGGGAGATGGCCCTAGTGGTTTCTGGTGCCAGACACTCTTAGGTTCTGCTGCCACAGAACCTTTAGAAGGAAGGGAAGCCAATGGCTTAGTTCCTATCAGAGCTAGAGTACCTGCAAATTAGTTGGCCAACTACATCCTTTTGGGCCTACACTAACATAACTACGATTTCAACTTCAACTCTTATTTTCCTTGAGAAAAGCAGCAGCTCTCTGAGATCCCCCAGTGGGCCTCTGTCTCCAGCCCTAGCTCTCTCCAGGGCTCAGGCTGCCAAGGGGGAGAGAACTCTGGTGGCCCTGAGACCATCCCCAAAGATCAGAGGCAGCCCCTGTGCAAAGCAAAGAGTGCCTCATCTCAGCCTGGCCCTGCCCTGGGTGGGGGGACTGTAGTGCCAGCAGGGAATGCTCCCAGGAAAGCTTTTGAGGCACCAAGGGAAGAGGGCCTGGGAAGGAGGTGGGCAAAGATGTGGATTGGGAGGAACACAGCCACAGCCTGACGCACAGTACTTGGATGGAGCAGCTGTAGCATCTGCAACAGAAGGTCACTCCACAGTGAGGTCACACTCCACTGGCTCACTTCTTAGGACACTAAACTCACTAATTGCCATCGAGTTGAATCCAACTCATAGCGATCCCTCCTTGGGTTTCTGAGGCAATATCACTATGGAAGTAGATTGCCCAATATTCCTTCTGAGGAGTTGCTGGTGGGTTTGAACCACTAGCCTTCCAGTTAGCAGTCAAATGCCTTAGGCACTGTGCCACCAGAGCTCCCACTTAAGACACTAAGGCACCCCTAAATCTACATAAAGATGTCCCAATAGTCCAATTCTTTGTCCTCCAGGATGGCAGGGGCAGAACCCCCAGATGCTGGCACCAGAGAGAGAAAGCCTACTCTACTGCATGCACGCCCAAGGCCTGAAGTCACTGATGAGGGAGGCAGGGACTTAAAAGACACAGCCAGTCAAAACACTGTTCATCTCCCCCACCACCACCCTGCTCACAGAACTTCAGGGCCAGCCTCAGGGAAGGACAGGTTCTGAGGACAATTCAGGAGTGCAGGGTGCAACTGCACAAGGACACTAGGAGCGCAGACCGGGGTTGGAGCTAAGCCTACACTCCACACCCCATGCCTGAGTATGCCAGCTATATTTGCCGAGTGCATGTTCTCATGTGCACAAAGGCATGCTGAGCTCTAACCCTCATCCATGTCCTCCAGGAACCCAGACCCCACTTGTTTGGGCCCGCCTGGGCTCTGGGATGGAGCTCGGTCCCTGATACCTTAGTCAACTAGCACACCTGATTCAGGCTCTGGGCTCTGTCAACGCTGGTTGGATATCCTACACATACACAGCCAGCTGATGCCACACACACACAGACACACAACACATCCCACACATCTATCCACCATAGGGAGCTCCAGGGTGAGCATCATTCCAACCATCTTTTGGGAACATACTAGCTCACCCTCATGCAGGCTTCCCCCAGCCTCCCAATGCCTAGCCCTGTGGGGTCACCACTGTTTTGCTGGATCTAGCTAGCAGCCCATGGCCCTCAGCTTGGCCAGCAGGTGCCTACTGTCTATCATGTGCCTGAGAGACCTTGGCAGTTCCTGAGCCAAGCATCCAGCCAGGCTGTCTCTCCCCTCCCCACAGTCTGCCCTCTGTTCCTGGTATTAACCCAAGTTCCCACAAGCAGAGGATATGCTCTGGGCTGGCACCATGGGCAAAAGAAGCCAAGGACGGATCTTGAGGGTTCCCAGGCCTTGGAAGCCAGTGCCAGCACTAATTCACCAGCACCTGCATCCTCAGGCCCTTTAGCCATAGAAAGGTTGGGGAAGGAAGATACAGGCATTGAGTACTAACTACAAGCCAGGCCTTCAGGGTACCCAGCTGCCAAGTTTCTCATCTACCCTGTGTGGTGGTGCCATTGCTTTCCATTCATAGAGAGGAAATGGACACACAGTGAGGAGAAGGGGCTTGCCCAAGGAGTACAGTCAGGGAGGGGCACAGGCAGAATTTGAACCCAAGACCCAGGCTCTAGTGCCCCTGAACAGGCGTCCCCTGCTTGGGCCTGTGCCTGACCTGATAGGGCAAGGAGGAGACAGCATGTAGGGCTGGAGGGTGATGGCTGCAGGTTGGGACCCTGATGCACAGTGACCCTGGGCTCCAGTGCCCACATAGTAGCTGCCTCCTCACCCAGGTCATATTTATCAGGTCCTATGACTGAGCCTCTGCCTTGGTTTCCAAGACTGCCTACAAGGCTGGAACCTGCTGCTCTTCCTGGTTCTGCCAGACTGTTAACTCCTGCATGGCCAACCTCAGCCCCATTCCCTCACCAGATCTACCTAGCCCAGGACAGGCTCTCCTGACCAGTGCCACCATTACTCCTCCTGTGGGAGGCCTATTCCCAAAAGCCTTAGTGGCTCACTCTCCTCCATTGCCCAGCCACACTAGGGGCTGCTTCCCTTAGCACAGGCTCATCTGGGCCAGAGTAGGAGGTAGGTAGAGGAGGCAGGGAAGCAGGGCCATGGGAGAGCTGCCCATAGCCAGAGAAGCCACCCTGGCCTCTGCATTTTCTGTGAAACGATGACATCATTCCTGCCACCCAAATGCCATCAGGGTATGCAGTCTTATGGAGCATCAGTACTCTACCTGTGGCCGCCTATTTCCTTCCACAGGCCCTGAGCTGGAGCGGCACTCCCTCCCTACCCCATCCCTGGTTCTCTGGATGGTGGTGAAGGAGCCTATGGAGGGTCAGGCCTGTCCCCAGGTCACCCAGCACACAACCTCATTCAGCCATCAGCTACAGGAGCTGAGGACAGGGTGGGCCGTCACAAGCAGAGCTGATGACTGCTCTCTGTCCCGAACAACAGCCAGGACTGGCTGCCAGGCAGGCTGGGACAGCATGTTCCCATAGTTGGGCCCTGGGGAGCTGGCCTGACCATGCAATGCTGGGCTCTGGACAGCTGCTCAGCTGCAGGATGACCTGGGCCGGTCTATCCAATCCAGGACTCAGTTTTCCTTCTCAACAATGGGGGATGGAAAAGGGCCACATCCACAGGCCCACTGGGCTACCCTTTCTGTGGTTCACAGAGTTGGGAGGACCTGCCAGAGGTCAGGGGACCCATCTCCTGCCTCTGGGTACCTCTCAGGCTAGAGGAATAAAGATGAGAGTGGGAGAGCCACAAAAGGAAGGGGGCATTTTGCACAGACTCAGCTTCACCTACATACCTGCCTCTGAGCTGGGCTGTCCTACATGAGACCTCACATGGACTTCACAACCTTCTCCTCACGTGGGAGCGCAGAGACTCAGAGACAAGAGTGAGACCTGGTTGCCCAGGTGTAAGGTGTCAGAATTAAGACTAGAATCCAGATCAGAATGAAGCTTAATAATAATAATCATACTTCGTTTCTGCAGCATTTACTCTGTGCCAAGCTTCATCCTAAGCCTTTTATATGGATTGACTTATTTATTCCTCACAACAGCCTTAAGAGGTAGCTATGAAGATCATTCTCATTTTACAGATGAAGGCAGCCAGGGAAGTTAAGTCATCAGCCTAAGATCAGAAGAGCATAGGCGCCAGCCAGCCCCACCCAGCTCACCCTAGCTTTGGTCTCCTCTGGGATAGAGAGAAAAAACTTGGCTCCTCCCTTGCCCACTGGCGTGCAGCAACTCCTTGGAAACTCCAGGTGGAAAAATAATTGTGGTGTTAGCCTTCGTATGCTGAAGGGGCCAGGAACTCCCTTCCTGATGTCTTGCCATTGCCAAGTGGCCTGACAGAGAGGAACCTGGGAAGGGGGCCAGAATGGAGCAGGGAGCAGGGGTACTGGCCCAGGAGAGGGTGGGGTCCCTTCTATTTGGAGGGGACACCCAGCCTGCTACTCCACAGAACTGAAACAGGAGGTAGGTCTCTACTCTGGCCTAGCTAAAGATTTCTCCTGGCCAATTCCCCACAGTGTGTGTGTGGGGGGGGGGGGAGGCCACAGGCAGCCCCAATGGGCACCAGCCAACTCTTTCCCAACTAATGCAAGTGAAAGTATGGACCAAGCACCTACTAAGTGCCCCAGGCCCTATTCTAGCATAGCATTGTGGGGAAACAAACCCGGTCTCTGCCCCTTTCTTTCTGAAGAGAGGACAATGAAATAAGCAGTCACAGAAAGTGCTATATCTGCACTTGACTGGGGGTGGGGGGATGCTACTGAGTGGAGTGACTTGGTCACAGGCATTCAGTGAAGCCATGTGAGGATTCAAGGCCAGTAGGCCTGGGCCCCTTGGACCATGCATCAGCCTACTCAGCCATTGCCCTGACACCAGCACTGTGTCCGGAGCACCTACCACGTGCTGTGTGATTTCCACATCCACTTTACCCTTCCCACCATCCCTTAAGGTGTAATTAAGACCAGATAGGCTCCAGGTATCAGCATGCCCATTTTAGAGAAGTGTCAACTGAAGCTTGTTGGAGGGGGGTGTCACACAGATATAAAGAGGCAGCTCCAGGACTCTAGCCCAGAACGTCTGAGCCCAGAACCCAAGCTCTCTGAACCTTCCCAGCAACACTTGTCATTTACAGTCAGGGTCCCAGCTGGGGTAGGGGTCCTTTCTTATACAATGACATGATATTTACCAAGCTTATGCTACATATGTGGATTCTCAAGATAATTTTTGTTTATCCTTTTAAGCAACAACATAGTTCTAATTTAATCATTTTAAGAGGAAATTAAGTCTACACAATGTTTTCTCTGTGTTCCTAAAGAAAATTTACCAATGTGAACAATTTACAGTCCACACCATAGTACAGTGGGGCTCTTAGTGCATGCTGAGATAGGAAAGGTCTTTTGTCCCAAAACAAATGGCCTCAAATTGTCATTGTTGTTGTTGTTGTTGTTGTGTTTAATGGTTATTCTGTCTCCTCTTTTACTGTCAAGGTATTTTTAAAAGCATATAGAGTTTGCTCTAGAAATAGAAGACAAGTTTTGTGTGTCTTCTAGGTGACTAAACTGTCAATGATTGGGCTGTGAACAAGACTTGGCAACAAAGGAAATTCATCAGAAGAATACATTCTACCAATACTGCTCAAACCAGGGAAATACTTGGTGAAATCAGGTATTCACATAGGATGGGGGCTAGCCTGTATAGCAGTTTTGTGTATTGTGCTCCATTTCCTCAAGACAGTTGACTGCTGTGTCCTGGAACACTGTCCTAATAAATTTACACATGGAAAGTGATTACCATACATAGCACTCCTTGGAGTTGTGCAGTGTACAACTTATATTGGTGTTCATGGCTATCCTGTCTTGATATCACCAGATTCCCCTCGCCTGACTTTTTTTTTTTTTTTTTTAATCTGTTTACTCTTCCATGCTTAGACAGGCTTTCCTTTTTGTAGTGGGAAATACGGCTGCTCTATAATCTGTGAAACAAAGCCCCTTCCCTCCTGCAACAAAATGACTAAACCTAGGTAAGGACTCTAGTCTGCCAGGAGTCTCACTGCATTGCTAACTTCTCTGTGATCAGGGAAATGGGGTATCTATTAATCAGGATGAGCTAGTTTGTGCTTCAGTGACAACCCATCCCTACATCTCAGTAGCTTAAAACCACAAACGTTTACTTCCTGCTCAATCTGTGGACCTTTTCCAGTTTGCCTGGGGCAATCAGGCTGACAAAGGCTACAGCTCAAAATATGATTCCGCATTGGAACATGGAGAAATGTGCAGAAACATGCACTAGCTTCCACCTGGAAGGGACCAAGCCACTTGCAGTCACAGTTCCTCGGCTACGCAAGTACATGGCAGTACCTAATTTCAGAAAACGCAGAAAGGCACAAACTCAGCTGGCCTGGAAGGAGCAGCAGGGCTGGGGCAGGGAGGACAAGGTGCTGAACCTGGCACTTCGCCAGAGTAACAGGATTGGAGGAGTGGGACATTCTCAAGGAAGCAGGAAAGCTACCGCTGGCCCCAGTGGTCCAGGGCTGTAGCCAAGAGTCCGGAAGTATGGAGTGGGAGGGCCGTGGGTAAGGGAGGCAGCATGGGGCAGCCACAGCCAGCCTCAGTCCACCACAGCCAATCAGGGGTAGCATAGTGGCTAAGACACTTGCCTGCTAACCAGATGGCTGGCGGTTCAAACCCACCAGCCACTCCTCGGAAGGAAGGTTGGGCAATCCTACTTCCGTAGTGATACTGCCTCGGAAACCCAAGGAGGGGTCGCTATGAGTCGGGTTTGACTCTACGGCACATAACAACAACAACAACAAGGGGACCCAAAGGGACAAGAACTCCAGGGAAGAAATAAACATACTTGGGCCCCAGGAAAAGCAAATGGAGCATGACCTGGGCCTCTTAAGGGTGTCTTTGATGTGGAGCATTTGTGTTATTTTTACCTGCTGGTTCTTGAGATGACTGTGGTGTGTGTGGGTAGATGAGATGCAGGAGGGACTCTGATTGACAACCCCAAGAGTTACACAACCCTTTCCAAAGCTCCTTCACCCCAATTTTACCCCATTTTACAGAGGAGGCTACCAGCACTTGGACTTGTCAGGGCTTTGCTAAAATTCACTGAGGTATCTGGGAAATCTGCATGTAAGCTGCAGTTAAATCTGAACTGCTAACCAAAAAGTTGGCAGTTCATGTCCACTCAGAGGCAGTTCAGAAGAAAGGCCTGGTGATCTACTTCAAAAGAATCAGCCACTGAAAACCCTATGGAATAATTCAACTCTGACACACATGAGGTCAGAATCCACTTGACAGCAACTGGTTTTTTACCACATGAGAGGCTGTGCTCAGTTCTAACAAGAACCCTGAAAGTCAGAACTCTGACCCTAGCATTCAGATAGGAAGCACAGAGGTTGACGACATCACTAAATGGCTGCCCTCCCACAGCACTCTCAGGATTCCCAGGGTGTTATGGAGCTTGGAGAGCTGAGGGGAAGGAGGTGTGGCCCTTTAAATGAATGATGGGTCCAACCGCTGAGCAAGGAACTCCGGGACCCAAATGGGCGTCTACCCACTAGTGTTTAAAGCACATTCCTGAACTCTGAAAGGAGAAATAAAAGTGTTCCCTTGTCTGTGAGCTGAAGAGACAGCAATATTGTGGTGTAACTAGGACCAGATGGGCTCTAGGAATTTCCAAAGGCTATTTAACCTATTAGACAAAATAGGCTCACAGGCACATGCCATAACTCTGTCTGGCAGCCTGGGGTATCAGTTACCAAGATGATCAGCTGCTGCTTGTACATGGAGTCAGGGTCCATGGGCCCAGCCAATTACCCTCAACACAGCAGGAACCTCGCTGGCAGGCTACCTCTTCCCCAAGAGTCCTAAGACCAGGACCCCATAGTGAGGATAGATCTTAGGCTCATAGAGTGGGAAAGGGTTAGGAGCATGCCTAGCAGCTGCCCAGCCAAATGGCCTCCCCTCTGAAAGGAAACCCTCCACTAATACACCTCCTGGGAGGAGAGGTCACCCAGGCAGGGCTCTTATAGGTGGTGAACACGCAGCGGAGTTAGATGTCAAGCTCTTGAGGGAGTGCTGGAGTGGGCCTTGCCTCTTCCATCCTGACTGTGAAATTTCAGCAAGTCACCTCCCCAGCCCCTTGCCCCATCTGCAAAGCACAGCTGTGTGAGGACAAGGCTTTAACACATGCCAAGGAGATTCCTGCCTGGTGTTTACAGCATGCCCATGAACCTGGAGGCCTGTCTGTGTCCACCACTATCATGATGGTCTTTGCACAGCTCTGATTAGAATATTCCGTCCTCATTCTGACCTGAGTATCATTTAAAAAAAAAGTTGTTGACTCATAGCAACTCCATATATTGTGTAAGAGGAGAACTGTGCTCTGTAGTTTTGTTTTTGCTTTGTGTTTTAATATTTTAAATATATAATTTTTAAAATAATGTATTATGTTTTTAATGGTTTACACAACAGTTTAGGGTTCCATCCAACAATTTCTATGCAAAGTGTTCAATTACATTGGTTACACTCTTCACAATGTGTGAACATCCTCAGTATTTCCATTCTAGCTGTCCTGTTTGCTCTATAGGATTTTCAACGGCTGATTTTTCAAAAATAGGTCACCAGCCCTTTCTTCTGAGGCACACGTAGTTGTACTCAAAAACCTCCGACATTTTGTGTGGGTTGTTTTGTTTTTGTTTTGTTTTTTTTTTAAATTCTGATTTGGGTGAAAGTTTACAGAGCAAATTGGTTTTCCATTCAACAATCCACACACATTCTGTTCTGTGACATTCACTGCAATCCCCCTAATGCAACAGCAATCTTCCCACTTCCTGGCTGTGCCCATTCCTTCCCTTTGTCCTGCCATCCCATCCCTTCCAGCCTTTCTAGCTCTGTTATGTTGTGTTGTTGTTATGTGCCATCGAGTCACACCCGACTCATAGCAACCCCTCCTTGGGTTGCCGAGGCAGTATCACTACGGAAGTAGATTGCCCAACCTTCCTTCCAAGGAGTGGCTGGTGGGTTTGAACTGCCAGCTTTCTGGTTAGCAGTCAAGTGCCTTAGGCACTATGCTACCAGAGCTCTATCCTTGGACAAATGCTTCCCTCTTGATCTCATATGTTGATTGTTCTGAGTGCATACCCTCCCAGTGTCGCTGTTCATCTTACAGGTCTATCATTTTGCTGGAAGTTGATCCACACGGTTTGAGTTCAGTTTCCAGTTAAGGGATGTCTAAGGGCCATGGGACTGGGGGTTCCAGCAGTCTTCATCAGACCAGTAAGCCAGGTCTTTCTTATAACTTTGAATTTTGTTCCATCCAACATTTTGGTTAGCAGTTGAAGGCCTTAACTGTTTATACCACCATTAGTTAATATTAATTGAGTTCCTGGTTTACTGTATTACATCTCATTTGATCTTTTCAATGACCCTTGATGGGGCATTATTTTGAGCCCCATATTATAGTAGGAAAGACTGAAGCTCAGGTGATGGTGCCATGCCTTACCAGGGCTACACAGCTAGTGAGAAGCCAAGCTAGGAAGGAAAGCCAACCTCTCAGCCCTATGTCACACTGCCTTACTATAGCAGGCACCCGTGAGCCCAGCTTCTGCCTATTTCCTGGGGTCTCAGTTTCCCCATCTGTGCAATGAGAGGATTAGATTACAGGAGTCTTAAAGATCCTGCCCACACCAACCCTGTGGACTCTGATTCAATCCTCAAAAGACTCAGATGTCTGAGGCCCAGATCATGCACTCAGGAAACCTGGATCCAGTAGGGGTGCTGAGAGACAGTGTGCACCCAGCAGCCAGCCCAGGGCCTGCCTACAGCAGGTGCCTGACAACAACAGTGAAATCACTGAATACTGCTCTGCAGGCAAAAGAGACATGAAGGCTTACGATTTTACCAACATCACAACTACCTGTGTCCCTCGTAATAATAAGAGCTAAAGTTTATTACCACCACCATCTGTCAGTTTGTTGGACTGTGGTGGTTTGCTGTGTGGTTGCTTGTGTGGTTGGTGTGAGGTTGGAGGCTATGCCACTGGTATGTCAAATATCAGCAGGATCACCCATGGTGGACAGGTTGCCGCAGAGCTTCCAGATGAAGACAGACTGGGAAGAAGAATGGGGCCATCCATCTCTGAAAAAACTGGCCACTCACAGCCTTATGAATAGCAATGAAACACATTGTCTGCCAAAGTGCATGAAGATGAGCAGCTCATGTTGGAAGGCCTCCTCAAAGTAAAGTCAACCCTACATAAGAAGGATGGAGTAAAGTTTTGGAAACCTTCATTTGCTGATGGGGCATGACTCAAAATGGGAAGGAAGAGCTGCAAACATTCATTAATAATCAGAACATGGAATGTATGAAGTATGAACCTAAGAAAATTGAAAGCTGTCAAAAAATGAAATGGAGCACATAAAGATAGATATCCCAGGCATTAGTGAGCTGAAATGGACTTGTTTTGGCCATTTTGAATCAGACAATCATATGATCTACTATGCCAGGAATGATAAACTGAAGAGAAATGGTATTGCATCTATCATCAAAAAGAATACCTCAAGATCTATCCTGAAATACAATGATGTCAGTGATAGGATAATATCCATATGCCCACAAGGAAGACCAGTTAATACTACTATTATTAAAATTTATGCACCAACCACCAAAGCAAAAGATGAAGAAATTCAAGATTTTTAACAACTTTTCCAGTCTGAAATTGACCAGACATGCAATAGAAATGTATTGATAATTACTGCTGATTAGAATGCGGAAGTTGGAAACAAAGAAGAATCATCAGTAGTTGGAAAATATGGCCTTGGTGATAGAAATGATGGTGGAGATCATAAGACCAATGACTTATTCATTGCAAATATCTTTTTTTTAACAACATAAATGTCAGCTATACACATGGACCTCACCAGATGGACTACACAGAAGTCAAATCAACTATATCTGTGGAAAGAGGAGATAGAGAAGCTCAATATCATCAGTCAAAATAAGGCCAGGAGCTGTAGAACAGACCAGCAATTTCTTATATGCAAGTTCAAGGTGAAGCTGAAGAAAATTTTAAAAAATAAGTCCATGAAAGCCAAAATACTACTTTGATATATCCCACCTGAATTTAGAGATTGTCTGAAGAATAGATTGATGCACTGAACACCAACAAACAGTCATTAAAAAGACAGGAAAGGAAAAAAAGATAAAAATGGATGTCAGAAGAGACTTGCTCTTAAATGTAGAGTAGCTAAAATAAATGAAAGAAATGCTTAAATAAAACAACTGAACAAAAGATTTCAAAGGGTGGCTCAAGAAGACAAAGTCAATCATTATAATGAAATGTGCAAAGATCTGGAGTTAGAAAACCAAAAGGGAAGAACACACTTAGTATTTCTCAAGCTGAAAGAACTGAAGAAAAAATTCAAGCCTCGAGTTGCAGTACTGAAAGATTCTATGGGCAAGATACTGAACAATGCAGGAAGCATCAAAAGATAATGGAAGGAATATACAGAGTCATTGTATAAAAAAAGAATTAGTCAAGGTCCAACTATTTCAGGAGGTAGCATATGATTAAAAAAAAAAAGCCAATGGTACTGATGGAAGAAGTCCAAGCTGCACTGAAGGAATTGGCAAAACACAAGGCTCCAGGAATTCATGGGATATCTACTGAGATGTTTCAACAAATGGATGCAGTCCTGGAGGACCTTACCTGTTTATGCCTAGAAATTTGGAAGAGCTGGCCAACTGACTGAAAAAGATCCATATTTGTGCCCATTCCAAAAAAGGTGATCCAAAAGAGTGTGAAAATTATCAAATAATATCATTAATATTGCAGTCCAGTGCCTTAGGCACTATGCTACCAGAGCTCCTATTAATATTGCACACAAGTAAAATCTTGCTGAAGATAATTCAAAAATGGTTGCAGCAGTATACCGACAGGGAACTTCCATAAATGCAAGCTGGATTCAAAACAAAGGATATCTTTGCTGATGTCAGATGGATCTCAGCTGAAAGCAAAGAATACCAGAAAGATGACTACCCGTGTTTTTCATGTAAAGGCATTCGACTTTGTGGATCATAACTAATTATGGAAAACACTGAGAAGGATGGGAATTCCAGAACATTTCATTGTGCTAACGAGGAAACTGCACATAGACCAAGAGGCTGCCATTCGAACAGAACAAGGAGATTTACTACATGGTTTAAAATCAGGAAGGGTGTGTGCCAGGGTTGTATCTTTTCACCATACTTATTCAATCTGTATGCTGAGCAAATAATCTGAGAAGCTGGATTGTAAGAAAGACAGTGTGGTATCAGGATTGGAGGAAGACTCATTAACAACCTGAGATATGCAGACAACACAACTTTGCTTGCTGAAAGTGAAGATGACTTGAAGCACTTACTGATGAAGACCAAAGACTATATATAATCTTCTGTATGGATTACACCTCAACATAAAGAAAATGGAAACCTCACAAGTGAACCAAAAAGCAACACCATGATGAACAGAGAAAAGACTGAAGTTGCCAGGGATTTCATTTTACTTGAATCCACAGTCAAGTCAGGAAACAGCAGTCAGGAAATCAGACGTCATAGTGCACTGGGAAAATCTGCTGCAAAAGACCTCTTTAAAGTGTTGAAGAGCAAAGATGACACATTGATGACTAGGGTGCACCTAACCCAAGCCACGATATTTTTGATAGCCTCCTATGCATACGAAAGCTGGAAAATGAATAAGGAAGACTGAAGAAGCGTTGATGCCTTTGAATTGTGGTGTTGGCAAAGAATACTCAAAATACCATGGACTGTCAGAAGAACAAACAAATCTGTCCAGCCAGAGAGCTCCTTGGAAGAGGGAATTGCCAGATTTCATATCACCTACTTTGATCATACTGTCAGAAAGGACCACTCTGACACGAGAAGAATATCTTGCTTGGTAGAGGTCAGCAAAGAAGTGGAAGACCCTCAGCAAGACAGACTGACACAATAATTGCAATGATGTACTCAAGCATAGCAAGGATTGTGAGGATGGTGCAGGACTGGATGGTGTTTCATTTTGCTGTACATGGGGTCACTACGAGTTGGAACTGACTCAACAGTGCGTAATAACAATAAAAAAAAAAGTTTATTAGGTGCAGTTCTCTGAGCTTAAGTGGACTGGTTCACTCATCCCCCCAACCGCTCTGAGAGGTTAGCACTAGTGTGGTTCCCACTTTACCGACAGGTCAACTGCAGCACAGAGAAGTTATCATTTGTCCATGGTCACATGGGGAGTAGGAGCAGGAATGATATTCAAACTCACCCAGCTCCTTCCCTGCTGAGGGCTTCAGGAGGTTCAGGGATGCTCCCTCACATCCCGGAGGCCTGGTCTGGCTGTGCTGCCCAGGTCCTCATAGCCAAAAAGATCCTGTGAACACTCCAGGAAAGCAACCAGCCCTCAGGCCAAGGAGCTGCTGGCAGGTGTTCAGGCCAAGATTGGTGGGCTGAGGGTAGGGCAAGATCAGACCCTCAGAAGGCCTGTAAGCCCACCCCAGCAGCCCACTCCAACGCCCATAATTAGAAATAGAGAAATTACTTTGCCCATGTTCTGGGCTGAAGAGATGAGGACAGAACAGAGTGGAGAAGAATGTGGTGGATGTCACATACACTATGCACCTACTATGCATATGTCAGTCCCACTTCCACTATTTTTTCACATAGTCCTCTACAGAGGAAGAAATGAGGCTCAGACAGCAGATGTCACCTATGCTGGGTGTGGTGGTTATGTTTGTTTGTCAGCTTGGCTAGGCCTGGTTGAGGAGATGGGCAGCTGGATGTAGTATTCCCCATGATGAGACTGATAATCAACTCCATGGTGGAATCTACTATGAGCAGCTGAGTAGCTGACTTTGGGTATGTGGTCTGCTTCCTGTATATAAAGAGAAGTTTTGAGAATGGTCTCTAGCCTTTAGCATGCTTGGACCCTGCATGTAGCCATGTTGTTGCTTAGCAGCCTGCTATGCTCTGCTGACCTTGGGACTTACAGTGAACTTAAGTTAACAGCCTGCCATGTGGATTGGGAATATCAGGACTGTGCCTTTTTACTTATCAACCTTGGGACTTCTCAGCCTCAGCAGCCAACAGCTGTCTGAGTGAAGAAATGCCTCTAGCTCCAGTGGGCCGGGAGAAGGAAGCAGAGCTGGACCCCAAGGTTGAGGGGCTTTCACCCAGCCCCTAGAGCCTGGCACTTTGAACTTGGACTTAAAGCCTCCAAACTGTAAGAATAAACTCCTGTTAAGGCCATGCCATTTATGGTATATTGTGAATCCAGAGAACAGCATAGGGGTGGCAACCATCAGCCTTGGGCGAAGGACACTCCACTTCTCCCCCAGCCCACTCTGTCCAGCAGCAATGCTACCATGTATGCTTCAGTGTTCCATGTGACATGAGCAGGTGGGAACAAGTGGTCTCCAACAGGCCCTCCTAGCTTTCACTGTGCAGAAAACAAGTCCATAAGGCAGTCTTAGCTGCCTGCTCTATTTACACACATGTGCGCATGCTCACGCTTTGTACTTTGAGAATTCAAGCTGAAAGCCACTAGCCCTACAGAAAGCCCAATGTATGAGTCCAATTTCCCAGCACTTCATGGACAGGATGTGCTAGCAGGGCAGTCTCCAGAGGCTACAGACCCAGCAGACTGCCACTCACCTGCACCCACCATACTCCTTTCCACCTGGTCCTCACACTTGCCCACTCAGAGTCCTTGGATGAGTGGCCTCCTCCCAATGGGCCTGTTTTCTCATCTGGCCAATGGGGAAGCTGAGGCCTACCTCTTCCAGGATTGTTGGTAAGGTTGGGAACTGTGCAGGGCTCAGAAATCCAGACAGGGCATGGGATGCAATGTTCCCCAAGACTATTGTTATCCCAGTCCTTCGTCAGTGAGCCTGGTTTGGGAAAAAGGCATTGGTTTTGGTGTCAGATGGACTTGGATCCATCCTCTGGCTTTGCTATTCATTCATTGCCTGATGGTGTGAACTGACTGAGAAAGTCACTTCACCCTCTAAGTCTGTTTCTTCATTTGTAAAATGGCGATGATGCAGATCACAACCGATGATGATGATAATTAATGGTGGTGATGATGACAAAGATGATGATAATGACAATAAAGATAATATCAATAATAATGATGACATGTGATGATGACTGTGATGATGGTGACAATGGAGATGATGAAAATAATGACAATAGGTAACTTGTATTGAGTGCTCATTCCATGCTGGATAGTATTTTAAACACTTTAATGAGTTCAGTATCAACTCATTAAGATACAACTATTGATTTCTAAGGACATCTAGTGGCACAGTGGTTAAAGCATTTTGCTGCTAACAGAAGGTCAGCAGTTCAAATCCACCAGAAAAAGATGAGGCTGTCTGCTTCCATAAAGATTTACATTGGAAACCCTATAAGGCAGTTCTATTCTATCCTATAGAACTGCTGTGAATTGGAATCAACTCAATGGCAGTAGGTTTGGGTTTGATTTTTAACTGATCTCTACTTGTCCACAGCAAAAGAGAAAGTAGGAAACCAAAGACTCAAAGAAGAAACTAATCTACAAAACTAATCATCTACATGAACCATGGCCTCATCTACCCTGAGACCAGAAGAACTAGACAGTGCCCAGGTACCACTACTGATCATTCTGACTAGATGGTCCTAGAATGGGAAAAAAATATAGAACAAAACTCAAATTCTTGGGGGGAAAAAAAAAAAAAAGCCAGACTTACTGGACAAGTTGAGACTAGAGGGACCCCTGAGACTACTGTCCTGAACTAAAACCACCCCCAGAGGTCACCTTTCAGCTAAATAATAGATTGGCTC
This sequence comes from Orycteropus afer afer, assembly GCF_000298275.1. Lineage (NCBI taxonomy): Eukaryota > Metazoa > Chordata > Mammalia > Tubulidentata > Orycteropodidae > Orycteropus > Orycteropus afer. The sequence goes on from NW_006921870.1 coordinate 1,624,080, forward strand.
TTGAAATAAGCATTATCACCTGTAAATACTGTGACCTTTAAAAAAAATCAAATTATCTATTTGAGACCAAATGATCAACAGTTACCCTGAAGCAAAGATAAGAAGGCAAAGGGGACAGGGAAACTAGAATAACAAAAATGGAACAACCAGAGTAAAAATAATGGGAATGTTGATACATTGTGAAAAATGTAACCAATGTCACTGAACAATATGTATAGAAATTGTTAAATGGGAATCTAATTTGCTGTGTAAACTTTTACCAAAAGCACAGTTTAAAAATGCTATTTTAAAAAATAATAACTAGAAAGGAATAAATAACACTTTCAGATTTTTTAGATTCTATAATTGTGCAAATCTAAAGTATCTACAGATAAATTATTAGAATTAACAGATACAAGGTGTGGGAGGTGCAATTTTAAAGATGTGCTCCCAAGATTCTTGTCTCATGGTTAGTCAAACAAATACTAGTATAGGTACTACTATGAAGGGAATTTTTAGATAGCATTATCCTGGATTATCTAGGTGGGTCTAATATAATCATATGAGCCCTTAAAAATAGAAGGGGAAGTCAGAAAAGTCAGTCAGAAAGATGTGATAAAGAGGGAGGAATAAAAGAAATGAGGTAGAAGGGGAAGTCAGAAAGATGTTAAGCATATGAAAGCCTTGACCAGCCATTTCTGGCTTAAAGATGGAGGATTTGGTCCACAAACCAAGGCATGCAGGTGATCAGAACAAGTTGAAAACAAACAATGGCAAAAGCCTATAAGGAAACCAGACTTCTGTTCTACAACACCATGAAACTGAATTCTTCTAATAACTTGAATGGTCTTGGAAGTGAAATTACTCTCATAGCCTCGGAAGGAAGATGGGGCAATCTACTTCCATAGTGATACTGCCTCAGAAACCCAAGGAGGGGTTGCTATGAGTCGGGTCCGACTCGACAGCACACAACAACAACAGCCTCTAGTAAGAGATCCAACTAAGCCATTGATGTTCCCAAACTTCTGAGTGACAAATAATGAAATAATGTGGGTAGGTTTTTTTTTTTTTATATATATATACATATATAAAACCAAAACAAACCAAACTCGCTGCCTTTGAGTCAGTCCCAACTAATAGCGGCCCTCCTTGGGTTTCCGAGGCAGTATTTCTATGGAAGTAGATTGCCCAGTCTTCCTTCCAAGGAGTGGCTGGTGGGTTTGAACCACCAGCCTTCTGGTTAGCAGTCAAATGCCTTAGGCAGTACACCATCAGAGCTCCTATACACACACACACACACACACATATACATATACTCATTTAATTCTCATAACAACCCTGAGTTTGGTGTGATTAGCCCCATTTACAGGTAAGTAAACTAAGGTACAGAGAAGCAAAATCACCCAGCTAGCAGGCCGGTGAGGGACTGGAGCCCATGTGTTTACCACTGTATCCCACATCCCTGACAATCATGGTAACTGTGCATTCCAGGGCTGAGACTCCCCGGGGATGAGGGTGTTGGTCCTGGGCCAGGAACAGGGTGTCCCAGCCAGTGTTGTATGAACTGAATTAAACCAACTCCAGGGCAGGCTTGAAACCCCAAAATTTGGCTGAAGAGCCAGAGAAGCATCATAAATGTCTTCCTTCTGATCTGCCCTAGACCCCCCCCTCAAATTGGGGGAGGTCATACCAGCTTGTATCTCTATTTATGCCTAAAGCAGCAGGGGGTGTATTCATTCCTGCTTGAGGTCCTGCTGTTCCATACTCAAGTGTGATCCCTGTGGGAAGCCAGGTGATAGGGTAGGTTTCCTGCTGGAGGGCCCTTCACTGGACCCCTGAGGAGAAAGGAGTTGTAACTCAACTTGGGAGTTGTAGGTCTTCCCAGCATCAGCCAGCCCCTAGCCAGGCACAGTCAACCACTAGGGGGAAGAGGTCAGGGTGCTGCATGAATGCAGCTCCTTCTTGGTGTCAGGCTCTGGACTCATCACCCCTGCCACCCAATCCAGCCCTGCAAGCTCAAGAATTGACCTGGCATGATAGCTGAGGAAATTGGGTTCAGAGAGGCTAAGCCACCTACCCGAGACCCCCCTGTAGTCCAGCCTGCCCACCCCAACACAAGGCTCCGCCTCCTTAGCCAGATGTCTCCTCCAGTGCTCAGGAGGTGCTAACCAGCTCCTTTTGCATAGAAACCCTTCTACCAGGCATTAGTGGCTAGCCTAAGCCAGCAGAGGACACCCAGGTGGACTGCATTTGGCCTGGCAACCCATGTATGTGGTACCCACACTGTGAGTGCACACTGGGCCTGCTAAGGCTGCTGGGTGGCCCCACAGCCACTTCCTTGAGCTTGTGTGTGTCCCTTGAACTTTTTTAAAAAATGGGATATTATATGTATACAGTAAAACGCATAGGATCTGAAGAACTCCTGAACATGTCATCTCAACTGGCCTCAAGTCCTGACCTCTGGAAAAATTATCACCATCATCGCTAATCTTTACTGACTGCTAACCAAGTACCACCCAGCATGCTGTCCATGGATTGAAGCATGTATTCCTGGAACCACCTCATGAGGTAAGGCTCCAAACATCACCATTTTACAGACTGAAGATTCTGTGGCTTTGAACTAAACCCCTTCATGCCTCAGTTTCTACATTTGTAAATTAGGAATAAAAACAGTTCTTACTTCAGAATGCTGTTGTGATGTTCAGCAGATAATTCCCATCAAGAGTTTAGAACTATACCCAGCATGTCGTACATGCTCATTCAATGTCAACTTTCTCCTTTTCCCCACACTTACTGTGGGGCTGACCTAGTTCCCTGCCTGGCATGGTATCTAACCCTTGAGGGGTCACCCTGCTCCCCATACAAGCTGTGCTGCTGACATTGGGGATCCTTCATCATTCTGCCAGGACAAGGACAAGGTTCTGCATTCACCATCTGCCTAAACCCCTCCCAGCACAGAATCACCAGCCCCAGGCCTACCCCATCTCAGGGCAAAGGACCCCTAAGCATATTCCAACTGCAACTCAAGGCTGGTTGCCACCCCTTGTCCCCACTGTACCACACACAACCACCCAGCTCAAAGCTGCCAGCCTGCCCACTCCCATGCTTTTCCAGACCCCATTCCTAGATATTTTATCCCCCAGAGGTCCTACACCCTCTTGTCTAAAGAGCAACACCATTACCCTAACCCCTACCCTGCCTCTCTCCCCCACCAAATTTGAGGCAGCTGTGCAGAGAATACACACACACACACACACACACACACACAGAGTGAGATAGCTGGGTCCAAACCTGGCTCCATTACTCACTAGATGTGCAATGTAAAGCAACTCCCTCTCCTCTGCAAGCCCTGGTTTCCTCATCTATAAAACAGGAACACTTCCCTACTTCATAGGACTGTGAGGACGAAATAAAAGCCTAGAATGTACTGGTCACGTGTTGTATGAATTCTAATCTTTATTTCATGTCACCCTCAAGAGGGAGGGGTTGTTCATCTCAAGAATACACAGCAGCTGGGTTCACTCAAGAGCCTTTATGGCTCTCCATGAACAGAACTGAAACTCAACAATGCCAAATCACGTACACTGCCTGCCCCAATGCCATCGGCCTGCAGTGGCAATGCATGGATGTCAGGTACCAAGAGTCAGGTCCAGAGGGACTACTGGCCAGGGCAGTGGGTCCAAGTACATTGTTAGCGCCTTGGAGCCTAGTCAGTAGGTCAGCACATTTGAGCCAATTTGTGGTCCTGGAAACCCTTGCCCTACCAGAGGGAGTGGAGAGTGAGGGAGAATGCAGAAGCACCCCCAGATGACCATGGGCACAAGTCCCATCAGGGGGGTTACTGAAGATACTTTTCCTCTCTTGACTGTGGTCAAGGCCATAGTCATTGGCTAAGAACAAGCCCAGAAAATGAAGGGAGTAGACTTTCCCACTGCCTGGCTTCCTGGGGGGTGCCTAAATGTCCCCTTCAGATTAGAGCTGAAGACAAGGCCAAGGTCTGGGCTTTGCCAGGGCTGGAAGTCAGGACCCACCTGGGTCAGAGCCTGGGAGGCAGCAGTCCCACCTGGGGCCTCCCTAAGTCACCTGCCCTCATTGTCTCCTGGGGCGTGGCCATGATGGAGACTCTCTGGTGTCCCTCCAAGCCCCCTATCTTAGCCTCACCAGTACCTCAGGGCTGCAGTTCCTGGAGGATCTAGTTTGCCCCCCTGCCCTTATCCCTGATCCTCACCTGCCAGGCTCTGTCTTCCCATCCCTACCCTCCTCTGCCCCCTGCCCACGTGCGTCAGCAGCCCATTCAAGGCTCCTGTGCTCAGGCCCCTCCCTGAGCTAAGAATCCTCCCCCTACACTTGCTACTTGCCCTGAACATAGGAGACCACTGCTGAGGCAGGGGGTTAGGTGTTCACAGGCCTCCTCACCCCAGGGGAGTCACACGGAGGACCTCTCAGAGAGCAGGTCTAGCCCTTGGTTTATTGAGAGAAGTCCCAGATGGGAGAAGCCACCTGCACCCCCTTCCCTATTGCTATCAAATTCAAGGCCAGGCAATTTGAGAATCCCATCCCCGTACCCTGGAGCCTGGCTCAACATCCTGCTCCCAGGCCCTGTCTCCAGGTGCCCCTGCTCCTCACACCCTGGCTGAAGCAGGGAGGGGAGAAGCAAATATCATAGACTAAAGAGCAGGGGACGAAGCCAAAAATAGTAGTGATGGAAGCTTCTGCATTTCAATCTGAGTCTGACTTTCTGGAAACCAGAGCACCCTACCTCCAGAGCCTCCTTGTGGCTTCCCAGGGCCTGATCTATCCTCTCCCCTCCTCTGTGAACTGTCCATCTGCTTTCTCCTCTCTCAGACAGCTATGAGCTCTCTTCACCAGGGCCCATGTGGGGGTCTTCCCTGGTACTCAGACTCTGCCTTCTGTCCCCAGCCCATAAAGTGGAGACCCTCCCAGCTGTCATGGTGAGAGGGGAGGAGCTTCTTGGCCTAGTCAGGACAGGCCCTTGCGCCTCCATGCTCTCAAGAAGCCACACAGGTCACTCTCCCCACCCCGCAGCCCAGGCCTCCTGGCAATGGCTGCCCTGCACCTCCCACCCCTCAGGCTAGAAAACAAAAAGCACTAGGCGGACAGGTAGGAGAGGAGATGGGCTGGGCTCAAGGCAGGCAGGGAGATGACCAGCAGGGCAACTTGGGTCAGGGCACTGCTGGAGGCAGCAGAGGCATGTCTGTGCTCTGGGCCGAGACACTGGGGGCCTCAGGCCCAATGAGCCCCAGGCTATGCAGATTGAGGATGGAGTCAGCTATGATGCGGGCTGTGCGCTTCTGGTACCCACCAGATGTCACCATGAGGATGGGCACCTGTTGGCCACGGATCATTTGGAACACCAGCTCGTCCCGCTTCACAATGCCCTGGGGGTGTGGGGTAAAGGCGAGTATCAAGAAGTCCTGTTACAAGTCTAACCCTGGACCAGACTGACAGCCACTGCTTTTCCCTAGCTCTTCTCTGACATTAGTAGAAGCACTAATGCTGCCCACTTTTCTTGTTATGGCTGAGTCCCCAGAGCAGACCCGCCTCCCACCTCAGGATCAGGACCTACCTGTGGGCTGATTGACAGTCCCCCAAGGCGGTCCCCCTCAAGGATATCAGTGCCTGCATTGTACACGACCACATCGGGTGGATGCTCCTGGAGGGCTTTCTTGATGTTTCTCTCCACCTTATCCAGGTACTCATCATCCTCTGTGCCCCACTCCAGCTCCACCTTCCGCCTGATGGCCTCTGAGACAGACACAGGAATAGCCCCAATTTTCAAAGAAGGAAAACTGAGGCTCAGGAGGGGGAAGACTGCCCAGAGTCCCAGAACCTGTTAGTGCCCTAGCCAGGACTGGAAGCTAGTCAGCCTGACTTCAGAGGCAAAAACACTGCTCTGCTTCTTACCTCACCTAAAATGATTAATGAGAGCTGAAAACACAGACACACACAAAAAGGTGGAGGATTAAATCAGCAACATTTTTGCCCTGGGGATTCAGGGACCTATGTCAGCAATGTCTGATTTTGTTGCCCAAACATGTGCATACCCTGCTTTGCCCTCAAGCCTAAAGTCAACACATTCAAGATTCAGTTCAGAAATTGGTCCTTTGGCCATACCCTCCCAGACTTGCTACCACCTCATGTGTATGTGTCCCCAGTGTACAAACTAGGCAGGTGCCTATGCTTCCAAATCTCTTCTCAGAGTCTGTCATTTGATTAATGAGTTTAACTCACTTTCATTAGTAACTACTTATTTGTTTCACCTACTTTGGTCATGTCAGAAGGGACAATTCCCTGGAACTGGGTATCATGCTTGATAAAGTGGAGAGACAGCAAAAAAGGGGAAGACTCTCAATGAGATGGATTGACACAGTGGCTGCAAGGATGGGTTCAGGTATAGCAAGGATTGTGAGGATGGTACACGAACGGGCAATGCTTCTTTCTGTTGTACACAGAGTTGCTATGAGTTGGAGCTGACTCGATGGCACCTAACAACAACATATTTGAACTTAACCCTGCCATCTTATTTTGTATTTTCTATTCATATTTTTCTCCTTACTTCTTTTTTGTCCTTTCCTACCTTCTACTAGACAGATGCACATTGTTGTTGTTGTTGTTGTTATGTGCCGTCGAGTCGGCCCCGACTCATAGCGACCCCTCCTTGGGTTTCCAAGGCAGTATCACTATGGAAGTAGGATTGCCCAACCTTCCTTCCGAGGAGTGGCTGGTGGGTTTGAACTGCCAGCCTTCTGGTTAGCAGTCAAGTGTTTTAGCCACTATGCTACCAGAGCTCCTAGACAGATGCACATTAGGAGAAGGAAACGCTACTAAATTAGAGGTGATTTAAGAACCCATATGTGTGTTTAAGATAGGTTTGTGTGATCTTAAATGGGTCAAGTAACTTCCTTAGGTCTCAGTTTCCTCATCTATAAAATGTAAACAATCCCTACCTCGCAGGGATGCTAATGACTTCTGCAGGGCCCAGCACAGGAAATATTCAGGAGAGAGACCCCTGTCTGAGCAAGAATGCATGTCAGAGTGAGAGGCAGAGCAGCAACTCACGCTTGGCAAAGCGGTCCCCAGGATAGATGTGGCGGTTATAGACATCCATGATGTACACACGCTTATCCCCCATGAAGTCCCGCTCATGTCCATTGCCCTGCGAAAGAACACAGAGCCACTTGAAGGAAGGTGTTCTTCCCACCTCTGCTCTCCAGGAAACTCCACACGGGCCTGGGCAACACTGCTGCCCCTGGGGTCAGCAGTCTCACAGCTGTCAAGTGACAGAGCTGGGACTCAATCTCAAACATGGCCTGTGACCTTCACGTGACCTTAAGCAAGTCTCAGACCTTGTTTCCTTTTTCTGAGTCATGGCCACCACCAAGTCTGTGGTAGAATCAGTTGGGCCCATGGATGTGAAATATTAAACTGTGAACGACTGTGCACATTTGACAGGTCAGGAGCCCCTGACTTGGTCCAGGAGCTCAGTGTGCTAAGAGCTCTGAGCAGGGCTGCAACCAGCACAAAGTTGCAATGGCAGTGGTGCAGTGGGGCCTTCCAGAACCCATAGAATCCACTCCCCTGTCCCTGACTAGAAGAACCAGCCCAGAGTCCTGAGAAGGTGTCTCCACATTTTGGTATTATACCCTCTAGGCAATGAGCTCTTACACAGTGGCTTTAGGAGCCTGCACAGTCCTGAAGTTGTATGTATGACCTGTGTGTGAACAAACACTTGAGGTATGGGTCCACAGACTTCACCAGCTTTGGACAGGAGGTGGGCACCCCAAATGGACTAGGAAGCAATGGGAAGCAATGGCAGAGTTTAGTGCATGAGAGAAAAGCAATCAGTCTGGTATATGATGGGCCAGGGGAAGCAGGGAGGAAAGTGAGGGGAGGGATGAGGGAGAAAAAGGCCCAGGACTAAAAGCAGGACATTGAGCAGGACCTGGCCCACCTGGCTGCGACGAATGGGGCAGAGGGTCAAAGACACCCTTCTACTTATAGCTTGAGAGACAGGAAAGCAGTGTGGGAATGTGGGAGGCTGGCAGAAGCCAGCTTGGGGCTCCAGATGTTCCCAGAGGAGGGGAGCCCCCTAGTGAGGGGTTTGTATAACAGACAGAGGCTGTTGGGGAAAATGGGGAGGTTCTGGGGCCTGGGAGGTCCTGTGGGAGCCCAGCCTGCTCCAGCACTCACCTGATGGGCATCAAGATCGATGATGGTGACTCTGGAGATGCCCTCCACACGCTCAAACAGAAACTATGCAGGGAGGAGAAGACAGACATGAGAACCTGGATGGGACAGAGGATTCACAGCACTGCCTAGATGAGACAGAGGAGCTCATGAGGGCACACATGCTATCAGCAAACAGATAGACCAGTAGGCAGAGCTGCAGGAGGCAATCAGGGAAGGTTCCCTGGAGGAGGGGGGCATGTGTTACTGAAGGGCAGGAGATCAGACTTGGCCCTCAGTGACAGCCCAGGGTTCCCCAGGGACCTCATAGCCCAAAGTTTTGCCTAGAACTTCATCCTCAATCTCTGCCTCATCCTGCAAGGCCAACTCTTGTGCCTCTCCTCCAGGAAGCCTTCCTTCCCCTCCCTGCCCTCCAGGAAGGTCTCCTGTGATTCCCATCTCCTGACCTGCCTGCCTATTAGTCTGTTCCATGGGAGTAGGGGGCACCTCAGCAAAGTCCTGATGCCCAAAAGGAAACTGGGTGCAGAGTAGGTGGGGATTGGAGGCCCAACAGACATGGAGACCGTCTGCCCCTCAGCTGTGCCTTACCTTTCTGGGCCTCGGTGTCCTCATCCACAAAATAAGGGTAAGCAGAGACTCTATTTTATAAAGAATGGAGGCTGGCACAGGGGTGAGCATGCTGTAAATGCCAGCCACTACCACAACCTCCACCATCATCATCATTACCATTTCTCCCCCTCCTCTTCTTCCTCCTTTTTCTTCCACAAAACTTTTTGCTATACATCCCTCTCTGCCCCAGGCCCCTTCTACCCTTGAGAACTATAATATCTACCTTCCATTACAGGCAACCTCTTTAAGTGACATATAAGAGTGTCAGAGCTGGGTGTGAGTCTAAGCCTGACCCAAGCCACCCAGCCCAGCCCACCCCTCTGTGAGTTTTGGGCTCCTTCTCTATAACATTGAAATGAGAACACCAAACTTGGCACTGCAGGAAGGAATCTTGGCCCAGCCCAGAGCCTGGCTAGAGAGGGCTCTTAGAGGAAGTTCCTCCCTCCCCCACCCATGTTCACAACTCACCTTGATGGCAAGCGTGATGTCCGCATAGGCACAGAAGCCCCCACCCCGGTCACTGGAGCAGTGGTGGAAGCCGCCCCCTGCAGAAGGGCAGACAGAGGTGCTGATCAGGGCCAGACCCTCATGCCTCCATCCTCCCAAAGTCCCTTCCTGGTTCAGCACCCAGGATCCACTTCTCAGATTCCAGGAAACTGAGCAGCTGGCATGTCTCTAGCCCTGGGAGAGAAGGTGGCCGTGCCATCGTGGCCTACCTCTGCCCAGAGCAAGAAGAACCCTCTCAGGGTCTCTAAACAAGTCGGTCCCAAGTGTCCACTCGCATCCTAGCTGACGGGAGCATGCTCCTTCTCATGGCAGAAAACTGCTCCTTGCTCCCAGAGCTAGGGCCTGCCTCCATGTGACTCTCTCATCCTGGGGCGTGTGTGGGAGGGGGGTGTACCAGGCTTGACATGCAGACTTTTTGCAGGTAGCAGAGAAGATAGTTAAGGAGCCCTGGTGGGTGCAGTGGTTAAAGTACTTGACTGTTAACCAAAGTCGGCAGTTAGAACTCAACAGGTGCTCCACAATAGAAAGATGAGGCAGTCTGCTTCTGTTAAGATTTCAGCCTTGAAAACCCTATGGGGCAGTTCTAGTCTGTTCTATACTCACTGCTATAGAGTCAGATTCGACTCATAGTGACCCCTCCTTGGGTTTCTGAGGCGGTATTACTACAGAAGTAGACTGCTCACTATCTTCCGAGGATTAGCCAGTGAGTTTGAACCATGAGCCTTCTGGTTAGCAGTCAAATGCCTTAGGCACTATGCCACCAGAGCTCCTACTCTGTTCAATAGCAGGTCACTATGAGTCAGAATCACCTCCACAGCAATAGTTTTAGAGAAGATGGTTAGGAAGGGCACCCTCTGTTGGCCATGGCTGCCCATGGCAATGGGGAGGGCCCTGGAAGTCAGGATCCAGCTCCATCCACCCCGTCTGTTCTCATCCCTGAGGACCCAGCCTCAGACTATTTCCCTGCAAGCCCAGGGGAACCTGAGCTGCAAGGCCCACTGAAATTAGGCCAGCACCTGCCCCAGAGAACAGAGTGTGAAGCTGGGCCTACCGATACAAACAGTCTTATTTTTCTCACTACTCAAACAGCCACTGTTCGATGATGATGATGATGATGATGATAAGACAAAAGCTCACATATATTGAAGTCCTCACCAGGCACTGAGCTCATTGAAACCTCCCTGCAGTCCTATAAACCAAAACCAAACTCAGTGCCATCAAGTCAGATCTGATTCATGGCAACCTTTCCCTGGGTTTCCAAGGTGGTATCACTACAGAAGTAGATTGCCCAACCTTCCTTCCAAGGAGTGGCTGGTGGGATTGAACTGCCAGTCTTCTGGTTAGCAGTCAAATGCCTTAGGCACCATGCCACCAGAGCTCCTGTAGTCCTATAAGGAAAGTATTATAAGGAGGGTACTATAATCATCATCCCCATTTTACAGGTGAGGAAACTGAGGCACAGAAAGGTTCAGCAACTTGCCTATAGTCAAAACAGCTAGTTAATGGCAGAACCCAGGGATTCAAACCCAGGCAGGATCAGGACTGGTGCCCTTAACCACTCTGCCAGACCATAATGCCTTCCAATGATGGAAGGGACAGTTCAGGCACTGAGCCAGAACCCCACCATCAATACAAAGCAGAAAGTCATTACACCATCACTATCCCAGATCTAACACCAGGTCCTGGCAACACCAACATGTGTGAGACCCAGACCCTGCCCCTGCAGAGTTCACAGCCAAGGGGACCCTGCAAGGAGCTCTGAGCAAGCCACTATTCCTCTCTCCATGTTCATTTCCTCATCCATGAAACAGGGCTGATAACAATTATGCCAGGCTTACATAAGAGGCCTAAGGGGAAAGGGCTTTTCTAACTGTAAAGTGCTGTCCTGCCATGGAGGACAATGGCAGAAACCAGGAAGACTGCTATGTGCAGCCCTCCCATGAGTCAGTCTTGTGGGAGAGTCCAGGGCATTTACAAATCCCATTGCTCTGGGGCTGGGAAGCACAGACCCTCAGGATCCCTGAGAAGGAAGTAGCACTGACACGAGGCCTGTCCAGCTACACAACATGACCATTCCCCATGGGGCATGCATCAGGAGGTGGCACAGAGCCTTTCAGGGGAGGCTCAGCCCCATGTAGAGCTGCCCAGGATGGTACAGGGTTTCTAACAGGAAGGAAATCCCCAGAAATGGGCAAAGTAAGGCTGAAGAGCCCCTGGGAACTCTCTTGAGACTAGGGTCCCACATCAAATAGAGGGATTAGGTGTCCCTCTCAGGTCTTACCTCCAAAAGGTCCCTTAAGGAGTGGCAAACCTTTTCTTGCACAGTGCCACCCCTAAGCTCCTCTGGACTCTTGCTGCCCCTAGACCCCTATGCTGGACATTCCTATACTTACAGTACTCACCTACATTGATGGCCCAGCCTCGATCCACAGCCAGCTTCCCTGCCTTTGGAAACAAGATAGGTGATGCCAGAAGTCCAGGTCCTTCCCCCACTTATTTACCCATCACTTAGCCCTTCCCCAACTGTCTCTATGGGTTCTGGGTGTGTCTGAGCCATCCAGAGGAGGGATCTGGGGAGCATGGCAACCCTCAGTAATCCCAGAGTCAGTCCCAGAAGCAAAGGGACTGACATATGACAGGGGCAGTGTGGGAGCCCCGTCAAAATTTTGGAAGGAAGCTCAAAGAAATGTATGTTAACTACTTATCATCATACATAAGCTGGCAACAGTTTTAATGCAGCTCTGAAAGAGAAAATAGACTATTTTTTGCTCATGGAAATTCAGTAGACTGAATACTTAAATCCTGTAAAAGATCATAGTTTTTGAGGGAGCAGTAACATTCCCCTAACCAAATAAAGTATGGATTCACAAAGCTCCACAGAACATTAGAGAGAGAAGCTAGGGATGGGTAACAGAAAGCTAATGCTTAATGGGAATAGGGTTTCTGTTTGGGATAATAAAAAAGATCCAGAAACTGATAGTAGTGATGGTTATGTAACATTGCGAACGTACATAAGACTACTGAATTATACCCACAAAAATGGTTAAAATGATAAATTTTATGTTATATATATTTTATCACATTAAAAGAACTGAGGAAGAAAAACAAAAAACTAGAAGGATCAATAAGTAAAGATCCAGGCCTGGGTTAGCTCCTCATATATTTAAGTCTGGATTGTTCTTCTACCTCCAATCACTTTGGTAGCCTGCACTGATTTTTAAGAAAACTACACAAATGATGTATAAGGTAAATTTTCCTTTATTGACACACTCACAATGGAGGTGGGGAAACATCATTATTTAAATATGATGTTCAGTTTTCCATCCTAAATTTGGGTACAATGGAGCCATAGTTTTTGGATATGATCTTTGGGGAATAGAGCTGTATTTTATATACCAACAAATGCAGTAACAGAAGGCCATTGGGGAAGGAATTATGAATTCTAATGCCCAAGATAAGAAAGGCTTTTTTGAGAAAAAGTCATTGTGCTGGACACTGAGGAATAGTTAGGATTTTGTTCAACTACCAAGTGGCAGGAGGTCATTCAAAACAGTGGGGAGGAGTCCAAGGTATAGGGGTCCCAGCCAAGTCCCTCCTCTTCACTGCTCAACCTACCATGATGGTTCCTCCAGTCTGGGTCCGAAGGGGCCTCAACACCTTTCTCTGCACAAGGAAGTTGGGCAGGAAGATGACAGGGGGAATTTCTGTGATGGTCGCGACAGCAAAGGACCACTGTGGAAAGAGACACAGCCCCTGAACTTCATTGGGCAATCAGATTCAATGCTATGAGAACAGTTTCATAGTGGCCCTGGCTAAAGAAACAAGGGCATCCATCCCCACTACCCTCAGGCCCCACAACAGGGCAGTTTCGCACTAAGGGCTACGTTCTTAAAGTTCCAAAGCCCTTGGCCACCCTCTTGTGGCCATACCAGGAGCCGCAGGGGTCCAGATCAGCTGTGTAGCCCAAAGATGGCTTCTGCAGAACTGTACAAAAGGGGACACTGAGGCCTGAACAGGAAGGATCTATCCAAGGTCACGTAGTGTGCTGCAGACAGAGCCAAGACTGGAAACCCAGGTCTCCTTCCTTTCTCCCTTTTACCACAGGGCCTCTTATCCATCAAGAATTATTTATCCCAGCTGAGTTTTAAGGTAAGTGAGACCAGAGCATGTCTACTAAAGGAGACAGTAGAGCAGGAAGGAGAGAGACCAAAATGGGTGTGGTGGAGGAAAGGAGACATGCCTAAGGGTCAAGCAGGTGCATCAGCCAGGAGGTTCCTACACAAAGCAGAGATAGGCACCCCTGCCAGGCTCAAGGCTGAGGATAGCTGATGGCTGGAAAGGCTATAATGCTCTCCATGCACCTTCCCTCAAGGGCAGGCCCAGTGAGCAGAGACTTGTGGCCCATAGCAACTGGCCTATCCCAATACTGTACCAAGAAAGGGTTCCACAGTCAAATAAGTTTGGGAAACACTACTTATGTTGTCTACCTCTTGAAAATTCACAAAGCATTTCGTCACATTGAAGGTTCTGAGAGGTTCCACACTAAAGAATCCTCTCTTCGGTTCACCTAGTACCTTCCAAACTTTTCAACCACAAGCCCCTGCTTGCCCCTTTACTTTTCAAATAACCTTCTGCAAAACTGGAGTCCTCTGGGATACATTTGGGATCTCTAAGCTAGAGTGAATTTTGTATTGCAGAGTCTGGTGCCTGGCATGAAGTCCCCAAAGCATGAACGGAATCCAGCCAAAGGGAGAAGGCATAAGTCTGCCAAAGCTGGGAGCCTGGGTGGGAGTGTGTGTGGGAAGACTTAGGAAAGCTAAAGAGAGGGGGCTGGGCACTTCAGCTTCTCCTCTGGTCCTATGGCATTTTGTGCATGGCAGTGATGTGGACTACCAGTGCTCTGGACCTGGGTTGTCCAACCTAGCCACGTGTGACTTCTTACATGTAATTATGAATGAATTAAAATATTTTTAAATTAAAATTTTGTTCTTTAGTCATACTACCCATATTCCAAGTTTCAACCAGCCATCTGTGGCTCATGGCTACCAGATGGGACAGAGCAGGCATAGAATATAACATGTCCATCACTGCAAAAGTTCTATGGACAGTGCTGCCTTAATAAAGGCCATGGGTAGCTAGGGTGAAAAGTAAGTGGGAGGGGGTGGACAGATTGGCAGCTGAGGCACTAGAGGAAGGGCAGGGCTATGCAAATAGGTGGTGACAGGCATGAGAAGGCAAAGCCTAGTGAGTAGACAGATGTGCAGGGGAGGGAAGACAAGGGTGACATCAGGAAATTCATTTACTGACAAAAGGTGGGGGCAGAACTGAAAAATAGAATTCCAGTGCCAGCAACGCCCCCACCAAGGTGCTCTCAGGGCAGCTGGAGTGGAAGCTCTGGAGAGTAGTCTGGCAGGGAGGGGCAGGGAGGGGTGGGCAGGGGTGTTACAGTGGAAGGGACAGATACTTTATCTTCTACAGCAGCTGGCCAGGGTGGGTCACCCAGATCAGCAAGCGGTCAGGCCCTTGATCACCTCACCCCAGACCAGGGCACTAAAGGACTGGACTAGGTGGGTATGGGAGGGGACAGGCTCAGAGCCAAACTGTCTCAGCTCCTGGCTTGGCCACTGGCAGCAAATGTGGGCAACAGGGGTTTCTCCTCACAAGGTTTCGAACGTGGACTCAAAACAGAAACCAGTCAGGGAGGCCTGACCTCATGAACTCGTTTCAAATGCCTTTGCTGAGACCCCTTCCAGAGTCCCTAGGTGGTAAAACAGTTAAGTAGTCAGTTGTTAGCTGAAAGGTCAGCAGTTTGAGTCTACCCAAAGGCACCTTGGAAGAAAGTCCTGTCACTGTATTTCTGAAAAATCAGCAACTGAAAACCCTGTGGAGCACAGTTCTACACACACAAGGTCGCCTAGAGTTGGAAATGATTCCATAGCAACTGGTCTGTATATGGTAATGGGGCCCCTAGATTCCATTTCTTTGCTCGCACTCTACATAATTTACTTGATGCTCATGTTTATTGTCTGCACCTCCCCACACACCTAAATAAGGAAATGAAGTTGGTGTCTCTTGTTCTATCTCTGCTGCTAGAACAGAGCCTGGTGCTCTCTAAATATCAGCAGGATGAGTGTGACCTAAGCACTGACCAGCACAGGGTGAACAAGGACAAGATGTGTACACTCCATGTGCACTAACCCATAGTCCATGGCAAAGGGTCACTTGGGTCAGCAGAAGACAAAAGCTCGGCACTAGCCCAATCCAACCACCACCCTCTGTGGGCCCAACTCTAGGCCTTGCACACAGTATTCCCTCACTGTTCTCAAGTCGGATCTGACTCATAGCAACCCCTCTTTGGGTTTCCAAGGTGCTATCACTATGGAAGTAAATTGTCCAACATTCCTTCCGAGGAGTGGGTGGTAGGTTTGAACTGCCAGTCTTCTGGTTAACAGTCAAATGCCTTAGGCACTGGTGTTCAATAAACATTTGTTCCCTGAACTGACATCATCTTGCAAACAGGATATTGCTTCTCCTTCAGGGTCCTGTTTATTAAGCAACGGAGGGGCATACCAGCAAAGGACCTGGCAGAGGCCAAAAATCAGAGTGAGGGGGCAGAATGAGGTAGGATAGGGAGAGGTGAGTGCTTCCCAAACACATAGAACCAAAACAGCCAAGGAACACTCCCTGAGAGGACCTATAGGATTCTCCAGGGATATAGCTCTGGTGCTCTTAGCAAAGCAGAGCAAAGAAACATCCCAAGCATCTGGCTGACTATAAGTCTGAGGAACCCTCCTGAGCTGCAGCCGCTAGATGCTAGACAATGTCTGAAATGGGCATGGGTCTCTGCTGGGCATCAGAGTACCTAGGACAAAATCCAAACACCTCCCCACAGCCTCCAAGACACTGTGTAACCTGGTCACTGCTGCTCCCTGACCTCATTTGCACCACCCCAGCCCTTTGCTTCCTTCAGTGTGGTCCCAGTACCAAGCCAGGATGTTCTTTCCCGCTGATCTTTGATTCTTGAATGCTCTTCCTTCAAAGCTCCACATCATTGTCAACTACTCCTCATTCTTCAGTCTTAATTCAAATGCCACCTTCTCCATGAGGCCTTCCCTGACCTTAGTCTAAATAAGCACACCTCTACTCAGTTACCCTCTACTTTTACTTTTCTTTCTAGCCCTTGGAGCTCTCTGAAATGCTCCTGTGTGTTTGCTGCTTTATTTCCAGTCTCCCACAGTGAAAATGCAAATTCATAGGAGCAGGGAGCCTGGAATCTTTTTTTTTTTTTTTTGCACCCAGTACAAAATTAGCACTCGATATAGATACATTAGGAAGTCTGGTGGTGTAGTGCCTAAGGCATTTGACTGCTAACCAGAAGGCTGGTGGTTGAAACCTACCAGCCTCTCCTCGGAAGGAAGACTGGGCTATCTACTTCCATAGAGATACCGCCTCAGAAACCCAAGGAAGGATCACTATGAGTCGCAATCGACTCAAAGGCAATGCGGTGTTTTTTTGTTTTTTGGTTTTTTTTAATAGATACATTGAATGAATAAATGAATACTTCTTCACTTTAGTAGGTGCTATGGAAACTACATTCCTTTTGCTCTGGCTGCCAGGGAGCTTCAAGTCAAATATGCAGCTGAATCTCAGTATCTTGGTTAGCCCTTCCAGTTGACATATCTGAATTCTCCTCCTACTCTTGACTTCAGTTTTCTATTTGGGACTTTTTCATTAATATTTATCATACAGTAGGCTTCTTCCAATGTTTCGTGGTCCCAAGAACAGGCATGCAGAAGGCCATCTCCCCATTCACAGCCTTTCTCTCAATCTACTCACCCCAGCCCTGGCCCCACCTGAGCTGATATCTCCCTGCCCAATTCAAAGCTTCATCTCTGCTCTCACCTCACCCGCTGGATTCTAACTTCCTGGTCCAGCCCCTGGTTTGTGGATCTAAAACGCATGCCCAGGCCCCAAGAAATGAGGGCAGCCAAGTACTGGGCTCATTGCCAAGGCCTCACACACCTCTCTCTCCCAGGAGGCAAGTATCAGCCTCTTCCTGGTAATCTTTCATGAGCTTACACTATCCTGGCCCCATCTAGAACTTTCACAGCTCAGGTCAGATGACAGGGGAGGGAGGTAACAGCCATGGCCCGGAACTAGGAGCCCAGATTGAAGATAGGGTCTCCAGCAGCTGACCCTGATTTCCTGAGTATTCTTGGATAAGAGTAGCCTTCTTGAACACTGTTAGATAGGTAGACATAAGTATTGATTTGGGTGAAGAGAAGAGCAATGTTACAAATGTGAGTGATCAACGTGGTGGCATTCAGGAAGAGGAAGACATAGAGAGGTACATGGGAGGTACAGACAACAAAGATGAACCTTTTGCACATACAGTACCGCATTGTCAGTGAAGGCAAACACGAGTATACGGGTAGATAGATGGGTAGACAAGCTGAACTATTAAGTATGTCTATGCAGCAGGGAGTGTACCCAAGACCATGTATAGGGTTGGCAGACAATGGTTCTACAAGTGTATGTTTATGTTCGTAAGAACTCCAAGGGGTATAGTAGAGCTGACAAGGGACAAGGTTGTAGTCACTTCTTGGTCACAGCAAGCTACCTAAAGGGACTGAATAGTTGAACCTGTGGGCTTGGGACCATAGTCACAGGGGACATCAAGCTCAATTGGCATAACATACTACACAAAACATTGTTCCACCTCCTACTTTGGTGAGTAGTGACTGCGATCTTAAAAGCTTGCAAGCTGCCATCTAGATGCAATGATGGGTCTCTCCTCATCCAGAGCAAAGAAGAATGAAGAAAACCAAAGATTCATGGAAACATTTAGTCCTTGTGACTGGACACCATGCGATCCTCAGCCTATACGACTATGAGACCAGAAGAACTAGTTGGTGCCCTGCTACCACTGTCAACCACTCAGAGGGGGATCTATGTAGGAGAACCTGGATAGAGAGGGAGAACAATGTGGAACAAAACTCAAAATCACTTGGGAAAATAAAAAAAGGGGCAGTCCAGGTTTGCTGGTCTGATAGAGCCTGGTGGAACCACTGAGGCTATGGCCCATAGCTGCCCTTCAGGTCTAGAATTGAACCCACACCTGTGGCTTCCAGCCAAACAAAAGACAGGCATAAGAGATGAACATGTACCTGAGGTAGATACGTCCCTTGGAGAGAACAATCATGGGAGAAAGAAGGGCTATTTATGCACAGGGGGACAGTTCAGGGGGCAGGAGTGCATGGAGGGATGGACACAGGGAAGAGGTAACTATTGGGAGGAAGTGGGAGGGGAAGTGTTGCATTGGGGTAAACTGTCAATGTCGTCAGACAACGTGTATGTGAAGTGCTGTATGGAAAGTGAATTTGCTCTGTAAACTTTCACCCAAATCACAATTAAAAAAAAAAAAAAAAAAAGGGCCTGGTGACCTCTGGCATCCAAAGGCAATGAGTTTTTTTTTTTTGGGGGGGGGCGGTTTACAGGGTCAGGGCTCCCATACTCTTGGAGAGAGAGCACCTGTGGCCTCCCTGGTCTGTCCCCTACCAGGGCTCACACTGGCCTCACATATTGATGCCACCTCCCCTCTGCTCCTACAGAGTGGACTGACTAAATTTTGAGGCCCTCAGAGCCCCAGCCAGTAACTGGAGCTTTGTGGGCTCCTCTAGAAAAAGGTCACAGTGGGCAGCCTAGGGCCCAGTTCAGTGTGCAGTTAGGATTTTTAAATTTTAAGTTGCATTATCACATGAAGAAATTTCACTGAGTAGTTGAGATTTCTGGCTTCTGTTTGAAAACCAGAGCTAGCCATGCTGGGCCTAGTTTGGAAGGGACAGGCATTGTCAAGTTCACCCCACATGCCCTCCTCCCCACTTGCCCACTTTCTCATGCCTAAAACTAGATTTTAGTCCAATAGTTTTTGACAAGTCTTTATCAACAGAAATCTTTTTCAATTTCTTTTTATTTTTTAAAATTTTTATTGTGATTTGGGTGAAAGTTTACAGAGGAAATTCATTTTCCACACAGCAGTTCACATACAGTTTGTCTCATGACATTCACTGCAATCTTCCACAATGCAACAGCTCTCTTCCCACTTCCCATAGTTACCTCTTCCCTGTGTCCTTCCCTCTCATGCACTCCTGCCCCCCAAGCTGTCTCCTTGTGCATACACAGCCCTTCTATTCTCCCATGATTGATCTGTCCAAGGAATGTATCTCCCTAATGTAAATGTTCCACTCATATGCCTGTCTTTTGTTTGGCTATCAACAGAAATTTTTGGGACAGAGTCTTAAACTTCAGCCCATTATAAAAACAGGCCAAACTGAAACAGCTCTGGCTAGATAGGATAAAGCCACACACACACACACACACACACACACACACACCTCATATATCACCCCAGCAATAGTCTTTAAGGCTTGTCTACAGCATACAGATATTTTAAGTCACTAATGAAGAAGCACAAAGTCCCTATAAAGGTTCAGTCTCCACCAGTGGACATCCATGCTTTCATACCCCCAGCAATGGTGAGGTCATACCACCTGGAGCAGCTTAACTCACCCCACTCTCTCCTCCTTCCCTTGGGGACCAAAGACCACATGCTCCCCTTGCCCCAATGACAGGAATGGGAGCCCTCGAGGCTGTGCTTCTCTAGGCTGAGCTGCTGCTCCCTCTCCTCTGGCTAGGCCTGGGCATCCCCAGTCCCTTCCCCCACCTAATCCTAAAAGTTAGGAAAGGCTCCAGGTCAGCAGCTCCTCAGGGCCCGCTGCCTTGTACCTTCAGCTCGTTGAGATAGCGCCTCGTGTGCACCACCAGCAGGTCCTCCTCCGAGGCCTCCCGTGCCTCCACCAGCATGCCGTCAGATAGAAGCTTCTCCTCTGAAACCACAGAATGGTACCCTGCTGCCTGCTGACCTCCAGGCCAGACCCCACCCCCAGGTTGCAGACTTGGCCACTATCAGCCCCTTCCCTGGAGTAGGAGGGGACTGCTGGCTCCTGGGCATTCCAAGAAGAGCCACCTCCCAGGCCAGTGTGCCCTTTGTACTCGGACATTGTGCACGTTTCCAAGGCACTAACAGCCACAAGGTGAGTCTAGGTGTGACCAAGCAATTTCAAAGCCAGGTGGCACAGGAGTCAAGAATATTGACCCTCAAGGTGAGTAAAGCTATTACTGATTTTCTCTCACTTTCTGATGACATCTGGAAAGTCTCAGTGCAGTGCTGGCCTCTTGCTAACACCTGCCTGACATTTGCTCCTTTTTAACTGAATGACAGCAGGTCTTCAGGCAGCGGAAACTGGCTTGAATGGAATTACACTGCTGTGCTTTCATGGCATTTATTTTGTACCATGACCTCCTTTTTATGGCAACTGAAATGGGATTTTCCCATTTAGACAACATAATGTTTCCTTTTAAAACAAGTTTTTAAAAAAGAGGCTAAGTAAATAAAAAATATGCTTTGAGTAGGCACCGCCCCCAAGTGTGATTAGCAAATGACTGATGTTTGGGAAACACTGCATGGTCTTCTCATCCCTTGCATAAACCAGACAGGATTCACTCTACTCTGCAAATGAAGAAACTCAGAGCAAGAAGTACCACAGGGCATGGGAGGACAGGACCATGGTGCTCTGGGTTCTAGGGAAATTGAAGTGACAAAGTCAGACTTTAGGGGATCTATTTTAACGTATCAATCTTAGAAATCAGCCCTGGTAAGAAACCAACCAGTTACATATATTTCCCATGTACAGCACCAAACAGGTAATCTTTCTCCAAGAACATTTCATGTCTACCCCATTGCCTTCAGGCAAAGGACAAACTCTTTTATTGGCATGACATTCAAGGTTTTTCACCATCAAGGTTCCTGCTTCCTCTTCACCTTCATCCTCAAAGATAAAAGGAGGAATTCAGGGATGACTATCAGCTCAGAGACAGAGAGACAAGGAACCCTCCTGTCGAGCTCCTGGTGACACAGAAGTCTGAGAAGGGGAACCAGGGAGCAATTCAAGCTGAGTCTGCTAGAAATGGCATACAAGGGACCATATACAAGAAGACAAGACGACAGCATGGCATGAGGCAGGCCTGGCTTTGGTCACTTCACCTGGTGACACACAACCTGAGCTCTTTTCTACCCAGTATTTTTCTTTCTAGTCACTACTACAAATGGAAATTCACTATCAATTACCAGAAATAGAAATTAATTAAAAACTAAAAAAATAAATACAATGAAACAAATACTCTTATTAACCTTGAACTTGATCTTGTTTTCTGCAAGGCACAGAGACTTGCTCTAGATTTGTTTTAAAAAGGGCAAGTGTTGAAAGGTGTTAAAGATGGGCTAGCCCTAAAGTGAGACTTTATCCTTAATATGATCAGAAGGGTGGTAAGATTTTTTTTTTTTTTTTAAGATATTCAGTGTTTCATTCTATGCCAGGTAACACTGCCTACCTCCCTCCAAGAAAGAAGCCTTGATAAAGGAAACAAGGAGAATATTCATACACAAGTCTACGTGTATACCTGAATTTCCCACCTAAATCAGACCACTGGATTATAAGCTGCAGCTAAAACACATGTGCTCCAGAGCATCAGCTTGCTCAGCGAGATGAGCAGTGAAGTGATGGAAGGAGCCCTGCTAGGAGCCTGAGGTTTTAAGTTCTGAACTCCACTCTGCCACTCAGGAACTTTGGGCATGTCCCCTAAACTTTCTGGGCCCTACTTTCTGTATTCAGAGGGTTGGAGCAAAGGTTCTCTGCCCCGTGGGCTCTGTGCACTTGTGGGGCATGGACACTGGACTTTTCCAAACTACTCTTCTGTGTCCATCATTAATCAGCTTCCTTTCTGCTTGGCCTCCAGAGGCAGAGGCAGAGACAGAACACAGGTCCACAGTCAAGTGGGTCTGAGACAGGCAAATACAGTGCTTAAAGGGCTAGGTTGGAAAGACACCTTCAATAGCATGGGTAGAAGGCAGTCGGGTGGGAGGGTCCAAGGCTTGTGTTCAAGAAAAGGCAGCAGGAAGACAGGAATGGTGGACAGGTGGGGTAGAGGGAGTAGATGGAGGGAGAGAGAGAACCTTACATACCTTTGAGGAAATTGATCACTTTGCCCCATTTCCCCGCATCAAATGGGTGCAGCCTCTCCAGGCCCATGAAGGTGATGTTGTAGCGTGGAGAGTACACGATGGGCCAGCGCATCTCTGGCACAGGCTGGTACAGCTGAGTTGTGTGTGGCCTTCAGTGTGCACAAATGGGGTGGTCTCAGTGTGGAGAGTAACCATCATGTCCTCCCGCTCCTATGAGTTCTGCTTTGGCTGATCACACACCCCTGACCCAGCACCATCACTCCCTGGGCCTAGAAAAGGGCCACTTAAGAACAGCAGCACCAACAACCTTTATTGAGGGCTCACTGTCCTTCCCTAAAATATCTACTTCACAGCAGCCTTGGAGGTAGGTACCACGGCCTCCTAGAGGCTCAGAGAGGGTAAGATGCGCCCCAGGTCACACAAACAAGGGGTCTGTGTATCAGTGAGGTGCCTTCCCTTGTCTGGCTACAAGGCCTCAGCATCGTACTATCATCTATCACATTATAACCATCACACTCAACAACTGTGTGGTCCTGGGCCCTTAACCTCAATTTCTTGAATTGTGAAATGTGGGCTGTTGGGAGAATTCGGTAATGAATTGCAAGATCTGGCCCAGAAAGCGATCTGTCTGTGAGCACTGGGGTTACAGTTCTCAGAAACAGCAGGGCCGGGCACAAGAAGGCAGTGGCCCAATCCTGCACCAGGGACGTGGGTCACCTGGGTCCCTGCCAATCCTCTTCCTACCCCCTGCAGCTACCACACCAGCACCAGGAACCCCGCACCAACTGCTGCCATTACAGGGGCCTCTGCACAGCTGGTAGGGCCCGGGAGAGGACAGACGTCAGACTCGAGCAAATCACAGGCTCCCGCCTGGTCTGGACTGCGCTGCAGAGTCGCTCTCAGCAGCGGCGAAAAGGCTCTGGGCTGGCCGTGCGCACGGGGACTCGCCAGGGAACACCTTGCGCGGGCGCCCCACAACCCCCGCACCCTCTGCCCAGTCGCCTGCGCACTTGTGTCCCTGCTCACAGGGACCCCAGGCACCCTGGGGTCAATCTCGGCGTTCCACCCAGCGCGCCCAACCCCGCACCACTCACATCCCGGGACCAAGACCTCCCGGCAGAGGCAGCAGCTCCGAGAACGGGCGGGGCGGGACCCCACCTAGGACACGCCCCGGCCCGGCCGCCTCCGCTGTGGGACGGACCTCTGGCAAGGCGCGACTCCGCCCCGCTGGCGCCAGCGCTAAGGTCGCAAAAGCTTGGAATCCTGTGCTGAGCTCTCAGCTAGGAAAGGAGACCACGCCCCCATGGCCGGTCGGGCGCGTAGTCCCGCCCATCGCAGCAAATACCCAGTGGAGTACAGCCTGGCTCGAAAAACCACGCCCATTGGGGGGCGGGGCCGCGGCGAGCTTTCGCCACCATGCGTCACAGAGGGTGGAGAATACGTCATCGTCATCGTCATCGTCCCGCCCGGGGGGAGGGACCATTTTAATCCCCTTTCCCCTCTCCTTTCAGTCCCAGGCGCCTTTCTCTGAGTCCTAGAAACAGCACTTGAAAAATAAAAAGCTATTTTGGTCGAGTGGATTCAGACTCGTAAACAATACTAGACGGAGAGAAAGACAAACTTGACTTCCTGGGAGTTCATACCCACCAGCCGCTCTGCGGAGAAAGCTGCGACAGTCTGTTTCCATAAGATTAAACCAAAAAAACCAAACTCACTGCGGTGGAGTCCAATCGAACTCAGCGATCCCTCCTTGGGTTTCTGAGGTGGTATCTCTCCCGAAGTAGATTGCCCAAACTTCCTTCCGAGGAGTGCCTGGTGGGTTTGAACCGCCAGCCTTTTTATTAGCAGTCAGATGGCTTAGGCACTATGACACCAGAGCTCCCCCACAAAGATTACAGTCTTGAAAACCCTGTGGGGCAGGTTTACTCTTATCTATAGGGTCGATGTGAGTTGGAAAAGACCAACAGCAACCACAAGGATTTAGTTTTGTGTTTCCTGTTTCCAGCAATTCTACAACCTCGGGTGCTTCCACGAATTAATGAGGGATTGCTCTCACCCTGCCATCTCTGACATAGACCCACAGAGGCCGCACACTCACCCTTTCAGAGTGAACACCCTGCCCCTGCCCCGTCTTTGGCAGCTCTGACATAAAACAAGTCTTTAAACTGAGTTTCCTCATCCATAAATCTGGGCTGGTGATGCCATCTTCACGGTGCACCCCCCACTCCCACTCAGGAAAGCCAAGACAAGGCTAAAGGACAGCTGGGAATGTCTGTGGGTCAGGAACAAGGGAGGAGTGCCCAACAGCCCCTGAGGACAGAGACAATGGGCCTTTGTCTGTCCTGCTGTCTTTCCAACCAAACAGAAGCAGCTGATCATAGAGTGGTGCCAGGAGGACAACTCAGACCACTGGTGGCTGCAGCAGGACTTCCAGCGGGAAACAATGAAGGGGAATGGCCCAAACTTTACCAAATTTATTTTGCGTATTTATTCATTATGGTAAAATATATATCACAAAACATCTGATATTTCCAACCTTATGAGGAGGTCCAACATCATCCCAATTTTTTGAAAAGGTAACTGAAGTTTGGGCCTGGATTAAAACCCAGCCAGCCACCTGCCAGTGTAGTAACCTTTGGAAAGTTACTTCAGGTTTTTGATTCTTGATTCCTGCATCTGAAAAATGGGTAACTTATTCATTGCCAATACCATTTCCCAACAACATAAACAGCAACATACATGGACTTCACCAGATGGAATTCACAGGAATGGTATTGACTATATCTGTGGAAGGAGACAATGGAGAAGCTCAATATCGTCAGTCAGAACAAGGCCAGGGGCTGACTGTGCAACAGGCCCTCAATTGCTATTATGCAAGTTCAAGTTGAAGCTGAAGAGTTTGAAGATAAAAGTACATGAGAACCAAAGTACAACCTTGAGTACATTTCACCTGAATTTAGAGACCATTTCAAGAATAAATCTGACAGCCCATTAAATAAGGAGAATCTATTTCACAAATGGTGCTGGCAAAGCTGGATATCCATTTGCAGAAAAATTAGTAAGGTCCATACTTCAGCCTGTACACAAAAACTTACTTGAGATAGATCAAAGACCTAAATGTAAAACCTAAACTATAAAGATCATCAAAGGAAAAATACAGGAAAACTTGTTGTTGTTGTTATGTGCCGTCGAGTCGGACCTGACTCATAGCGACCCCTCCTTGGGTTTCCGAGGCAGTATCACTACGGAAGTAGATTGCCCCATCTGCCTTCCAAGGAGTGGCTGGTGGGTTTGAACCTCCAGGCTTCTGGTTAGAAGTCAAGTGCCTTAGGCACTAAGCTACCAGAGCTCCTACAGGCAAACTTAAGGATCCTAATTTATGGCATAAATAGACTATCAAACATAACCAAAAATGCATGGACAGCAGAAGATAAACTAGTTGACCTTCTAAAAATTTAATTCTTATGTGCATCAGAAGACTTCTCCAGAAGAAGAGAACCTACAGATTTGGAAAAAAAAAATATTTGAGAACACATATCTGACAAGGGACTTATCTCTAAAATTTGTAGAAAACTTCAACACCTCAACATCAAAAAGACAAATAATCCGATTAAAAAATGGGCAGAAAACACGAACAGACACTTCACCAAAGATATTCAGGTGGCCAACAAACAAGTGAAGAAATGCTTGTGATCATTAGCCATTAGAGAGTTGCACATCAAAAAACAATAATGAGATACCATCTCACTCAAGCAATAATAGCAAAGTTCAACAAGATAGAAAACAACAAATGTTGGCAAGGGTGTGTAGAGAGATTGAAACTCTCATACATTGCCAGTGGAACTAATACTGTACAACCACTGTAGAAAATGATATGGTGCTTCCTTAAAAAGTTGGAAATAGAAATACCATTTGGTCTAGCAACCCCACTACTAGGTATATATCCTAAAGAAGTTACAGCCAGGACACGAATAGATAATATGCACACCCATGTTCATCGCAGCACTGTTCCAATAGGAAAGAGATGGAAACAACCTAAGTGCTCGTCAACAAAAGAATGGATAACCAAACTATGGTACATACATTCAATGGATTACTAAACTGAACAAAACTCACTGTTGTTGAGTCAAATCTGACTCATAGTGGCCCCTCCTTGGGTTTCCGGGGCAGTATCTCTACAGAAGTAGATTGCCCAGTCTTCCTTCTGAGGAGTAGCTGGTGGGTTTGAACCGCCAGCCTTCTGGTTAGCAGTTAAATGCCTTAGGCACTACGCTACCAGAGCTCTTTAATGGAATACTATGCAACATTAATGAATAATGAAAAATCTGCAAAACACCTCATAACGTGGAAGGACATTATGCTGAGTGAGATAAGTCAATAAGAAAGACAAATATTATTTGAGTCCACCGTTATAAAAAGTCAAGGAAAAGTTTATGTATGGAAGAAAACTTCCTGTGTTGGTTACCAAGGATGGGAGGAGAAAAGAGGGAAAATTTGTAGCTAAGTAAGAGACACATATTGATTTGGGTGAAGGGAAAGGAAATATACCAAAAGCTGGCGACAAGCACAATATGACTAAAGAAAAGGAAGACATAGAGAGATGCACAAAAGGTATAGACAACAAAGGTAAATGCTATCACATACACAATACTGCATTATCAGAAACAATGAACATTAATCTTGTGGGTAGACACACAGGTAAACAGGCAAGATGATCAGGTATGGATGGATGAATGAGAATATACCCATGACCATGTAGATATTTGGCAGATGAAATTTCTATATACATAATTGTGCTATAAAAATGTACATAAATAGTAACACTAATGGGAGGTACAGTTATGATAACTTCTTACCACAATCAAACACCTTGAGGGGATAGGTCACTGGGCCTGCGGGCTCAGGACCATGCTCACAGGAGACATCAAGCTCAGTGGCATGATATAGTACACAAAAATATTGCTCTACATCCTACTTTGGTGAGTAGTTAAACCAAACCAAACTCCCTGTCGGCGAGTCTTATCCGACTCATAGCAACCCCTCCTTGGGTTTCCGAGGAGGTAGCTCTATGGAAGTAGATTGCCCAACCTTCCTTCAGAGGAGTGGCTGGTGGATTTGAACCACCAGCCTTCCAGTTAGCAGTCAAATGCCTTAGGCACTACACCAGTTACTGGGATGTTAAAAGCTTACAAGCAACCATCTAAGATGTAACAATTGGTCTCTCTTTGTCCAGAGCAAATAAAAATGAAGAAAATCAAAGACATATGTAAACAATTAGTTCCAGGGATGAGTGGACCATGGGAACCTCAGCCTACACAACCCAAAGACCAGAAGAACTACAGGGTGCCTGACTACTACTGCTAACCATTCAGATAGAGATCAAACTTGGAGATCCTGGATAGAGTGGGAGAGAAATGTGGAACAAAACTCAAAATCACAAAAGAGACCAGGCTTACTGGTCTGATAGAGACTAGCAAAACCCCCAAGACTGTGGATCCTAGTCACCTGTGTTAGGCTGGGTTCTCTAGAAAAGCAAAATCAGTAAAGCTTATATATACGGGTGGTAGTTATGTTTGTGTGTCAACTTGGCTGGGCCTGGTTGAGTGGCTGGGCAGCTGGTGGTAGTTATTCCCCATGATGAGACTGGCAATCAACTCCATGGTGGGATCTACCACAAGCAGCTGAGTAGCTACCTTTGGGATGTGGTCTGCTTCCTGTATATAAGGAGAAGCCTTGGGATTAGTCTCTAGCTTATGGCACGTTTGGACCCTCCATGTGGCCATGTTGTTGCTCAGCAGCCTGCTATGCTCTGCCGACCTTGGGCCTTACAATGGACTTAAGTTAATGGTCTGCTGTGTGGTTTGGTAACATTGGGACTGTGCCTTTTTCCTTGTCAACCTTGGGGCTTCTCAGCCTCAGCAGTCAGCAGCTATCTGAGTGAAGAAATGCCTCTAGCTCCAGTGGGCCAGGAGTAGGAGACAGAGCTGGACCCAAAGGTTGAGGCGATTTCACCCAGCCCCTAGTGCCTGGCACTATGAACTTGGACTTAAAGCCTCAAAATTGTAAGAATAAACTCCTGTTTGTTAAGGCCATCCCATTTGTGGTATATATCTTATCAGAGCAGAACTAGGTAACCAGAACAATACATACAGAGAAAGGGAAATTTACCTCAGGAAAATGGCTCACTTATAGAAGCTGGCAAGTCCCAAGTTCTCGGATCAAACATCAAGCTGGAGGCTTTTCCCAACTCATGCAGCTGCAGCAGCTGACGAGCTCAAGGCTGGCAGATAGTATACCAGCTGTTGACTCCAACAAATGACAAATCTAAGATCTCCAGGCTGAATGGGGGATTGTTCGCTCACAGACAGTTTTAGGCAGCACAACAGGATCCCAACCCATAGGAGAGTGTCTCTTTTCCCAGGATGTCCATAAATATATTGGAAGCAGGCCACACTCCTAGGGAAACTCCCTTTCAATGGATTGGCTGCTCAAAACATATATATCTGATCCCATCATGGTAACAACCCACATCACAACTGCTTAAACCACACAGAATTGTGGTCCAGTCAAGTTGACACACAGCTCCAACTATCACAGTCCACCCCTTGTCAACTTGGCAGTTGTACACATCTTCTTAACCATATATAATCTCTAAATAAGGACAATTATAAAGTCATATTTTTGCCCAACATAATATGTTAACACGCGTACAACTGAAACACATTAACCTTACTTACATTTCATAGTTCATAACAGAAGGAAGCAAAAATATTTGATGCACATATATAATGAAGAAATATAACAATCAAAGTCCTCATTTCTGCAACTGGTCACGTGGTTGTAGCTGATATTCAGAACTACCTTCTTCTACCACCCATTCCATATTTCCCTTGCCCTCAGCAAGCACCTCAGCTGATTGTGGTTCTTTGCCTGGTGGGGTGACCCAAACCTTCATTCCTGAAGGGTCTGGGCCATTAGCAGTCATATCAGAATTGGGTTGCTATAATTTTCCATTGACATTAATCACAGGGTATGGTAGTACTAAGAGATGTCCTAAAGAATCTCCTGTATTCCAGACATATTCTTCTTTACCTCCATTATGTAATGTCAAGTCAATTTCCCCTTGGTAATCAGGATCTATCACACCAGATAGAACAGTAACACCCTTCTTTGTCTGTTGATCCAGAGGCATGAGGAAGCCAAAATGGGCAGCTGGCATTCTTAACTTCCAGTTCAATGTAATCAGTATTGTGTCTCCAGGTGGGAGTGTTCCTCCCTTTGGGACTAAGATCTCCAGACTCTCAGAGCATAGGGTACAGGGACAGGAATCAAAATTTTTTTGAGTGGGTCATTAGGGGTAATAATGAGTGTACCACTCCCATTTCCATCCCTTGGTTTCTGGATCCATGAATCCGGCTATTGGAGAAACAGCACCATATATTAGATGCTGGTTTAGAGCATATACAGCCTCCTGGAGAACATTGCCCCAACACTTCAAGGTATTGCCACCTAGCTGGCACTGTAAATGTGTTTTCAGTAGGCCATTCCATCATTCTATCAAGCCAGTTGCTTCTGGATGATGGGAACATGGTAAGACCAGTGAATTCCATGAGAATAGGCCCATTGTGCACTTCATTTGCTGTGAAGTGAGTCCCTTGATCTGAAGCAATGCTGTGTGGGATACCATGATGGTGGATATGGCATTCTGTAAGTCCACAGATGGTAGTTTTGGCAGAAGCATGCAGGGAAGGCGAATCCATATCCAGAATAAGTATCTATCCAGTAAGAACAAAACGCTGTCCTTTCCATAATGGAAGTGGTCCAATGTAATCAACCTGCCACCAGGTTGCTGGCTGATCACCCCAAGGAAAGGTTCCATATTGCAGACACAGTGTTGGTCTCTGCTGCTGGCAGATTGGGCACTCTGCAGTGGTGATAGCCAAATCAACCTTGGTAAGTGGAGCCTATGCATCAAATCAACCTTGGTAAGTAGATCCATGTTGCTGAGCCTATGCATAACTTCCATCCCTGCCACCATGGCCACTTCGTTCATGAGCCCATTAAGCAATGACAGGAGCAGCTGGGGAAAAAGGATGGCTGGTTTCTACTGAACATGTCATCCTATCCACCTGATTGTTAAAGTCCTCCTCTGCTGAGGTCACCTTTTTCATGGGCATTCACATGAGACACAAATATCTTTACTCTTTGGCCCATTCAGAGAGATCTCTCCACATACCTCTTCCCCATACATTCTTGTCATCAATTTTCTAATCATGCTCCTTCCAAGTCCAAGACCATCCGGCCAAGCCATTAGCCACAGTCCATAAATCCATATACAATCATGCATCTGGACATTTCTTGTTCCATGCAAAGTAAACAGCCAGATACACAGCTCAAAGTTCTGCCCATTGGGAGGATTTCCCTTCACAACTCTCCTCCAGGAAAGTCACAGAAGGGGGCTGCAATGCTGCTGCTATCCACTTTCGAGAGGTGCCTGCTTATCACACAGAACCATCTGTAAACCAGGCACGAGTTTTCTCTTCCTCAGTCAATTGATCATAAGGAACTCCTCATGAGGCCGTAGGTGCAGATTGGGAGAGGGAAGGTAATGTGACTGGAGTGGAGATCATAGGTATTTGGGCCACTTCCTCATGCAACTTACTTGTGCCTTCAGAGCCCAATCTTTGATATACCACTTCCATTTAATGATGGAGTGCTGCTGTGCACATCCAACTTTATGACTCTGTGGGTCAGACAACACCCAGTTCATGATGGGCAGCTCATACCTCATGGTGACTTGATGGACTGTTATTAGGCATTCAGTCTCTACTAAAGCCCAGTAACAAGCCAAAAGCTGTTTCTCAAAAGGAGAGTAATTATCTGCAGAGGATGGCAGGGCTTTGCTCCAAAATCCCAAGGATGCATTGCGATTTACCAATAGGGACCTGCCAAAGACTCCAAACAGCATCTCTATCTGCTACAGACACTTCAAGCACCATTGGATCAGCCGGACAATATGGCTCCCATGACAGAGCAGCCTGCATGGCAGCCTGAACCTGTTTCACAGCCTTCTGTTGTTCTGGGCTTCACTCAAAACTAGCAGCTTTCCAAGTCACTTGATAAATAGGCTGAAGCAACACACCCAAATGAGGGATATGTTTCCTCCAAAATCCAAAGAGGCCCACCAGATGTTGTGCCTCTTTTTTTGTTGTAGGGGAAGCCAGATACAATAACTTATCCTTCACTTTAGTAGGAATATCTCAACATGCTCCATACCACTGGATCCCTAGAAAGTGGAAGATGCTGATTTTTTGTCAGGTTAATTTCCCAACCTCTAGCACACAGCTGTCTCACCAGTAAGTCTGGAACCATTGATACTTCCTCCTTACTAGGTCCAATCAGCATAATGTCGTCAATATAATGGACCAGTGTGATGTCTTGTGGAAGGGAAAGGTGATCAAGATCCCTACAGACTAAATTATGACATAGTGCTGGAGAGTTGATATACCTCTGAGGAAGAACTGTGGAAGTATATTGTTGGCCTTGCCAGCTGCAGGCAAACTGCTTCTGATGGTCCTTTGAAATTGGTATTAAGAAAAAGACATTGGCCAGATGAATAGCTGCATACCAAGTACCAGGAGATGCACTAATTTTCTCAAGCAATGAAACCACATCAGGAACAGCAGCTGCAATTGGAATCACCACCTGATTAAGTTGACAGTAATCTACTGTCATTCTCCAAGATCCGTCTGTTTTTTGCACAGGCCAAATGAATTAAATGGGGATGTAGTGGGAATAACCACCCCTGCATCCTTCAAGTCCCTGTTGGTGGCAGTAATCTCTGCAACCCCTCTAGGGATGCAGCATTGCTTTTGGTTTACTGTCTTTGTAGGCAGAGGCAGTTCTAATGGCTTCCACTTGGCTTTTCCTACCATAATAGTCCTTATTCCACATGTCAGTGACCCAGTGTGGTAATTCTGCCAATTGCTCAGTATATCTATCTGTTCCAATTATGCATTCTGGAACTGGGAAAATCACTACAGATGGGTTCAGGGATGCACTGGACCCACTGTGAGATGCACCTGAGCTAAGATTCCACCAATGACTCCATATGCCCCCACTCTGACTGGTGGGCCACAATGATGCTTTGGAATTAGTATCAGTTCAGAGCCAGTGTCCAGTAATCCCTGAAAATTCTGATTATTTCCTTTTCCCCAATGAATAGTCACTCTCGTAAAAGGCCTCAGATCCCTTTAGGGAAAGCTGGGAGAAAGACTGACATTATACATTTTTTTTTACAATGTAAAGGGGTCCTTCCTCAAGGGGACCCAGCCTCTCCTTCATTCAAGGGGTTGTGAATATGTAAAATGACTCAAGTCTGGGAATTGATTGAGAGGCCATGATCGTATTCTGGCAATTCAATCTAGGCTGCTGTTTATATGACCTAGAATTCTTCTGTCTATACAGAGAAAGTAAATATTTAGTAGGTTTGTCATCTATTTCATGACTAAGTAGCCAATGCCATAATTCCACATGCATCAGAGTATTCTGATTATTGTTTTGACTCTGCTGTCCTTTATGGTAACCACATCCACCTTGCCTTTGTCTATTAACTGCTTCCCCTTGGCCCCTACTACCATGGGGTCCAATCAGCCCCATTGTAGTTAAGCATCTTAGTTCAATTAGGGCTGTTCCCACTGTCAAATCCAGCTTACATAAAATAGCAATCACAGCAGTCTTCAAGGATGCTGGGGCTCCCTTCACAAATTTATTCCTCACTATATTGGTGAAAGGCATGTCCTCTGGACTTTCCATTTCTGGCTCTAATGGTCTAATCTGATAAATCCATTCTAACAGGCCAATTTCCCTAAGCCTCTGGATACCTTCTTCTACATTATACCAAGGCAGGTCTGGTACTTCAACTTGACTTGAGGTAGGCTACCACATAATCCATGCTTCAGTTAGACAACCAAATAAACAATTAAATCCTTTCCTAACCTCTGGAGCTGAAACATTGAATGAAGAATCCATACTTAGTGGGCCCAAATCAATAAACTCAGACTGATCCAATGTTACATTCCTTGCACCATTATCCCACACCCTCAGTAGCCATCCCATACATATTCTCCAGGTTTCTGTCTGTACATGTTAGTAAAATCAAGTAGGTTTTTTCGGGTGTAGTGTACCACCTCCTCAGTCACACTTTGCATTCCACCTTTTGGGGCTTGCTTGGACTTAACTTTAGTTATAGGTCTAGCAGCAACAATGGGTGGTTGGGGAAGTTCCTGAGGACATTCAGCAATGTCTTCCATGGCATCTACCTCAGGCAAGGACCCAGCAGGAAGAGTTGGGTTAATCCCATCAAACTGAGGTGGAAGGGATAATGGTTTTATACTAATCCCTTCAGATGGGAGGGATTCACCAGAATTTACAGGCTCCATATCCTCATCTTCCTGACTATTTGCCTATATGTTCCCATTCTAGGTTTCAGGATCCCATTTTTTCCCAATAAATGCCCTCACTTTAACTTTAGACACCATTCTGGGTTGGCAATTCAATTGGCGTTGTAATTCAGCCACCTTTACAATAAGACTCTGGGTTTGTTTTTTGGCATTATCAGCTCTGTTGCTAGAAGAAAGAAGGCTTTCTTCAGAGCACAACTGGAAACACTGAGGTCTTTTATGTAAAACTTCAGCTGTGACTGATCTTGCTCTTTTACCACTTTGTCAAGGGTAAGTAGCACCAACCTATCAGCTTCCTTATACTCCTCACGCTGACAAAACTGCAGAAATGTATCAGTCACCCAGAGCCTCACTTCTAAAAGTACTTGATCTATTGGTGATGCTATTTTGCATATTAATGTTGCCACCCCATGCAATGGATTAGCATGGCCCCTTTACTAATGGAGGCAGGTCACCAGTGCCTTTACAATTAATCAAATTGGAAAAACAAAGCAGAATTGGTGAGAACCAATTTAGGAAGCTCATCCCTATGATTTTGTCTCTCTAGAACTACTCCCAGTACCAAATTGTGTTAGGCTGGGCTCTCTAAAGAAGTAAAACCAGTAAAGCTTATATTACATGTAGAGAAAGAGAAATTTATCTTAGGAAAATGGCTCACACACTTATGGCAGCTGGCAAGTCCCAAGTTCTTGGATCAAACATCAAGCTGGAGGCTTTTCCCAACTCACGCAGCTGCAGGGGCTGACAAGCTCAAGGTTGGCAGACCGTATACTGTCTGTTGACTCCAACAAATGATGAATCCAAGATCTCCAGGCCGAATGGTGGATTTTTAACTCACGGGCAGTTGTAGGCAGTACAACAGGATCCTGATCCACAGAATAGTGTCTCTTTTTCCAGGATATCCATAAATATATTGGAGAAGGCCACACCACTAGGGAAACTCCCTTCCAATGGATTGGCTGCTCAAAACATATACATCCAATCCCATCATAAAAATAACTCACATCACAATTGCTTACACCACACAGAATTGTGGTCCAGCCATGTTGACACACAACTATCACATTACCCTTTGAGTCTGGGATTGAACTCACTCCCCATGATTGATCCATCAGCCAAACAATAGACAGGCCTATGAAGTGAACAATTACATCAGAGAGTTGCACTCCTTAGAACAATCAATGATAGGAGATCAGAAGGACAGCATTTGCTCAGGGAGACAGTTCAGAGGGCAGGAATGCATAGGAAAGAAGGACACAGGGGAAAAGTAACAACAGGAAGGAAGTGGGAAGATATAGGTTGTATTGAAGGGATTGCAATCATTGTCACAAAACAAAATGTGCAAAAACTGTTGAATGTAAAACAAATTTGCTCTGTACACTTTCACTCAAATCACAATAAAAAGGTTAAAAAAAAAAAAATTAGTTGAACACTAATGACCAAAAACCAGACGAGTTGTGGGATTATATCAAGGACACCATACATAATAAAGTAAAAGTTCATTAAAAGGACAGGAAAGAAAGAAAAGATCAAAATAGATGTCTGAGAGACTCTGAAACTTGCTCTTAAACATAGAGTGGCTAAAGTGAAATGATGACACAGAAGAGCTGAACAGAAACTTTCAAAGGGCAGCTCAAGAAGACAAAGTCAAGTATTATAAAGAAATGTGCAAAGACCTTGAGTTACAAAACCAAATGCAAGAACATGCTCAGCATTTGTCAAGCTGAAAGAACTAAAGAAAAAATTCAAGCCTCAATTTACAATGTTAAAGAATTCTATGGGCAAAATATTGAACACCATAGGAAATGTCAGAGAAGATGGATGGAATACAGAGAATCACTGTACCAAAAAGAATTGGTTGATGTTCAGTCATTTTGGGATGTGATCAAGAACCAATAGTATTGAAGGAAGA
Organism: Orycteropus afer afer; assembly: GCF_000298275.1. NCBI lineage: Eukaryota > Metazoa > Chordata > Mammalia > Tubulidentata > Orycteropodidae > Orycteropus > Orycteropus afer. Next base: position 1,659,838 of record NW_006921870.1, read on the forward strand.
AGCCCAAGCTGCACTGGAGACATTGGTGTAAAACAAGGCTCCAGGAGTTGACAGAATACCAATTGAGATATCTCAACAAACAGATGCAGAGCTGTAAGCACTAGCTCATCTATGCCAAGAAATTTGGAAGACAGCTACCTGGCCAACTGACTGGAATAGCACCCTACTCTCGGCCCATTCCAAAGAAAGGTGATCCAATAGAATGCAGAAATGATCAAACTATATCATTAATATAACACACAAGTAAAGTTTTGCTGAGGACAATTTAAAAAATGATTGGAGCAGTATATTGATAGGGAACTGCCAGAAATTCAAGCCGGATTCAGAAAGTGACATGGAACAAGGATGTCATTGATGATGTCAGATGGATCTTGACTGAAAGCGGAGAGTACCAGAAAGATGTTTACCTGTGGTTTATTATCTATGCAAAGGCATTCAACTGTATGGATCATAACAAATTATCAATAACATTGAGAAGAATGAGCATTCTAGAACACTAACTTTTACCCATGAGGAACCTGTACATAGACCAAGAGGAATTCATTCAAAGAGAACAAGGGTATACTGCATGGTTTAAAATCAAGAAAGGTGTGCATCCAGGTTATATCCTTTCATCATACTTATTCAATCTGTATAGTGAGCAAATAATCCAAGGAACTGGACTATAATGAAGAAGAACACAACATAAGGATTGGAGGAAGACACATTAACAACCTGCAATATACAGATGACACATCCTTGCTTATTGAAAGCAGAGAGGACTTGAAGAACTTATAGATGAAGATCAAAGACTATATAGCATTCAGTATATATTACACCTCAATGTGAAACAAAAATCCTGATAAGTAGAGCAACATCATGATGGACAGGGAAAAGATTGAAGTTCTCAAGGATTTCATTTTACTTGGATCCACAATCAATGCCCATGAAAACAGCAGTCGAGAAAGCAAACAATGTATTGCATTGGACAAATCTGCTGCAAAAGACCTTTCTAGAGTGTTAAAAACAAAGATGTCACTTTAAGAACTAAGGTGCACCTGACCAAGCCACGGTCTTTTCAATCTCCTCATATGCATGTGAAAGCATGAATAAGTAAAACCAAAGAAGAATTGATTATGAATCAGTTATGAATTAGATGTTGAAATATGGTGTTGGCAAAGAATATTAAATATACTATGGACTGCCAGAAGGATGAACAAATCTGTCTTGGAGGAAGGACAACCAGAATGCTCCTTGGAAGCAAAGATGGAAAGACTTCATCTCATATACATTGAACAAGTTATCAGATGGGAGCAGCCCTGGAGAAGGACATGGTGCTTGGTAAAGTAGAGGGTGAGTGAAAAAGAGGAAGTACCTCAATGAGATGAATCGACACAATGGCTGCAACAATGGGCAAACATAGCAAAGATTGTGAGGACATCTCTGAGTGGGGCAAATGGTTAAGTGCTCAGCTGCAAACTGAAAGTTTGACAGTTCGAGTCTGCCCAGAGGCACCTTGGAAGAAAGGCCTGGCAATTTGCTGTTGAAAAAATGAGACATTGAAAACCCTGCAGAACACAGCTCTACATACATGTTATCTCCATGAATCAGAGTCGTTAGTGAGTGCTAAGCACTGCTGAATACGATAAATGTGGTTTGTTTTTTTAATTGATGAAGCCTAACTCAAACTCACTGCCATCGAGTCAACTCAGACTCAGAGAGACCCCTCCTTGGGTTTCCGAGGCAATATCTCCATGGAAGTAGATTGCCCAATCTTCCTTCCAAAGAGTGGTTGGTGGGTTTGAACTGTCAGCCTTCTGGTTAGCAGTCGAATGCCTTAGGCACTACACCACCAGAGATGATTGTTAAATGGAGGAATGAAAGATGAGAAGTCAGCCATAGGAAGGGCCAGGGAGGAGTGTTCCAAGCAGAAGAAACTGCAAGTACAAAGGCCTGGAAGCCAGTACAGACACATGGAAACAGGGAGAGAGAGTGCATATTTTACTCATAGTGCAATGGGAAAGTCTATTTATCAGGCAGGGTCCTACCAGGAAAGAAACGGCTCACTCACAGGTTGACTGAGAACAGTTTAGAGAAAGGACAATTTACCTGAGATGAGGGCAGGGTTACAGAAACCAGAAAGGATGGCACAGCTCCTGAGGCTGGCAGCCATGAGGAGTTGTCATCCCTAAACTTGAAGAGAAAAAAAGGGGTTATTGGAACCAGTGAGAGTGGCAGCTAAAGGCCAGTAGTCACCTGAGAGGAGCTGTGAGACATGGCCACTGCCAAATTGATGTGGATGGTAAGACACTCCAAATTTTCTCTCTCCTGGCCTCCATTGCCCAGTTGGTGCCTCCCATTAGCTAAATGCAACTGGAAGACCAAGAACAAGGAAGCCAGGTTATGTCTGCCATCCATAGCATCAGACCAGGTTGAGGAAGATGGAGAATGGAGAATGTCCACTGATATTATGAATGAACTTAGACAATTCTGTAGTCTTCTCTGAGCCACTCTGTAACAAGAATGAGTTGTTGATAAGTGACCCTGTCTACTATCTCCAGGACTGCCTGCAAACGTCTGTTGACCCAGAGATCTCACAAGGCCTATCACCATGGAAACCTGATACTATCTTGGCCACCTCTACCTATCATCAATACTCCAGGCCAAGAGCTAGTCCAACCTGGTGATGCCCAGAGGGACAAGAAGTCACTGCATTTGTGAAAGCCCCTGAGTTTATGTAGAACCCACAGCTGCAGCCTCAGCCAAAGGAGGTTGGCAGGGCTTCTTGTGACCAACAGGGATGGGCCTAGGAAGTTTGCACACCATGGGCTGGATGAAATCATTGCTACCACCTCTGGGCTCCTGAAAGCAGCTTGTACCAGTGAGGACTGTCATCAAGGGAATTCCATGGCCCTGGGAGCTCATTAGCTCACTGTTGCCTGGCCTCTCTCACATCAAGGCATGTAAGGCAAACAAAAAAATAACACATACCCACACAAGTTCTTATCAGCTGTGCAGATGGAGAGAGATATAATACACCACAACTACAAGTACAGACACACAGCATCACAACCACGCATATGCATATAGTGTCATAGTCACACAGATACACACAAGTTCATACATACAAGCACAGATTCTTACAGACATACACAAACTAATAATGCTTTCTGCCATGCCTCAGCCCCAAATCTGGCAATGCATGCTGATGCGTGGAGTCTCAGTTTCTCTGACTGGCCTAGAATGAGGATGAGGTGCTCCCTAATGCACTCTGTGTTTCCCTGAAGGTCTCTGGAACTGAGCATCTTCATCCTCACTGTGTCCCTTCCTTAGAAGGGGAAAGTGGCTGCCACATAAATAGAGAAAGACAGAGAATGAATAAACTGATGAATGAACTAAAGAATAGTAGGAAGACACAGATGTAACCATATATACCTATGCCAGGGGTATATTTGGCTTTTGTTGGGCCTAATGTTTATACAGTGGGAAGGAGGGCTCTAAAAAAACAAAACAAACAAAGAAAGATTGAAAGTAGGATTACAAGATTAGATATGGGCCTTGGAAGGGGCCCTGGAGCTGAACAGTAAATCTGCTATCACAGCAAGAAATACAGAAATGTAAGCCTACAAATGCATGTGGGAGCCCAGGCATACATATGCCCAGACACACACACATGTAGGGCAGTGTCCTCTGCTAATCTGGTCCTGCTACCTTTTCATGAGGATAGGAAATGGAGGTCCAGGGAGGAAAGGCATGAGCCCTTTTTTGGATCTTCATGGAAAACAACAGAGTCCTGGGTGATCCAACCAAAAGGTTGGAGGCACCTAGGAAGAAAGGCATGGTGCTCTACTTCTGAAAAACCAGCCATCGAGAACCCTATGCAGCACAGTTCTACTCGGACACATATGGCGTCACCATGAATCAGAGTCCATGCAACAATAACTAGTTTCTTGTTTTTGTTGTTGATGTTTAAAACAAAACTAGTCTTTACACACACAGGTGGAGAACTAGCACAGATTTTATGAGATTGTACAAGGTGTTAATGCAGGAAAGCATAAAGAAAACAAAATTGGCTTGTTATGCCACTGCACAGTTAATCTCAGTGACATTTAAAAAGTAATAGTAAGGCATTTAGAAAATACCAACAGTTCCAATGCATTATTAAATGAAAACAAAACCCTTCTTTCCCATCGCAACCTACTCCCCAAGAGACAGTCACTATTTTACCTTTCCTTCCTGAATATTTTTCTGTACCATCATTTTTCCCTATGAAAAAATAATCTCTGCCCACCATTCAGAACCTTGCAATTTTTTCACCTAAAATACATCTTTACAGATCTTTTGACATTAGCATGACCTGATCTGCCTCCTTCTTTTAAAAGGCTGTGTCTTTTCCTCTTATATGACTGTGTCCTCTGTCAATATATATTAATTTCCCATTTATTTTTTATTTCAGTGCCCCAAGATATTCTTAGTAACCTGGATGTACTTCTACAAATATTTCCATAGGGTCAACTAGACACAAAAGTGTGAGTTAAGGTGTACTTTAAATTCTGGTAGAGAATTGCTTTTTAGTTTGTTATACTGTGGTGGCTTGCATGTTGCTATGACACTGGAAGCTTCACCCTCAGTATTTCAAGTAACAGCAGGGTTTCCCATGGTGGACAGGTTTAAGTGGAGCTTCCAGACTAACATACACTAGGAAGAAAGGTCTGGTGATCTACTTCCGAAAATTAATTAATGAAAACCTATAAATCACAAGGGAATATTGTCCAATATAGTGCTGGAAGATGAGCCCTCTATGTTAGCAGGCAATCAAAAAACACGGTGGCCTCATCAATTAACTCAAGTATGTTGGTGATCATGAAGATGATGCAGGACAGGGGAATGTTTCATTATGTTGTAGTGGAGTTGCCATGAGTAAGTAGACTCAATGACACCTAACAACAGCAACAATTTACTTTATCAACACTATCTGACACTTTGTTTCCCTACACTCTTAATGAGTTTTGCCAATCTAAGGGGTGAAAAGTCATATCTCAGTGTTTATTAACAACTTTATTGAGTTATATCATATGGTTAATCCATTTAAAGCATACAGTTCAATAGTTTTTAGTATATTCAGAGTTGTACATCTATCCTTACAACTGCTCTGAGAACATTTTCATTACCTTATATAGAAATCCTATATCTATATACATTAGCAGTCACTCTCTTTTCCCTACTCCCCCGCTCCTGGAATTCACAAATCTTACTTTCTGTCTCTATGGATTTGGCTATTCTGTATATTTTACGTAACTAGAATCACACAAACTAAGGCCTTTTCTGTCTGGCTTCATTCACTTAGGATGAAGTTTGTTTTGTAAAAATTATTTATTTATTTATTTAACTCTTTATTGTGATTTGAAGAGCCTGGTAGCATAGTGCCTAAGACACTTGACTGCTAACCAGAAGGCTGGAGGTTCAAACCCACCAGCCACTCTTTGGAAGGAAGATGGGGCAATCTACTTCCATAGTGATACTGCCTCAGAAACCCAAGGAGGGGTCACTATGAGTCGGGTCCAACTCAACGGCACATAACAACAACAACAACATTGTGATTTGGGTGAAAGTTTACAGAGCAATTTGGTTTTACATTCAACAAGAATCATACATTTTGATTTGTGACATTGACTGCAATCTAGACAATGTAATAGCACTCCTTCCACTCCTTCCCTGTTTACCATTTCCATGTGTCCTTTTTTCCTATTCCTTCCTGCCTTCTGAGCTTTGTCTTTGTGCAAATGCTACCCTTTTGAACTAGTATGGTTGATCATTCTAGGAGTGAGTACCTCCCTGGTGTTATTGTTCACCTTATAGGCCTGTCTATTGTTTGGCTGAAATTTGAGCCATGGGAGTGAGTTCAGTTCCAGCTTGAAGGATATCTTAGGGTTATAATTTTGAGGGTTCCACCAGCCTGGTCTTGTTATTATTATTATTATTTTGAGTTTTGTTTCACATTTTTCTCAACTCTATCCAGGACCTCCTATTGTGATCCCTTTCAGAGAAGTTAGTAGAGGACCATCTAGTTCTTCTGGTCCCACAGTTATGGAGGCTAGGGTTCATATGATCCATTAGTCCTGTGAACTAATTTCTTCCATATGTCTTCAATTTTCTCTACTGTTCTTTGCTTCAGATGGGGAGAGACCAATAGTTGCACCTTGGATGGCCACTCACAAGCTTTTAAGACCCCAGTTGCTGCTACCAAAGTAGGATTTTAGAACATTGTCTTTGTGGATTATGTTATGCCAAATGACCTTGATGTCCCCTGGGACTGTGATCCTGAGCTACAGGCCCAGCAACTCATTCCCTCAAGGTGTTTGGTTATGGCTAAGAAGTTGCTCAACCATATACATGGATACATTTGCAGCACATACAAATACATATGAACAAATATTCTCTGTCAAAATCTATCTATCTATATATCCCTGAGTATAGTCTAATTCCCCTTCCCATGGCTGTTAAGCTTTCATGTTTATCTGTGTATACACTGGCCAATTATTGTTATTACTGTTATTACAGGATTGTGTATGTAATAGTATTTACCTTTATTGTCTTTAATGCTTGCTGCTCCTCTCAGTGTTTTCCTTTGCCTTGATCGTTTTGTGATCACCATCCATGTATTATATATTGTCTTTCCCTTCATCCGAGTTAATATATCTTTACCTTTTAATTAGTAACTTACCTTCCCTTCCCCTGCCACCCATGGTAACCTTCAAAGAATGCTTCGTTCTGTGAGTATTTTTTTTTTTTTTTTTTTTTTACTTTTCATAGTATTGGTAAAACGACACTATCTGGCTGTTCTGGTTACCTAGTACCACTCTGACAAGAATATACCACAAATGGGATGGACTTACCAAGCAGGAGTTTATTCTCTCACAGTTTGGAGGCTTTAAGTCCAAGTTCAAAATGCCAGGCTCTAGGGGCTGGGTGAAAGCTCTTCAACCCTGGGGTCCAGCTCTGCCTCCTCTCTTAGCCCACTGGAGCTAGAGGTGTTTGTTTCTTCACTCAGAAGCTGCTGGCTGCTGAGGCAGACAAACCCAAGGTTGACAAGTAAAAGGGCACAGTCCCAATGTACAAACCACATGACAGGCCATTAATTTAAGTCCATTGTAAGTCCCAAGGTCGGCAGAGCATGGCAAGCTGCTGAACAACGACACGGCTACATGCAGTGTCTAAGCTCAAGACCATTCCCCAAGGCTTCTGCTTATATACAGGAAGCAGTCCACATCTGTAAGACAACTACACAGCTGCTCACAATAAATTCCACCATGGAGATGATTACCAGTCTCATCATGGGGAATACTACATCCAGCCACCCAGCTATTCAACCAGGCCCAGCCAAATTGACACACAAACTGAACAACCACACTGGCCTTTTCCAACAGACTAATTTGACTCAGCATAATGTCCTCCAGGCTCATCCGTGAGGTGCTTTGCACATTCATTGCTATTCTTTAATGTTGCATAGTATTCCATTGTGTCTATGTACCATACTTTGTTTATCCATTCATCCATTGACAGGCACTTAGGTTGTTTCCATCTTTTTGTTATTGTGAATAATGCTATGTACATGGGCATGTATATATCTGTTTGTGTCATGGCTCTTATTTCTCTAAGATATATACCCAGTCTTGGGATTGTGAGATCATACGATACTTCTATTTCCAACATTTTAAAGATGTGCCATACCATTTTCCACAGTGGTCGCATCATTTTACAATTTGACCAGCAATGTCTTAGGGTTCTAGTCTCTCCACAGCCTTGCCAACATTTGTTGTTTTCTGTTTTTTAACTTTGCTATTAATGCTGGGGTGAGATATCTCACTATTGTTTTGATTTTCATCTCTGTGATGGTTAGCGATCATGAGCATCTCTTCGTGTGTTGTTGGCTGCTTGAACATGTTTGGTGAAGATTCTGTTCACGTTCTCTGCCCGTTTTTAAATTAGATTGTTTAAATTGGATTATTGTTGAGGTATTGAAGTTTTCTATAA
>NW_006921870.1:1694591-1706903 GCF_000298275.1 Orycteropus afer afer
CAATGACATGAGACAAAGTATTTGTGAACTGCTGTATGGAAAGTGAATTTGCTTTGTAAATCTTCACCCAAATCATTTAAAAAAAAAAAAATTGACCTATGTCACTTTGGATTTGTGTATTTCACTGCACATAAATTATATTTCAATAAAATGCATTTTTCAAAAAAGAAAATGAAAATCCTTACAAGTGGACCAATAAGCTGCATCATGATAAATGGACAAAAATTTGAAGTTGTCAAAAATTTCATTTACTTGGAAGCACAATCAACACTCATGGAAGCAGCAGTCAAGAAATCAGACATTACATTGCACTGGGCCAGTCTGCTGCAACAGAACTCTTTAAAGTGCTGAAGAGAAAAGATATCACTTTGAAGACTAAGATGCACCTAACCCAAGTCATGGAATTTTCAATTCCATGTGGAAGCTGGACAATGAATAAAGAAGACCAAAGTTATTGCTTTTGAATTGTGGTGTTGGCAAAAAATACTGAAAATACCATGGACTGCCAGAAGAATGAACAAATCTGTACTGGACAAAGTGCAGCAAGAATGCTCCTTGGAAGCAAGAATGACTAGACTTCATCTTACCTACTTTGGTCATATTGTCAGAAGGGACCACTCCCTCAGGAAGAATATCATGGTTGGTAAGGTGGAGGTTCAGTGAAAAAGAGGAAGAACCTCAAAAAGATGTATTGACACAGTGGCTGCCACAATGGGTTCAAGCATAGGAAGGATTGTGAGGATGGTGCATGACTGAGCACCAGTATTTCATTCTGAGCAACAGTATTTAATTCTGTTGTGCAAAGGGTTGTTGTTATCAGTCAGAGCCAACTCAATTACACCTAATAATAGCAACACATCTGGGTTGATTTCTTGGTGATGTTGTCATGTGTCTTAATCTCAGGTTGTTGTCTGCTATTCTTGGTTTTCTGTCCAAAGTACTCCCTTTAGCCTTTCTTCTAAGATTGGTCTGGTTTTTACAAATTCTCTTAGTTTCTGTTTATCTAGAAATGTCTTAGTTTCACCATAATATTTGAGGGACAGTTTTGCTGGATATATAATTCTTAGCTGGCAATTGTTTTCTTTCACAGCTTTATATATGTCATCCAGTTGCCTTCTTGTCTGCATGTATCCTGCTGGAAAATCAAAGCTTATTCATTAGTTATATTTTGTATATAACTTTTCATTTTTCCTATTCTAGAAGTCTGATCACATGTAAGGTACTACTCTTGATGATGTTACGTATAATTTTTAGGCTGTCTTCATTTTTTCAAATCTTTTTTCTAATTGTTCCTTTAACAGATTGGTATTAAGAGATCTATCTTCAATCTCAGCCCTAGGGGATGGCCTCAGGCCTAAGGAAGTCACCTGCCAAGCTGAAGTCTGGTGGTTCAAATCCACCAGCCTCTCCCCACCTGGTAGACTGGGCTGTCTCTTTAGGAGCTCTGGTAGCATAGTGCTTAAGGCACTTGACTGCTAACCAGAAGGCTGGCGGTTCAAAGCCATCAGCCACTCCTCAGAAGGAAGGTTGGGCAATCTACTTCCGCAGTGATACTGCCTCAGATACCTAAGGAGGGGTCACTAAGAGCCGGGTCTGACTCCGTGGCACTTAACAACAACAAAAACATCTTCAATCTCACTAATTCTGTCTTCCACTTATTCAACTCTACTCCTTTGCCCTTCCATTGTGTTATCTATTTCTAAAATCTTAGTATTAATCTTCTGGATTTCTCTTTGGTATATTTGCATGATTTCTAATCTTCCATTTATTTTATCAGCTTGTTCTTATATTGGTTTCCTGAATTCTTCAAGGATTTTATCTGTTTTCCTTGATTTTTGCCTATGATTTCCTTGGCATTGTCTTTGTTTTCCTTAATCTCTTTCTTAGCCTGCTGAAGGGTACTGTCCTAGTTCTCTAGTGCTGCTATAACAGAAATACCACAAGTGGATGACTTTAACAAACAGGAATTTATTCTCTTACAGTTTAGGAAGCTAGAAGTCAGAATTCAGAATATCAGCTGTAGGTGCTGGGTGAAAGCCCCTCAACCCTGGACTTCAGTTTTGCCTCTTCTTCTAGGCCCACTGGAGCTAGAGACTTTTCTTAACTCATGCAGATGCTGGCTGCTGAGGCTGATCAACCCATATTGGAAATTAAAATGGCACAATCCCAAGATCAGCAAGCAACACAGCAGACCACTCATTCAAATCCTGGAACTGAAAATGAAGACTCAGCCAAATACAGGATCCAAATGTGCTAAAAACCTAGAGCCCTTTCTCAAAGCTTCTCCTTATATACTAGAAGCAGGCCATACACTGAAGACAACTACTTGGCTGCTCACGGCAGATTCCACCATGGATATGATTATAATGTCATCATGGGGAATAACTATATCCAGCTGCCCAGCCACTCAAAACCATGACCCAGTCAAGGTGACACACAACTTTAACTACCACAAAACCGCAGTATAAATCTTTTTAATTCCTTATTAGGTAGTTCCAATAGTGTTTCCTCTGGAAGATTTTCTAGTCCTGTACTTTGGTCACTTCCTTGAGTCATCTTGTCCTATTTCTTGTGTGATTTCAAGTTATCTGTTTTCTCTGAGACTTTGTGGTGTTGTTGTGTTAATTTGTTGATTGTGTGCCAATTTGCTTCCCCATGATATTTTGTTTTATTTTATCTAAGCAGTGGGTGGGTGTGCTACTCTGTAGTGGCCAGAGTTTAGCAGCACTGGGAAGCTCATAATCTGTCTCTTGGGGAAGTTGGTAGCAGTTGGGAGTGTGGGCAAGAGTCTCTAATCACTGGGTCATGTACAACAGCTGAGGAAGGGTCCTTGGGTGGTGAATGCTATCTGTTGTTGATCCAGTGGTGCTGGAGTGGTTGGGTATACTTGCCCAGTGAGTAGGGTGGCAGGTGTGGTGGGTATGGCTAAGTAAGGTCACTGCCTCCCAACTGATAGAGGGAAAAAAAAAAAAAGTGGGGGAAAAAGAGGAAGAAAAAAAGAAAAGAAGATGGGGTGAGGGTAGAACTAATAAGAATGAACAAAAGAAAAAGAAGTAAAAAGGAAAAGCACATAGTACTGGTGCAAGTGCTAGCCATCAAACATGGCTGCAGCCAGAACACAGTGCCAACCATGGATGGACAGTGTTATTGATGATGGAAGGGGCAGGACACCCTTTCCATGGGATCATCCACCACCACCTGCAGAGGTGGTGGAGGCAGGCACTGTTGACCATGGAGGCGGTGGGGGTGGGCCACCCACTCCACAGGATCAAAACAAAAAAATGGGGAGGGTGAAGAGGAAGAAAAGAAGAAAAAGAATCAAGATGATAAAAGGGAATAAAGAATTATGAAGAGAGAAAAATAATTAAATCTAAAAGTCAGCACTGTACTGTCTCAAGCAGTAGCTACTAAATATGGCTGCAGTGGAAACCGGCACTTGCTCCACTTGAATGTACATCCGCCCATGATTGCAGAGGGGCAGTAACAGGCACTTCTGGCCACAGAGGCGGTGGAATGAGGCATCCACTCTCCAGGATCAAAAGAAAGAAAAGGAAGAGGAGGAAAAAAGTAAAGATAGAAAAAAGACAAGGTGGAAGGAAGAGGAAAGAGTTAAGAAGAAAGTGGGGTGGGGGAAATGGCTGGTACAAGTAGTGTAAGTACAGTACTGGTGCATGCCCTAATGGCCAAACCCAAATTCATCAACAATGTGGCACTCGTTTCACAGGAGCACGCATTGTTGACCGTAGAAGTGCAGAGATGGCACTGCTGGCTGAGGAGGCAGCGGGGGTGGGAAGCTCACTTCATAGGGTCAAAAGGTAGGGGAGAGATGAAGAAAAACAAGAAAATAATAAAAGGCAAAAATACTAAAACAGTGAAGGGAAAGGGGAAGAACTAAGAAGAAAGATAAAAGCAAAAAAAAAAAAAAAAAAAGCACAGCTCTGGCAATGGGGGAGGGTAGCGTCCTTGGGGTTTCCCAGGCAGTATCACTATGGAAGTAGATTGCCTTGTCTTTCTTCCAAGGAGTGGCTGGTGGGTTTAAACTGCCAGCCTTCTGGTAAGCAGTCAAATGCCTTAGGTACTTCGCCACCAGAGCTCCTTAAGAAGAAGAAAAAAAAAAAGCACAGTGCTGGCAATGGGGGAGGGTTGACAGGCTATAGGGTGAGTGAGGGTAGGGGAAGCTGCACCTCTGGTCACACCAGAAGTTTGTGTGTGTGTGTGTGTGTGTTGAGGGGAGATCCCACCTCTCTGGTTGCCAATCACCGATGTGGGTGCTGGTGCAGTCCTGTATGAGAAGAGACAGTTGTCTGGTCCATACCCCAATCAGAACAGTTTGCAATAATTCAAAATAGCTATGCTGTGCTGGGCTCATTGGCAATTCACCACTCCATATGCCTCATTGTTTGTTGTTTTTGTTCAGTCTCTTCCCTTAATCAGTATTCGATCTACTTCTTTAACCTTTCTTTTGAAGCTCTGGGTTCCAGGATTATCATCCATATTCATTTCACTTCATTTCTTGGATCTTTATTGTCAAGGGTCTGAATAATATATCTGCATAGTCCACCACGTTGGCTCTCTTCCCATATTAAGTTATTGACGTTAATTCATGTTGTAGTATGTATCAATACTTAATTAATTTTTATGACTGAATGATCTATTGCATGAATGTACCACATTTTGTTTGTCCATTATCATTTGATGGACATTTGGGTGTTTCCATATTTTAACTGAAAAAAAGCCCCCTAGAGCCAGGAAAGGGAGGGAGTGGCCAGGAACCGCCAAGGGGCAGGTTCCAGGTAGGAATTAGGTAAGGGGAGGGCGCAGACATTTCCAACAGCTAAGGGGCACAAACTTGTCTGTCAGTTTGTCATCCTGTGGGGCTTGTATGTTGCTGTGAGGCTTGAGGCTGTACCACTGGTGTTTCAGATGCCAGCAGAGTTGCACATGGTGCACAGGTTTCAACACAGCTTACAGACTAAGACAGACTAGGAAGAAGGAGGAGGCCATTCACATCTCAAAAATTGGCCAGAGAAAACCTTATGAATAGCAGAGAAACACTGTCTGATACAATACTGGGCAACTTTATGAATAGCTCGGAAACATTGTCTGACACAGTGCAGGAAGACGAGCCCCTTGGGTCAGAAGGGACTCAAAATAGGACTGCGGAAGAGCTGCTTCATCAGAGTAGAGCCTACCTTAATGCTATGGATAAAGTAAGTTTTTCAGGACCTGGCATGGCATGACTCAAATTGCTGAGAAACAGCTGCAAACATCCATTAATTATAGGAACATGGAATGTACGAAGTATGGACTAGGAAAATTAAAAATTGTCAAAAATGAAATGCAATGCATAAAGATTGATATTCTCAGCATTAGTGAGCTGAAATGGACTGATTTGGGCCATTTTGAATCAGACAACCATGTGATCTGCTATGCCAGGAATGACAAATTGAAGAGGAATGGCATGGCATTCATCATCACAAAGGATGTTTCAAGATCTGTCTTGAAGTGCATGTCAGTGATAGGATAATATCCATATGCCCACAAGAAATACCTGTTAATACTACTATTATTCAAATTTACACACCAACCATCAAAGCCAAAGATGAGAAAATTGAAGATTTTTAGCAACTTCTGCAGTCTGAAATTGACTGAACATGCAATCGAGATGTGTTGATTATCACTGGTGACTGGAATGTAAAAGTTGGAAACAAAAAAGAATCACCAGTATTTGGAAAATTTGGCCTCGGTGACAGAAATAACACTGGAGATTGCATGATAGAATTTTGCAAGACCAATGACTTCTTCATTGCAAATACCTTTTTTTCAACAACACAAATGGCAACTAGACACATGGACTTCACCAGATGGAGTACACAGGAATCAGATTGACTACATCTGTGCCAATAGCCAATGGAAAAGTTCAATATCTTCAGCCAAAACCAGGCCAGGAGCTGATTGTGAAACAGACCATCAACTGCTCATATGCAAGTTCAACTTGAAGTTGAAAACAATTAAAACAAGTCCACAGAGCCAAAATATGACCTTGAATATATCCCTCCTGAATTTAGAGACCATCTAAAGAATAGATTTGATGCATTGAACACCAGTAACTGAAAACCAGAAGAACTGTGGGATGACATCAAGAGTATCATCCATGAAGAAAGCAAGAGGTCATTAAAAATATGAGAAGGAAAGAAAAGACCAAAATGGATGTCAGAAGAGACTCTGAAACTTGCCCTTGAGCCAAGAGTAGCTAAAGCAAATGGAAGAAATGACAAGATAAAAGAGCTGAACAGAAGATTTCAAAGAGCAGCTCAAGCAGACAAATCCAATTACTATAATGAAATGTGTGAAGACCTGGAGTTAGAAAACCAAAAGTGAGGAACATGCTTGGCATTTCTTGAGCTGAAAGAACTAAGGAAAAAATTAAAGCCTCGACTTGCAATATTGAAAGATTCTATGGGCAAAATAGTGAATGTCACAGGAAGCATCAAAAGAAGATGGAAGGAATACACAGAGTCACTGTACCAAAAGGATCTGGTCAATCTTCACCCATTCCAGGAGGTGGCATTTGTTCAAGAACCAATGGTATTGAAGGAAGAAATCGAAGCTACACTGAAAGAATTGGCAAAGAATAAGGCTCCAGGGATTAATGGAATACCCATTGAGATGTTTCAACAAACAGATGCCCCACTGGAGGCACTCACTGGGTTATGCCAAGAGATTTGGAAGACAGTTACCTGGCCAAGTGACTGGAAGAGATCCATATTTGTACCCATTCCAAAGAGAAGTGATCCCACAGTACGTGGAAATTATTGAACAATATCTTTAATATGGCATGCAAGTAAAATCTTACTGAAGATAATTCAAGAAGAGTTGCAGCAGTGTATTAACAGAGAGCCTACAGAAATGCAAGCTGGATTCAGAAGAGGATGTGGAATGAGGGATATCATTGCTGATGTCAGATGGATCTTTTTTTTCTTTCTTTCTTTTTTATTGTTATTTGGGTGAAAATTTACAGAGCAAATTCATTTCCCATACAGCAGTTCACATGCACTTTTTTTTAAGAGCTTGTTTTACATTCAACATCACGCATACATTTAGTTTCATTCACCATTCGCCATGTCCAACCCTAACCCAGTCTCCTCCTCTCCCTACCCTTCAACACTCCCCCTGTGCCCCTCATAATTATGCACTCCTGTTTGTCCTGCATTTCCTTGGTTTGAATGTTGGTCCTTTGGTGTCCCATGGTCTATTGCTCTAAGGGATGTATTACCATTGAGTGTGTGGGTGCAGCATCCTGGGCTGAGTGGTCTACATGTACATCTTGTTAATTATTGGGCTAAGAGCCTGCCCCTGGGGGTGAGTTTTATTCTAGGTGCTGAAGTATTGGGAAGTATTGGGAAGAAGGGCCATAGTATTGGGAGTCTCACCAGATTTCATCTGACCAGTAATTCTGGTCATTATTGAGTTTTTGGATTTTTGTTCCATGTTTTCCCTCCCACTCTGTCCAGGATCTACAGATTTGATCCTTTCCAGAGTGGTTGGCATTGGTAGCCAGGCACCATCCAGTTCTTCTGGTCTCAAGGGCCATCATGTCCTAGGGCTGATTGCTTCTAAATGTCCTTGGGTTTTTGTTTTGTTGCACTCTTCTTCACTTTCAACACTAGGAGACCATTAACTGCATCTTAGATGGCTACTTGAAAGCTTTTAAGACCCCAGTCGCTACTCACCAATGTAGGATGTGGAGCAATGCTTTTATGTATTTTGTTGTGCCAGTTGAGTCTGGTGTAGCCCAGTACTATGGTCCTGAGGTAGTAGCTCTTTTGCATCTCTCTCTCATAGTGTCGGGATATCTGAGAGGGATTACTCTGTGTCTGTCTTCTATTTTTTCGGTAAGGAGCGCAGGTATTTTGTGTCACTGGTGTCTGTACAAGATTAGGCTCAGCTGAGTCTATCCTTGGTCTAGAGTATACCTCAATTCACTGACCCCTGTCTGATCATCTCAGGTGTTTATGTGTTTATCTGTAGAGCCTAGTGTTTGGTGTTAATGGCAATGTGGCATTGTGGACATATTGGTTGATATTAGCATCTGTTGTGTATCTCTTACTGTGCACAATTCAGTGTCCTCTCACTTCCCAATGTTATTATGGTGGTCATATATCCTTCCCATATATCCCTCCCCCTACCCATGTCAACGTGTCCACCCCAACTAGCCCGAAATTAATCCCTCTCTTTCCCTCCCCATCCCGGTAACCTGCTAGGTAAGTTCCCTTTGCCAAGCAAACCCTTCTCTGTCTTTTTACAGTAATGGGCTCATACAGTACTTGTCCTTCTGTGATTGACTCATTTCACTCAGTATAATGTCCTCCAGGTTCATCCACGTTGCGAGATGATTTGCATATCACTCATTGTTCTTTAATGAGTTCACATACACTTTGTCTCATCACACTGAACACAATTTACCACAATGCAACAGCTCCCCTCCCACTTCCTCCCGATAGTTACCTCTTCCCTGCATCAATAGCTCCATGCACTCCTGCCACCTGAGCTGTCTCCCTGTGCATAAGCAGCCCTTCTTTCTCCCATGATTGTTCTCTCCAAGGAATGTATCTACCTCAGGTAAATGTTCAACTCATATGCCTTTCTTTCAGATGTGGGTTCAATTCCAGACCTGAATGGCAGCTAGTCTCAGTGGTTCCACCAGGCTCTATCAGACCAGCAAATCTGGTCCCCCCTTTTCTTTTTTTTTCTCCAAATGATTTTGAGTTTCGTTCCACATTGCTCTCCCTCTCTATCAAGGATCTTCTACATAGATCTCCTTCCAAATGGTTCACAATGGTAGCTGGGCACCATCTAGTCCTTCTGGTCTCATAGTCATATAGGCTGTGAATTGCATAGTGTACCAGTTGCTAGAACTAATTGTTTCCATGAATTTTTGGTTTTCTTCATTCTTCTTTGCTCTGGATGAGGAGAGACCCATTGTTGCATCTAGATGGCAGCTTGCAAGCTTTTAAGATCCCAGTTGCTACTTGCCAAAGTAGGAGGTAGAACAATGTTTTGTGTAGTAAGTTATGCCAGTTGAGCTTTATGTCCCCTGTGACTATGGTTCTGAGCCTACAGATTCAACTACTCAGTTCCTCTGGGTAGCTGGCTGTGACCAAGCAGTGACTACAACCTTGTCTCTTGTCAGCTCTACTATACATCTAGGAATTCAGATCATACACATAAACATATAGAACCATTGTCTGCCAACCCTATATATGTTCTTGGGTACACTCCCCATTTCATAGATATACCTACTTTTCAGATGGATCTTGGCTCAAAGCAAAGAATACCAGAAAGATGTTTACATGTATTTTATTGACTATGGAAAAGCATTTGATTGTGTGGATCATAACACATTGTGGGTAACATTGAGAAGAATGAGGATTACAAAACACTTAATTGTACTCATGAGGAACCTGTATATAGACCAGGAGGCTGTTGTTTGAACAGAACAAGGGAACACTACGTGGTTTAAAATCAAGAAGGGAGTGTGTCAGGGTTGTATTCCTTTCACCACACTTATTCAATCTGTATGCTAAGCAAATAATCCGAGAATCTGGACTATATGAGGAAGAACACAGCATCAGGATTGGGGAAAGAATCATTAACAACCTGTGATATGCTGACACAACTTTGCTTGCTGAAAGTGAGGATGACTTGACATACTTACTGATGAAGGTTGAAGAATACAGTCTGCAGTATGGATTACATCTCAATGTAAAGAAAACAAAAATCCTCACAACTGGTCCTATAAGCAACATTACAATAAATGGAGAAAATATTGAAATTGTCAAAGACTTCACATTACTTGGTTCTACAATTGACGCCAATGGAAGCAGCAGTCAGGACATCAGACGATGACATGTAGTACTGGGTAAATCGGCTGCAAAGGACCTCTTTCAAGTGCTGAATAGCAAAGATGTCTCTTTGAGGACTAAGATGCACCTGACACAAGCTATGGTATTTTCAATTGCCTCATATGCATGTGAAAGCTGGACAATGAATAAGCAAGACCAAAGAAGAATTGATGCTTTTGAGCTGTGGTGTTGGCAAAGATTGCTGAAAGTACTGCAGACTGCTAAAAGAACTAACAGTTCTGTCCTAGAGGAAGAGCAGCCAGAATGTTCCTTGGAGGCGAGAATGACCAGACTTCATCTCACATACTTTGGTCATGTTGTCAGAAGGGACCATTCCCTGGAGAAGGATGTCATGCTTGGTAAGGTGGAGGGTCGATGAAAGAGGGGAAGGCCCTCAAAGAGATGGATTAACACGGTAGCAGTGGTGATTGGCTCAAGTATAGCAAGAATCATGGAGCTGGCTCAGGACCAGGCGGTGTTTCATTCTGCTGTACATAGGGTTGCTATGAGTTGAAGATGACTCAATGGCACCTAACAACAACAACAACATATTTTGACTATTATGAATAGTGCTTCCTATGAGCATACATGTACAAGTTACTGTGTGGACATATGTTTTACATTCACCTAGGATTCAGTGTTGTTTTTATTGATACTTCTTTTCATTCTTAGTAAGGTTGAGAACTTTATGAACTGCCTATTCAAATTCATTGCCTAATTTGCTCTATTTGCTCTTGGGTTGTTTGTCCTACTGATTTGTATGAGCTCTTTGTTAATAAAGAAAATCAGTCCATTCTCTGACATATATATTATAATTACATTTTCCCCATTTATCATTTGTATTTTGACTTTGTTTATAGTGTTTTGTAACATTCCAAAATTTAATTTTTTATATTTTCAAAGTTATTAACCTTTTCTCTTTAGGCTTGTAACCAGCATCATAAGATCTTTCCACTCTGATTATAAAAAAATTATCCATAACTTCAAATGATCCATGTTTTTTCTTTTTCCTCTCCACTTTTTCCTCTTCTTTTTCTCCTTTGCTTTGTCCTTCCTCTTCCTCGTCATTCTTCTTTATTTGTAATGTTTACAACTTTAGTCCATTTGGGGTTTATGAAGATACCAGGAGTAAGATACCCAGAGAGATGAGCAGGGAATTATCTCAGCACCTTTAATTGAACAACTGTTATTTCCCCTGCCATTTGAAATGCCACTTTAACATAAATTTCATAGGCATTTAAACCTGCTTCAGGACTCTTCAGATCAGTGGTTCTTAATCCTGGCTGCACATGAAAAATATCTAGGGCATTTTTTAAAATGTCTATGTCCAGATCCAGAACACTGGATAAGAATGTGTGGGGGCAGGCAGTGCCAAGCATTGCTTTGTTTTACTTGTTCGTTTTTCAAAGCACTTTAGATGATTATAAAGGCTGAGCACCCCTGCTCTTCAGTATTCCATTGATTCATCTAGCTTTCTTTTTCTTTACCAAACTATGTTTTAAAAGGGTTGACCCTTGTCATTACTCTTCTTTTCCTCAGTGATTCTATACGTAATATTTTTTTCCAGGTGAACTTTTTTTTTTTCTTATTTTGTCTGTTCAAAATTAAAAAAAACCTGTTGTGATTCTAGTTCCGGCTACAGTGACCTAATTTTCAGCCAACAAATCTATGTACTAGACACTGATCTAGGCAGTGGAAACACAGGGGTGAACAAGATAGATAAGAATACCTGTCTTCAGATGGATGACTTTCAGTAAGGTGGAGGATTAGGCAGAGAAGTAACACAGACCCTCTTTAACAAAGAAAAGAAAAACCAATTGATAGAGATACAGAAGATAATCCTGGAGCCCTGAGCTTTGAAAGAAACTATGTAGAAGTGGATTAGGCACCTACTAGTGGAAAAACCTGAACACAAACAGTGAGTACAGAAATGGTCAGAGCTGTGGACTGTCAGCTTCTCTGATGAGACCAACAGCCTGAATATTTCTAAGTGGTATTGGGACCTGAGAATTGACCTAAAGATCAATCCTGGTCACCAAGGGCTACAGGGACAACTGTGCTGGTGGCCTATGACTAGGAAGGGAAACAGCACAGAGGGAGACAACCTGAGCTTTGACTTTCCACTGTCTGGAGGGTGCAGCCATTTTTATTGTTTATACATGGCAGCCATTTTGGATATTTAAAGTGACCGAGGGTGCAGCCATTTTGAGTCTTCACAAGTGGCAACCATTTCAGATTTTAAAGTGATAGCATTCTCATTCAGATTCCAGGGACCTAAGAATGGGCTCTGTTTGCCAAGGTCAGCAGGGATATACGAGAGGCTGACAACATGAAAGGAGACAGGTGGTGAGTGTATAAGTGCTGTCAACTAGTGAATAGAGGAGCACAGTACCATGCTTGCATAGAT
>NW_006921870.1:1728597-1768664 GCF_000298275.1 Orycteropus afer afer
TGGTTTTTTATCATTGGCCCATTGGTGGAGAAGGAGATGCTGGCTGTCACTTAGTAAGTGAAGTTGCATGATGTTTGGGTGTAGTTGTGTCTTATGGGGACTGTTGTTGTCTCCCACTCAGTTAGACACAAATTAAAATTGAATAACCATCAAAAAGCTAAAAGCCCATGGATGAAAAAAAATCCTGTAATCTCACAAGAACAAGACTATCTATTTTTCACACATTTCTTCCATTAAGTGAACTCCCATCAGGAATCTAAATTCACACTGCTTTGAACTGATAAGAAATTAGACATTTTAGGAAAATATATGTGCAGTCATGGGAAAGAGTCCCAGTTAGGCTTGATGCCAGACAGGGCTGCAGTGAGTCCCTAGACTAGCTAGACTTTCAAATCCCTGCACTGAAAGTGTTCCATTTGGGAGGGGACCTGAGTGGCCCAGGGTGATCAAAGTCATCAGTGTGGACAGAATCTTTCCCATCTTGTCTCTGGGCCTTGGTGATACCTCTGCTGTTAGGGAGAGCTGCATTAATTTGGTCTTGTGTTTCAAAAACAAACTGATGGGGTGGGCAGTGGTGAGATTACCTGCCCAGCACCCTCCCTTGTTAACAGGACTCATTTCTGCTCTTGGAAGAACTGGTTTTCCCCCACTCTCAGCCCCTGAGAGGGTCCAGTGCTATCATTTAGTTTATATATGGCCAAGCAATTAGTGAGGGACAGACATGTGACTCTAGCTGGGCCAGTGGGTCTTTCCCAGAGACTTCTACTGGAAGTTCCTGGAAGAGGCAGACATCTCCACTGAAGTTGCCGAGTTCACAGGTAAGAATTCTAAGTCAAGGCCTGCTGGTGACCATCTTTGCCATCAAATGGAAAAAGTCTACCTGAGCAGGAGGCCAATTTTTAGGAAAAGAAAGTCAAGAGACTGAGAGAGAGAAGTACTAGGTTACTGCTTGAGTCAGGCTTGAGCCAGTTCAGTGACTGCACTGTCCATTTCCCATGACCATAGATTTCCTTTTGCCAGTCTGAGCTGGAAACATAGTGCCTAAGGCACTTGACTGCTAACCAGAAGTCTGGAGGTTCAAATCCACCAGCAACTCCTTGGAAAGAAGGTTGGGCAATCTACTTCCTTAGAGATACTGCCTCGGAAACCCAAGGAGAGGTCGTTATGACTCACGTCCAACTTGACGGCACATAACTACAACAAGCCACTGACTGACCTATTGCTCCAGTCTGCTCCCAGTTTGACTGGCTCCCAACTCCCCCCCCCCTTATGAAGATATGCAGAAGATGAAGTGATATATTTACGATGAAGTGGCTCCCAGTTAATGCTTCTAGTGGGTTCCTACACAAGTCATAGATATTGAACACCTACTAATTGTGCTGCCTTGCAATATGCAGGGTCTCTGCCATGTCATATGTGAAAAGCAGAGGCCCAGAGAGATGTTCTACATAGCAAAACTCAGGACAGGCCATTTCCACCTTAGTTTAGGACTCAACAGCCATCCTTTCTGGGCAATCTGAGCAGGGCTTCAGGGTGTGGGATGTCTGTGCTCTTTCCCCACCAAGCTCACCCTCATGATGTCACTCAAGGCTCAGCCTAATTTGGTAAACATCACCTCCCCACACACTTCCTGCTCTAATCCCAAAGAAACAGGCTCTACCTTCCAGCTTCCTCACATTTCCCCTTCCTGTCTTTCCTGACTGACATGACTTTCTGCTCTATTTATCACCTATTTGTTGACTATCTATAGAACACAGTCCATCACTGCCCCCTCAGAGTCAAGTTTCTGACCCTTCTTCCCCAGCTGGAACCACCCCCCTCCTACAAGCTCCAATAACCCTTGGTCTGAAGCTCTAACATAGAATACTTTGTGATGCCTTGGGTAGCAAGACCCCAGCTTGAGCCTAAACTGAGGTTGCCCCTGGGGTTCAGAATTGTGTAAGCACATGTGATGAGCCAACAGGACTAGGAAGAGGTCACTGAGTTGCCATTTTTGAAACTTGAGGCTAATCACAAGCCCTGTTTGAGCTTCAGTTTCTATAGCTATAAAGAGCAGATGGAAAATCCACCTCATATAGTTATGGAAGGAATACACAGAGTTACTGTGCCAAAAAGAATTGGTCAGTGTTCATCAATTTCAGGGGGTGGAATATTATCACAAACCAATGGTATTGAAGGAAGAAGCAGAGCCTGCACTGAAGGAATTGGCAAAGAACAAGGCTCCAGGAATTGACAGAATACCCACTGAGATGTTTCAACAAGCAGATGCCCCACTGGAGGCACTCACTTGGCTATGCCAAGAGATTTGGAAGACAGCTACATGGCCAATTGACTGGAAGAGATCCGTATTTGTATGCATTCCAAAGAAAAATGATTCCACAGAATGTGGAAATTGTCAAACAATATCATTAATATCATACAAGTAAAATCTTACTGAAGATAATTCAAAAATGGTTGCAGCAGTACATTGACAGAGAACTTCCAAAAAGGTAAGCTGGTTTCAGAAGAGGACATGAAACGAGGGATATCATTGCTGATGTCAGATGGATCTTGGCTGAAAGCAAATACTAGAAAGATGTTTACTTGTGTTTCATTGACTATGCAAAAGCATTCAATTGTATGGATCATAACAAATTATGGATAACATTGAGAAGAATGGGAATTCCAGAACACTTAATTGTATTCATGAGGAACCTGTACATAGATCAGAAGGCTGTCATTCAAACAGAACAAGGGGATACTGCATGGTTCAAAATCAAGAAGGGGGTGTGTCAGGGTTGTGTCCTTTCACCATAGTTATTCAATTTGTATGCTGAGCAAATAATTCCAGAAGCTGGACTATATGAAGAAGAACATGGCATCAGGATTGGAGGAAGACTTATTAACAACTTGTGATATGCAGATGACACAACTTTGCTTGCTGAAAGTGTGGATGACTTGAAGCACTTACCGATGAAGATTAAAGACTACAGTTTGCAGTATGGATTATACCTCAATAAAGAAAATAAAAATCCTCACAACTGGACCAATAAGTAGCATCATGATAAATGGAGAAAAGATTGAAGTTGTCAAGGACTTCATGTTATGTGGTTCTACAATCAACACCAATGGAAGCAGTAGTCAAGACATCAGATGACGCATTGCATTGGGCAAATCTGCTACAAAAGACATCTTTCAAGTGCTGAAGAGCAAAGATATTTTCTTGAAGTCTAAGGTACACCTAACTCAAGCCATGGTATCATGGCAATCACCTCATATGCATGTGAGACCTGAATAATGAATAAGGAAGACTGAAGAAGAGTTAATGCTTTTGAGTTGTGTGGTGCTGGTGAAGAATACTGACAGTACCATGGACTGCTAAAAGAACTAACACATTTACCCTGGAAGAAGTACAACCAGAATGCTCCTTGGAAGCAAGAATGGCTAGACTTCATCTTACCTACTTTTATCATGTTATCAGAAGAAATCATTCACTGGAGAAGGATATCATGCTTGGTAAAGTGGAGGGTCAATGAGAAAAGGGAAGGCCTTCAACAAGGTGGATGAAAACAGTGGGTGCAATGATGGGCTCAGGTATAGCAAGGATTGTGAGGCTGGCACAGTGCTTAGTGTTTTGTTTTGTTGTGCATAAGGTTGCCGTGAGTAGGAGATGATTGACCTAACAAAAACAACATAGTTATGGTGAGATTAAATGATAGACTATATTAATAATAATAATAATAATAAAAACCTCACTACTGTTGAGTCGATTAGACTCATAGTGAGCCCTTCTTGGATTTCCAAGGTGGTATCTCTAGAGAAGTAGATTGCCCAATCTTCCTTCTGAGGATTGGCTGGTGGGTTTGAACCAACCACCAGTCTTCTGGTTAGCAGTCAAATGTCTCAGGCACTACACCACCAGAGCTTCCATACTATATCCATGGTTACTATATCCCATGCTTACTGTATCCCACATTACCAGTAACACCATGGTGTTATTTTATATGTACATTTAACTTGTAACAGATCAAACATATGAGAGAGAGAACTTTCATTTACCCTTTCACCATTTTCTACCTTCCATTCCATTTAAACTAGACTTTGATTTTCATTGTCCCAAGGAAATCAAGACCATAGCCAAAATTAAGAGTTAATTATTACCTTAATTATTATCTTTTGAGTCTCCAAGGGCCCTAAATTCTGCTAATTTTGGATGATTTAAGCAATTTTCAAGGGTAAATTAAAAATATTTATTTATTTAGTCTCATATGTAGGCTTTTGAGCCTAAGCCCCACATAAGACAAAAGTCTCTTTACATCCCTCTTGAGCTTCCTCTTCCAAAATACTAGCTATATAACCCTGGGGACTGACAGTCCAAAGAAATCAGTCCTGGTCTGGAAGGCCAGGTGAAGAGGACAGACAGGAAAATCTGGTCTTTGGCCTTGTTGCTTTAGTTGTTCCCACAAGATGCCACTGTTGAATACCAGTACTGCAAAGTCAGTGGAAGCTTGTTTTCTGCCTTAGTGATTCCCTGCTGGCCTAGGGATGAATGGGTCTGTGAAAACAAGTCTGTGTTCTGGTTACCTAGTACCTGACAAGAACATACCACAAATGGGATAGCTTGAACAAACAGGAGTTCATTCTCTTATGGTTTGGAGGGTAGTGTCTAAGGCATTTGACTGCTAACCAGAAGGCTGGTGGTTCAAACCCACCAGCCACTCCTCAGAAAGGTTAGGCAATCTACTTCCATAATGACACTACTTGGAAACCCAAGAAAGGGTTGCTATGACTTGAAATGAGTCTGAGCCGACTCGACAGCAGTGGGTTTTGTTTATATATATGTGTGTGTGTGTGTGTGTGTATACACATATATATGTATGAATATATATATATATACACACACAGACATATATATATACATATATATGCATATATATATATGTATGTGTATATATATAATGACAAAATTAACAGCAGCTTGTGCTGGAAACAGTTAATGCTCTTGACTGCTAACCAAAATGTTGCAGGTTCAAGTGTGCCCAGAGGCACCTCAGAAGAAAGATCTGTCAGTCTACTTTTGAAAAAGCAACCACTGAAAACCCTATGGAGGAACAGGCAGACAAGCGACACAGACCCTCTTCAACAAAGAAAAGGAACCAATTAACAGAGATACAGAAGATAATTCTGGAGCCCTCAGCTTTGAAAGGAAGCATACAGAAGTGGATTAGGCACCAACTAGTAGAAAAAACTGAACAAAAACAGTGAGTATGGAGATAGTCAGAGCAGTAGACTCTCAGCTGCTCTGATGGAACCAACAGCCTGAATATTTCCAAGTGGTGTTGGGAACTGAGAATTGACCTAAAGATCAGCCCTGGTCACCCAGGGCAGGGACAATTGCACTGGTGGCCTATGACTAGGAAGGGAAACAGCAAGGAGGGAGACAACCTGAGCTGTGGACTTTCGGCTGCCTAGAGGGTGTAGCCATTTTGATTTTTAACAAGGAGTGGCCATTTTGGATATTTAAAGTGACCAAGGGTGCAGCCATTTTGAATCTTTATAAGTGGTGACCATTTTGGATTTTAAAGTGACAGCACTCTCATTCGGATTCCAGGGACCTAGGAATAGGCTCTGTTTGCCAAGGATGGCTGGGACATATGGAGGCTGACAACAGAAAAGGAGACAGGTGGTGAGTGTATAAGTGCTGCCAACCAGCAAAAAGAGGAGCACAGCACAGCACCCTGCTTATGTAGATAATATCCAAAGAAATGAAAATGAAAATCATGGCAAGTCAGTCCAACATACAATCATCAATTAAATAGAAACACAAAAATGTCTCAATGCCTCAGAGACAACAGCATCACAGTCCACACAAAGAAACAAGATAAAGCAAGAGAAACAAGGGACCAGGAACACATCCCTGAGGAAGACACAGCATTGGAACTCCCTGATAAGAATTCAAAAGAATTATATTTAGGTATCTTCAATGAATTGAGAGACAGATCAAGGAAAACACTGACAAAATTGAGGAAAACACAGAGAAAACCCTAGAAGAATTTCAAAAGGCAATGCAAGAACAAAATGACAAGAAAATGAAAAATTAGAAATGATACAAAATCTACACACAGAAATCCAGAAGATTAATACTAAATTTTCAGAAATACATAACACATTGAAAAGGCAAAGGAGTGGAATTGAATCAATGGAAGACAGAATTAGTGAGATTGAAAGCAAATAACTCAATACTTCTTTGGGAAGGGATCAGTCAGAAAAAAAGATCAAAACAAAATGAAGAAAGCCTAAGGTTCATGTGGGATACCATCAAGAGGAATAACCTACATGTCATTGGAATTTCAGAACAGGAAGAGACAAATAAACCACAGAATATTGAAGATTTGTTGGGAGAGAATTTTCCTGGTATGATGAAAGATGAGAATATATCCATTCAAGAAGTCCAACAAACCCCAAATAGGATAGGCCCTAAAAGAAAATCACCAAGACATATCATCATCAAACTCATCAAAACCAAAGACAAAGACAGAATCCTGAAAGCAGCACAGGAAAAACAAAAAATTACCCACTAGAGGCAACCAATAAAACTAAGCTCAGATTTCTTCCCAGAAACTATGCAGGCAAGAAGACAGTGGGATGGTATATATAAAGCCCTTAAAAAAAAAAAAAAAATTTCTGACCAAGAATTATATATCCAGCAAAATTGTCCCTCAAATATGATGGTGAAATTAGGACATTTCCAGATAAGTAGAAATTAATAGAATTTGTTGAAACCAGACCAAACTTACAAGAGATGCTAAAGGGAGTCTTTTGGACAGAGAATAAACAACAACAAACCATAACTGATTATTAACATACATGACATATTCCAGAAACCAATCCAGCTATGGAAATATCTAAAGTAAATAAGCCTACAAGATTGTAAACAGGGAACCAAGACATCAATTGACAAATGAGGACAACTATGAACCAAAAAGAGGGGGAAAAAAATTGTGTAGTTATAAAACTTCTAAATGGTAGGGAAGTCAAGACAACTACAAGATAGAACAGACTATTCTAAACTTGGGAAGAAAACTATAAATCACAGGGTAACCTCAAAGAAAATGATAAACCTTCACATCAAAATAAAAAAGACCAGCACAAATATAGCAAATACTAAAACAAAGGTAGTGATAACACGATTCATCAACAAAATGAACTCAGCACAGAAAATTATATGGAACAAAGAAATTAACACCACAAAAAAAGCACGTAACAAAATGACAACAAAAAATTCATACTTGCTGATAATTACATATATGGCAAGGGATTATCTCTAAGATATATAGAAAACTCCAATGCCTCAACAGCAAAGGGATTAACAATCCAAATGAAAAATGGGCAGAAGACATGAATAGACACTTCACCTAGGAAGATATTCAGGTGGCCAGCAAATACATGAAGAGATGCTCATGATCACTGGCCATCGGAAAGATGCAAATCAAAACAACAAGATACTGTCTACCCCCAGCACTGATGGCAAGGTTCAACGAGACAGAAAATAACAAATGCTGGTGGGGATGTGGCGAGATTGGGACTCTCATACACTGCTGGTGGGACTGTGAAGTGATACAACCACTGTGGAAAGTAGTATGGCGATTCCTTAGAAAGCTGGAATTGGAGATACCATTTGAGCCAGCAATTCCATTACTAGGCATATTTCCTAGAGAGGTGAGAGCCAGGACAAGAACAGATATATGTACACCCATGTTCATCGCAGCACTGTTTGCAGTGGCAAGAGGATGGAGGCAACCTACATGGCCATCAAAAAAGGAGTGGATGACCAAGCTGTGGTGCATAAACATAATGGAGTGCTGTGTAGCACTGAAGAGTGATGTGCAGTCTGCAAAGTGCCGCATGGCATGGATGGACTTGGTGGACATTGTGCTGGGTGAAATAAGTCAGTCACAGAAGGACAAATATAATATAAGTTCATTGTTTTGGAGTGTCAAAGAAAGGTTTATATATGGAGGGAGACTGTTGGTTGCCAGGGGTGGGAAGGGAGGGAAGAGGAGGGGAGGCAACACTGCAAAAAAAAAAAAAAAATGCATTGACCCATGTCACTTTAGTTTTGTGTATTTCACTGTACATAAATTATATTTCAATAAAATGTATTTAAAAAAGAAGAAGAAAGAAAAAGAAAACCCTATGGAGCACAATTCTGCTCTGACACACATGGGGATGCCATAAGTCAGAGTCAACTCAACAACTGGTTTTGAACAAGCTAGTATTTTATTTCCCTCTCATGTAAATGTCTGTGCAAGCAGTCCAGGACAAGTCCTCCAGCTCTTGGACAATGAAGGATCTAATTGTTCTGCCATTCTCGATGCACAGGTCCCTGGGTCTAAAATAGCTTCATCTCCACCAGCATGCCCTTCTTGCAATTTATGGAAAGGGGGAGGGTGAGGGTTCCTTCCTATCAGCTCAGGTAACTTCACTTACTTGTCATTGGCCAGATGTAACCACATGACCATGGCCTACAAGGAGTCTGGGAAATGCTATTAGGAAGGCAACCCCAGGCTCAACCAAAATTCATGAGTTCTGTGACTAATACTCATGAATTTTGGTTGAGCCTGGGACTGCCTGGCTAACAACATTTCCCAGACTCCTTGTAGGCCGTGAGTTCTATGACTAATGCTGGGAGCTCTGGTAGCATAGTGCCTAAGGCATTTGACTGCTAACCAGAATGCTGGAGGTTCAAACCTACCAACTACTCCTTGGAAGGAAGATTGGGCAATCTATTTCCATAGTGATACTGCCTCAGAAACCCAAGAGGGAGTTGCTATGAGTGGGGTCTGACTCGATGGTCTGACTCCATGTTTGGTTTGGTTTGGTGACTAATGCCATCAAGTCAGATCCGACAGCAGTGAGTGTGGTTTTAGTTTGGTCACTAATGCAGGAAGAACAAAACAGACACTGGTGAACAAGACATCGTCTCTGCATCAGCCCATAAAGTAGGTTTTTGGTAGGAGCACTTAAAGCCTCCCATGGAAGAAAATGAAGGGTCAGATTCTCTGGTGAAGGTTGGGTTCCAGGGGAAATGTATCTGAGAGAGAGAAAGAGTTGTGTGCATAAGGTTGGGTAGGGAGTGCCCGTGGAGCAACACCATGAGGGAGTGAGGAAGCAGGACTAGGCAGAGGGAGAAAAGGAAGTGTCCTATGGTTGCAAAGATGCCATGTGGAAGGAGAGGTGGCAGAAGGAGCTGGGATGGCTCTGAAGACATGAGCCCACTGAAGCAGGGGGCTGAGCCTTGGAAACTCTTCCTTATTGATTGGTCATTGGCTGTGGACTACGGGCAAAAGAAGGACAGAACCTTGAGGGGTACGATAGTTAAGCTTATGTGTCAACTTGGCTGGGTCTGGTTGATTGGCTGGGCAGCTGGATGCAGTTACTCCCCACGGTGAGATTGGTAATCAATTCCATGGTGGAATGTACTGGAGCAGCTGAGTAGCTGCTTTAGGGATGTGGTCTGCTTTGAGTATATAAGAAGCAGCTTTGAGGAAGGTCTCTAGCTTTTTGGCATACTTCAACCCTGCATGTTGTTCAACAGCCCTGATGATCTTGGGACTTCTTATGGACTTGAATTAATGGCCTGCCATATTGTTTGGTGATATTGGGAATGTGCCATTTTATTTGTCAGCCTCAGCCGCCAGTAGCTGCCTGAGTGAAGAAAGCCTCTAGCTTCAGTGGGCCAGGAGCAAGAGGCAGAGCTGAAGCCCAAGGTTGAGGGGCTTTCACCCAACCCCTAGAGCCTGCAACTTTGCACTCAGACTTCTAGCCTCTAAAAGTTGTAAGAATAAACTCTTGTCTGTTAAAGCCATCCCATTTGTAGTATATTCCTGTCAGAGCAGCACTGGGTAACCAAAACAGGGAGTATCCCGAGTCAATGCCCTCCTGTGAGCTGTCAGCAGGCAAATCTGGCAGCTACGGCAGTATGTATCTCCACCCTGAATGTCCCTTCTAGGTGGGAAACCACACCATCCGTGGTCTTATAACTTCCACCAAATGATTGGGTAGAATCATGCATATAATGTGCTTGTGGCCCACCAAAGGGATTGGACAACTTGCTAATTATGGAAGTAATGTGCATGGCACCCTTGTGAGGATAGGGCCATGCAGATAAGGTGGATGGAACCCTAACAAGAGGACAGGTCAGTTTTGCCATCCCACTAGCAAAATGACCCATCCCAGAGGTGGAAAGGGGGGATCTCTGCCTTCAGGCAGAAGACTTCCTGGCAGAATGGGGTGCCTCTGGGTACCTATTGTTGGAACTAGGCTTGCTGACCCACAGAGTGAAAGAGTTGAGCAACTTTGAGCCAAGGCTAACTGGCAAAGTGGAGTGCCTCAGGGCACTTATTGATGGAGCTGAAGAGCTTTGTAACATTTGCTCAAGCAGGGCAGAGGCCAGGCTAAGGCACCAAGGGGGTAAGGAGCTGAGGAAGAAGCCTGCCTGAGGGCACAGCTGAGGTGCTATTCTGACTGAAAAACTGTATTCTGAGTCTTTCCAGATTGTGAACAGTATCTTGTTATTTCCAAAATAAACCTTATAATCATGAGTATGGTGTGTGAGTTCTACGTGGCCATTGCAATGAATTATTGAATCCAGTAGAAGAGTAGAGAATGATTGGGGAGGAACGGCTGATGTCACAATTAACAAAAAGTTTGGATAGAGGCGGTACGTCTGAACCCCACCTCATAAGAATCAGCTTTGGGCTCATCCTGATGATGATTCTATCTCCCCCTCATGGAATTAGAGGAAGTCAGATGACCCTGACACCATTTTTACAAAAGTCACAAGAGAAATTTTTTAATATTTTGAACAAGTGATAGTGAAAACACAACATTTTTAAAATTTACTTTCTAATGATATTTCTAAATATATCAGAAAGGAATAAAAGTGAAAAGTCAAATAAGGACAGAAAACTGAAATCACTTGTTCAAGGACTCACAATAAATGCAAAAGCCAGGATTTGAGTGCAGACAGTCAGACTGCAGAGTCTAAGTGTTTAACCCTCAGCCATACTATGTCTTGACTAATACATGGCTCTTACTACATTCAGTATGGATCATACCTCAACATAAAGAAAACAAAAATTCACACAATTGGACCAATAAGCAATATCGCAATAGATGGAGAAAAGATTGAAGTTGTCAGGGATTTCATTTTACTTGAATCCACAGCCAACATTCATGGAAGCAGCAGTCAGGAAATCAGATATCATATTGAACTGGGAAAATCTGCTGCAAACGACCTCCTTAAAGTATAAAAGGGCAAAGATGTCATTTTGAAGAGTAAGGTGCGCCTGACCCAAGCCATGGTATTTTTAATAGCCTTATATACATGTGAAAGCTGGACAATGATTAAGAATACTGAAGAAGAATCGATGCATTTGAATTGTAGTGTTGGCAAAGAATACGGAAAATACCATGGACTGCCAGAACAAACAAATCTGTCTTGGGAGAAATACAGCTGGAATGTTTCTTAGAAGTGAGAATGGCCAAACTTCATGTCACATACTTTTGTCATGTTGTCAGAAGGGACCATCCCCTAGAAAAGAATATCATGCTTGGTAGAGTGGAGGGTCAGCGATAAAGGGAAGACCTGCACTTAGGTGGATTGACACAGTGGCTGTGACGATGGGCTCAGGCATAGCAAAGATTATGAGGATAGTGCAGGACTGGGCATTATTTCACTCTGTTGTACATAAGGTCGGTATGAGTAGCCAAGTTGATAGCACCTAACACACCTAACACACACACACACACACACACACACACACTATACCTACATTATACATAAAACAAAAAAAGCAAATCAGTGGCTGTGGAGTTGGTTCTGACTCATGATCACCCCATGTGTGTTAGAGTAGAACTTTTGCTCCATAGGATTTTCAATGGCTAGACCTTTCTGAGGTAGATCACCAGGTTTTTCTTCTGAGGTGCCTACAGGTGGATTCAAACTACCAACTTTTCAGTGGTTAGTAGCTGAATGTTTAACTATTTGCACCAGGAGGGACTTTATTAGACATAGTTATAATCTACTAGATGGGCTCAGGTATAGCAAGAATCATGAGGATGGCACAGGACCAGGCAGTGTTTTGTTCTGTTGAACGAAAGTCACTTTGAGTCAGAGACTGCGATCTTAAAAGCTTGCAAGCAGCCATCTAAATGCAATGATGGGTCTCTCCTCATCCAGAGCAAAGAAGAATGGACAAAAACACAGACGCATGGAAATAATTAGTCCAACAGACTGGTACACCATGCAATCCTCAGCCTACATTATGAGACCAGAAGAATTAGATGGTGCCCGGCTACCAACATCAAACCACTCGGAGGGGGGTATATGTAGTAGATTCTGAGTGGGAGAACAATGTAGCACAAAACTCAAAATCATGGGAAAAAAAAGGGACCATGTTTTTTGGTCTGATAGAGCCTGGTGGAACCCCTGAGACTATGGCCCCCTAGCTGCCCTTTAGGTCGGGAATTGAACTCACTCCTGTGGTTTTCAGCCAAAGAAAAGACAGGCATATGAGCTGAATATTTACATTAGGTCGATACACTTCTTGGAGAGATCAAACATGAGAGAATAGAAGGGCTGTGTATGCACAGAAAGACCTGGGGGGGGCGGGCAGGAGTGCATGGAGGGAAGGACAAAGGGAAGCGGTAACTACAGGGAGGAAGTGGGGAAGAGTTGTTGCATTGTGGGAAACTGCAGTTAATGCCATGAGACAAAGTATATGTGAACTTCTGCATGGAAAATGAATTTTCTCTGTAAACTTTCACCCAAATCACAATATAAATTTAAAAAAAAAAAAAAGAAGAAGAAGAAGAAGAAGGAGCTGTTTTATTCTGCCTCATCTATCACATTTTTAAAAATAATAATTTTTTTTCCTACAAATCAAAATTTTCTAGTCGTTAGTCTGAGGACCATGAAGATATTTTAAATAGAAACATGATCCATTATGTCTGAAAAGAAATAACAAACAGACAAAATCCTCTTGTCCTCAGGAGTAAATCAGTTCAGAGGGACTACCTGTCTCACCACACGCCCAGACCCAACTATGGGAAAATACATTGGCCCCAAGTTCTGGGTCAGCTCTTTGGGATCATGTGTACATTACTGAACCCTTCTCAGTCTTAATTACCTCATCTGTAAGATGGGCATAATAATAAAAATGACATTTGCCAGGCTTCTTCAAAGTACTTTTCCCTTGCTCAGTAGCATAGTGGCTAAGGCACTAAGGCACTTGACTGCTCACCAGATGGCTGGCGGTTCAAACCCATCAACCACTCCTCGGAAGGAAGGTTGGGCAATCCTACTTCCGTAGTGATACTGCCTCGGAAACCCAAGGAGGGGTCGCTATGAGTCAGGGCTGACTCGAAGGCAAACAACAACAACAACAAAAAAAAACATGACAGATATCAGTGACATCTGAAAAATTCCAAGCAAAATACACCTGAAATGGTAATTTTCTCCTGATCTTTAAAGTTGAAGCTTTTCAGATTATCAGCTTTTGCATCCAAATACAGTCCATTTTTTGTTGAAAGACACACCCAGATCAGTGGTAGGAAAACAACTCATCGCACTTCAAGGACAAGATGGGCATTTTGAGAACAATAAAACTCTTCACAGCAATTACCAGGACAAGCTTTTTACATTTTTTCCTTAATGACTAATATCCTGGGTCTGTGCGTCCTTGAGCTGGCCCTAGAAAAATAAAACTGAGACTAATTAATGTAGAAGAGATAATACAGATAGATCCAGTTCCTCAGTTCTTGTGTTCATGAAAATGACACCTAAAACTCAAAGTGAGAATGAAAACTGGAAATTCTCATTTTATTAAAAGAAAAAAAAAAGTTGTTGCAAATCATTTTGGGAATGGCCTGGATGTTAGAAGACCTGGGTTTTAATTCTTACTCTACCAACTAACTGTAAAGGAGAAGTTCATGAAGGCTTTTTTGACCAAAACTAAATGACTGAATTAAACTCAGTTCTTGCTGATTTAAACAGGTCTTTTTACTTGCCTGCCTGGGACTTAATGTTTGTTTAGTTGCCTTCAACAGAGTCAACTCAGACCTTTCACAGATTCATGTCTTTCAACTATATTAATTGCTAGAACTAGAGAGGATTTCTCTTTGTGCTCAAACCAGGATGTGAAAGAAATGCGTTCTAAGGAATGAGTGTCTCCACACAGCTATCTTTTGTGTAGAGTTAGCCCAAGAAATATTTATTTAGGACAACTCACTCACTGCCCTTGAGTCAGATATGAGTCATAGGGACTCCTTGGGTTTCCGAGGCAGTATCACTACGGAAGTAAATTGCCCAGTCTTCCTTCTGAGGAGCAGTCAAATGCCTTAGGCACTATACTACCAGAGCTCCTTCTTCAGGATAAGGATGTAGTAAAGAGAATGGTTTGAAAGGGTCTTGGAGCCAACCTTATCTAAAGTTTCTCAGGCAACTTAAAGGTTTTAAAACTTAACCAGTTTTAACAAGCTGTTGCTGGAAAATGAGGTCATGGTACTACATACCAAAAACCAAACTTGTAGCCACTGAGTTAATTCTGACTTACAGCAACACTATAGGACAGAGTAGAACTGTCCCATAGGGTTTCCAAGGCTGTAATCTTATGGAAGCTGCTGGCCACATCTTTCTCCCACAGAATGGCTGGTGGGTTCGAACTGCTGACCTGTCAGTTGTCAGCCGAGCACTTAACCACTGTACCACTGGGGCTCCTTTGGTACTGCATGGTTATCTCAAATTCCTAAGACACCTAGTTAAAACTGTTTAAACACAAACCAGTGATGTTTCCTTCCTGAAGGATATGTGATTATGATTGAAACTTCTACAATTAGTCCCTAAAATCAGTCATTGTAATTCTCTGTATATCCAATAGAAGTCATTCCCCATCCTTAACCCTCCTCCTTGTGACCACAACCAAAGACTGACCAATCAAATGACCCTGAACTATATCTGTCTTTGTTTGAAGTTTTTTAGTTGGAGTTATCAGTTCTCAGTTACGTGGGCTGGTGTCTCCGTACTTTTGAATGCACATTTTGTCCCCGAATAGAACTTAATCTCATTTCAAGGACTGAGAGGGTTTTTTTCCCCCACTACAACACAACCAACCAGGAGCTCTGGTAGCATAGTGCCTAAAGCACTAAACTGCTAACCAGAAGGCTGGTGGTTCATATCCACCAGCCACTCCTCAGAAGGAAGGTTGGGCAAGCTACTTCTGTAGTGATACTGCCTCAGAAACCCGAGGAGGGGTCACTATGAGTCGGGTCTGACTGGATGGCACATAACAGCAACAACAACACAACACAGCCATTTCTCCATTTATTGTGTGACCTTGTGGAAGTCACTTCCCTTCTCTGAAGCTCAGTTTCCAGATCTGTAAAATGGAATTGGTTTTACTAACCTACCTAGCTGTGAGGAGAAAATTATATTAGAAAAACAACTGTAACCTTGTAAAGAGTTCAATGTCATCAAGGACATTGGTGGTTGAGTGGTGAAATACTTGCCTTCCATGGAGTGCTGGTTTGGTTTTTGATTCCCAGGCAATGCACTTCATAAGCAATCACCACCTGTCTCTCAGTAGTGGTTTGCATGTTGCTGTGATACTGAACAGGTTTTATGGAGCTTCCAGACTAAGATGGACTGGGAAGAAAAGCCTCTACTTCCAAGAATCAGCCAATGAAAGCCCTTTGGGTCACAACCATCCAATCTGCAACTGATCATGAGGTTGGTGTAGGACCAGGCAGTGTTTCATTCTGCTGTGCACTGGGTTGCCGTGAATCAAGGCTGACTTGATGGCAGCTAATAACAACAGCAAGAACAAAAAAGGAGTTCATCCCCCAGGAGAAGAGGTTCGTAATTCTTGCTTTAGAAACATCCTTTGGGACAAACCCCTCTCTAACACTGAGTTGGGCATGTCTGGTGGGCTACCAGAACATTCTGTAATTACCACTGTTCTGGCATCACTTGCCCTTTATCACTTTAACTTTGTTTCTTTTTATATTGGTTAGATACAGCTCTTGCAAATTTCAAACCTTACAAAAATATGTAAGGCAGAAACAAAAGTTCCCCAAATGCTCCATGCCCCAGACATAACCATTTTAATTGTCTGTTCTATCAATGAGATTGTAAACAACCTGAGACATTATTTTGTTCATCTCTGTATTCCCAATGCCTAGCATGCCCATCCACGTAGGAAATGTCTATCTCATGAAAAAGCAAAGCAATCCACAGACCTTTCCATTGCCTTTTTTTCCTTTTATTTATTTATTTTTTAAAGCATGCTGTTCTGGGCAAATAAATCTCTAATGCTAATGCTTTATATAGTCACAAAACTTATATTCATTTTCTTGGTATGGTGTTTCTTCTAAACTATAGTGCATTTATTGAAAATCAGACAAAAAAAACAAAACAAAACAAAACACAGGAGCATCCCTATTATAACCTTTCTCTATAAATATAATACAAAAATGTCAAAGAAATTTGGAATATTTCAAACAAAAGAAAAAAATTTCCTAGATTCACCACTCTAACACAAACAGAGTTAGTATAATTGTTTATTCTCTTTGCAGTACTTTCCTTATTTATTAAAAATTGATTTTTAGATTTTAAAAAGATACAGAAAAATACACATAATAACAGATATTTATCCCAAAACTTGGAACTAACAAACATTGATATTATTTTTGCTTTGGCTTTACAAGTAAAAGAAATAGTCTGTATAAACAAACTTGGCCATAATCATTACAATGACTTGGGTAAGAAGTCTTCCTATATGAAGAATATATTAGGTGTTCTGTCTCAGCTCCAATCTCACCCTTATCTGCTGTATCACAATGGAGCTAGAGGCCTCCAACTACATCTGCCTGACCCCATTGTCTGCTATTTATGAGAAGCACTGGGGATTGTAAGGTAGAAGGATAAAGGGATTTTTTTTATGGTACCATAAAGTGTCAGTGGCTACTGTAGTGGTATGAATATCATCAGGGGCAGGACCTCGACAGATCAGCCGTCAGTGTAGGTTTCTGGCTTTAGTGCAGGGGTAGAAGCAGCCTCCTGATGTCTGGGTAATATTTTCTTTTTCCTTTTGTTTCTCTATCCCTTTCAAAACTTTGAAAACCAATTATTTGCACCATGGAAAATCAGTTAAGGGCAGCATTTGCACAGGAGAAAGTTAGGCATGCAGGAATGTATAGGTAAGGACACAGGGAAGGGGTAACCACAGGGAGGAGGTGGGAGGAGAGATGTTACATTGTAGGGATTGTAATCAGTGTCACCAAACAAAATGTATATGAATTGTTGAATGTAAAATGAATCTGCTTTGTAAAATTGCACCCAAATCACAATAATTAAAAAAAAAAAATTATTTGCATTAAATAACTTTCTGCTTGAATATCTAGAATGACTTCTATTTTCCTGACCAGACATGGACTGGTACAGTACTATTGATTGACCTCTCCCTAATATTTACATAAATAACATCATATGTATACAACATCCTGCATTTCTTTTTAAATTGTAGTGAAAATATACTCAGTAAAACATTCAGCAAAACAACTTCCACATTTATAATTCAATGACATTGAGTACATTTTTCATGTTGTGTCACTATTGTTGTTGTTATGTGCCGTCGAGTCGGACCCGACTCATAGCCACCCCTCCTTGGGTTTCCAAGGCAGTATCACTACGGAAGTAGATTGCCCCATCTTCTTTCCAAGGAGTGGCTGGTGGGTTTGAACTGCTAGCCTTCTGGTTAGCAGTCAAATGCCTTAGGCACTATGCTACCAGAGCTCCTTGTGTCATTATTACCACTATCTTTTTCCAAATATTCCTCTGCCATTACATAAACTCAGTGGCCCCCGGAACAAAAACTTCCGCGTTTCCCCTTCCTTCTACCCTTGGCAACCATTAATAATCTTTGATTTTCATATATTTGTTTATTTTATATATAAGTGAGAGCATGCACTATTTGTCTTTCTGTGACTGACTTACTTCACTCAGCATAATGTTTTCAAGGTTCATCCATGTCATGGTATGCATCAGCCCCACCCCTTTTTTAAAATAAGTTAGAAATTATAAAGGTACAGAAGAGTACCTATAAAATATGTGTTCAGTTCAGCAAAAGGTTGAAAAGTGAACACTCCCGAAACTGCCACTCAGGTTAAGAAAGAGAACATTAATTGGCATCAAAAATCCCCAATACATCCCTCATCAACAACTTGCTTTTTTCATGCAAAAATTTATTTTTTTTATATAACCACATTGATATGCAGATAGCTTATCCATTTTAACCCTTATATAGTATTTAATCCTATGAGTATACCATGTTTTCTTTATCCATTCTTTCCCTTAGTCAAATTAGAAATGCTTTCAATTTGTTCACATTCACAAACTATTGCAATAAATATACTTCTTTGCATCTCTTTTTACACATGGGTGAGAATTTGTCTATAATGTTTTGTCAGGCTATGGGATGAGAAATCAATGTAAAGGGTTTCAACAATTTTTTTTTTTTTTTACAATTTTATTGAGATATAGTTCACATTTCATGAAACTCACTGATTTAAAGTATACCATGTTGTTGTTGTTATGTGCCATCGAGTTGGACCCGACTCATAGCGACCCCTCCTTGGGTTTCCGAGGCAGTATCCTACGGAAGTAGATTGCCCCATCTTCCTTCTGAGGTGTGGCTGGTGGGTTTGAACCACCAGGCTTCTGGTTAGCAATCAAATGGCTTAGGCACTATGCCACCAGAGCTCCCAAAGTATATCATTGAGCCAGTTTTAATATATTCGGAGTTGTGCAACCATCACCACAATTTAATTTTAGAACACTTTCATAACCATTAAAAGAAACTCTGTAACCATTAGTAGTCTTGATTTGCTATATATTTGCCTATGGTGGACATTTTACATAAATAGAATCGTATAATACATGATCTATTGTACTGGATCCTTTCATTCAACATAATATCTTCAAGGTTCATCCATATTGTAGTTTTTTTTTTTCATTTTTAATGGCCAAATAATATTCCATTGTATGATATACCAAGGGAGCTCTGGTGGTGTAGTAGGTAGGGCATTTGGCTGCTAACCAGAAATTCAGTGGTTCAAACCCACCAGCTGCTCCATGAGAGGAAGATTAGGCAATCTACTTCTGTAAAGATTTACAGCCTTGGGGGTCACTATGAGTTAGAATTGACTCAGTGGCAGTGGGTTTGGTGTTTGATTTTGGTATAATACAACACATTTTGTTTATTCATTCATCGGTTGATGGACATTTTGGTGTTCCCACTTTTGCCTTTAAGAAAAATGCTACTATGAATGTCCATGTGCAAGTTTTGTGTGGATGTCTCTTTTCATTTCTCTTGGATAGTTACCTAGGAGTGCTGGATCATATGGTAATTCTATGTTTAACTTTTTGAAGAACTGTTAAACTGTTTTACATATTTCTGCACCAGTTTACATTCCCACCAGCAGTGTATGAGGGTTCCAATTTCTTTTAATCTCCACCAACACTTTATTATCTTTTTTTAATTATTATTATAATCATCGTAGTAGATGTGAAGTGCTATCTCATTGTGGTCTTGCCTTGCATTCCCCTGATGACTAATTATGGACAACTTTTCATGTGTTTATTGCCCATTTATATATCCTCTTCAGGAAAATGTCTACTCAATCCTTTACCTGTGTTTTAAGTGTTGAATTGTGATCCAACAGCTCTTTTTAAAAAAAATGAAAAACAGAAAAAATGCTTAGAACTGTGCCTGGGACATGGTAAACAGTCAAAAAATTCAACATAGAAGACATCAAAATGCATTACATGTAAAAAGGGTGAAGACTGTTTCAGTGGAACTTGTTTCAGTTATATAAATGCATAATTCAATCACACATGAATTGTATTTATTACTGGAGTTGTGTTCTAAAAAGTTCAGAAGTCACTACTCTAAGGTATGTACTTCAGAGTAGAGGAGTTGCTAGTGTAGAATATTTTCATATGTTTATATTTTCTTCACACAGGTTCATGATCCTCTCTCCCAATTCTGAAATCCAAAAACCGTTATTCCCATTAGTTTGCAATAACATCTTCTGTTAGTGGAAATTGACCTGTTGTTTTTGTTATGTGCCATTGAGTCAGCCCTGACTCATAGCGACCCCTCCTGGGGTTTCCAAGGTGGTATCACTATGGAAGTAGATTGCCCAACCTTCCTTCTGAGGGGTGGCTGGTGGGTTTGAACCTCCAACCTTCTGGTTAGCAGTCAAGTGCCTTAGGCACTATGCTACCCAGAGCTCCTAGAAATTGACCTAAGATAACATAAGTCTATCATTTACCACATTTAGTGTGAATATTCATGCTTTACTGCAGAAAGATTAGTGTGTGCACCACAGAATTCTGCTTCTGAACCTATTGTGAGTGGTGATGTAAACACTGAAAAAGAAAAAAATTTTGAAGCTCATCTGTGGTAGTTATGTTTGTGTGTCAACCTGGTTGAGTCACTGGGCAGCTGGTGGTAGTTATTCCCCATGATGAGACTGGCAATCAACTCCATGGTGGGATCTACCACAAGCAGCTGAGTAGCTGCCTTTGGGATGGGGTCTGCTTCCTGTATGTAAGAAGAAGCCTTGGGAATGTTCCCTAGCATATGGCACGCTTGGACCCTGCATGTAGCCATGTCATTGTTCAGCAGCCTGCCATGCTTTGCCCACCTTGGGACTTACAATGAACTTGAATTAATGGCCTGCTGTGTGGTTTGGTAACATTGGGATTGTGCCTTTTTACTTGTCAACCTTGGGCTTCTCAGCTTCAGCAGCCAGCAGCTGTCTCAGTGAAGAAATGCCTCTAGTTCCAGTGGGCCGGGAGCAGTAGGCAGAGCTGGACCCCAAGGTTGAGGGGCTTTCACCCAACCCCTAGAGCCTGGCACTTTGAACTTGGACTTAAAGCCTCCAAACTTTTAGAGAATAAAATCCTGTTTGTTAAGGCCATCCCATTTGTGGTATATTTCTTGTCAGAGTGGCACTAGGTAACCAGAACATCATCTAATATCGAGAGTTTTCAATATAGCCTGGCAGACGTGTGTCAAAAAAGTTCTCCAAATTGGCTGAACCAATTTACAATTCCACCAACAGTACGAGAGTTCATTTTCCTCTCATCCTTGCCCAGACGTGATATTGTCAGACTTTAAAAGTTATGCCGATTTGATCAGTGAGAAGAGACAGCTTGCTGCTGTCTTAATTTGCATTTTCCTGGTTACTGAAAAGAATGAGCAGATTTTCTTATGTGTGTTGGCCATTCGGATTTCCTCTCTGGGAATTATCTGCTCATATGTCTATGCATCTTTTCAGTATTATTTCTTAGCTTTCCATAAACTGACTCTAGCACCGCATTCAAGTAGTTCTAGTTTTCAGTTCATTGAGAATTTGGATTTGTCCTTTCAAAGGCCTCTTTTTTTTTTTCCTGAGATAATAATGAAAGAAACTAAGATATTTCAAATGAGGACTATTTCTGCCTTTTTCAACACAAGGAGTAATATTCAGGATCCACAATAAAAACACAGCAGAAAAAGATTCCTCTTCCCCTCCCCTAACTAATTAAATGCTGAGCTCACCACAATTTTCTAACATAAATTCTAACCTAAATTATACAGCCAAGCTACATTATGATTTAAAAGACATTAAAGTTTCACAGTCTAATGTGCAGTTTTTGATGTAAATGTTGAGATACTGTTAGCTGTTTAGATAAATATACCTGGCTGATTACTTATATGATTAATTTAAATAAGCCTGCTCCATTGGGCAGGTATAAGACAGCATCACACAGGAAACCATCCTCTTTCTGACAGGAAGTCATCTGCCCACTGACAGAATTCTCAGGTGAAGGGCAAACAATCTGAAAGCTGTTAAGCTGACAGAAGAAAAAAAATGTGGCTTCCTCCTTCAGTAAACGTAATGGAAAATGATGGAAAACCTGAAGTTCTTCTTGATCCCTGTGTTGGTAAGGCTGTGTGTGCAATTAAAGTTTCCTAACATGTCTTTGGCTTCCTGGATGTGAAGTGTTATTTATATCATGTACACTCTGTTGGTAGACATGCAATCACTCATTCTGAATGAAAGGACTATATTCAGAATGATGAGTAGTTTACACAATACTTTTATAGTAAATATATCATTTGGTATTTTCAATACCCCATGTGAAGTAGAAATGTTTGGTTCCATTTGTTAGCCCAGAAAACTCAGGCTCTGGGGATGTGATTTGGATTTAATCCACCTAAGGACAGGGCTTGGAGATTGGGGAGGGGAATGGATTATAAACAGGCCTTAAACAGAGGCCACACATTCAAGGGCCTACTGGCTAGCAGGTAATGGAAATCATCAAAGCTGTTGGATGTAAACAATAGGGAGTGGTGGGGACTGTGGCAAACTGGAGAGATCACAAATCCTTCTTTAAAAAAGGCAGCTATGACTCATCTCTAGCATATCATTGCCATGTGGGAATATGGGTCCAGTGTTGCCAGAGCTTTTTATTTTTCAAGAGAAATTATAAATCTGGGTGTTATACAAAATACTCTGATTTTTAAATGTTGGCAAATAATTCAATTAAAGAAACTGGAATAGGTGTTTTTGCCTGGTGATGAAAGGTAGGGATAGGGCACTTCTAGTGGAGTAAATACTTGTATATAAATACACACATGTAACAAATGCACTAGGCACTATTCTAGGCACTCTACATGTATTATTAATTTAATCCTCATCCCAACTCTGTGATTTAGATACTATGAGGATCTCATTATAGATGTAGATGTAACCAAGTCACTGTCTCAGGCCCACAAACTCTGGGATTTGGCATTTGTGATGTTGGCATTTGTGAGTCATGTCCAGGAGTGGGCAGTGGGAGCAGTCTGCTCCCAGTGTAGCAACGAGAGGAGCATTGTCTGTAGAGAAAGAACTTAAAACAGTAATGAAAATTAACACTATGTACCGGTGGCACAGTGGTTAAAACAATCAGCTGCTAATCAAAAGGTTAGCGGTTCAAACTCACCAGCTGTTCTGTGGGAGAAAAATGAAACAGTTTGCTTTCATAAACATTTGCAGCCTTGGAAACCCTATGGGGAGTTCTACTGTGTCCCATATGGTCACTACGAGTTCAAATTGACTCTTTGGCAATGGGTATGCATTATTGTTGTTCTGTGCCGTCATGTCAGAACCGATGCATAGTGACCCCCTCCTTGGGTTTCGGAGGCAGTATCACTATGGAAGTAGATTGCCCAACCTTCTTTTCGAGGAGTGGCTGGTGGGTTTGAACCACCAACCTTCTGGTTAGCAGTCAAGTGCCTTAGTACGCTACCAGAGCTCGTTGAGTATCCATAGGCAATTTCAAACAATGTCTGATAAAATTACATATCCCTGAAAAACAAATAAGCAAAAAAAAAATTTATTGGTCTAAGTTCAAAATAATTTGCGAGTTTTATAAGCTACTGCTGAGTTTTAATAGATAATAAACTTTAAATAACACATTTTAAAAACTCATGCTTTAATAAACACTGTAATCTATATGAATGTTAATTCTAAGAACTCAGTCTGCCTGATACACAGGGATTTACCTCACTGTTTGTTGTGAGAATATCTGTTGGAATCATTTGAGCTTGTTTCTGGGACAGGTCTTGTTTCCCACCCCTATAATGTTACACATCCCTGGTTTAAAAGCACATTCAGAACAAGAAACAATAGCACAGTGAT
Organism: Orycteropus afer afer; assembly: GCF_000298275.1. Lineage (NCBI taxonomy): Eukaryota > Metazoa > Chordata > Mammalia > Tubulidentata > Orycteropodidae > Orycteropus > Orycteropus afer. Next base: position 1,752,373 of record NW_006921870.1, read on the forward strand.
TGTAAAGACAAAGAAGCAGAACTTGAGTCACTTCAATGCTGCCATTCTATTTGACCACTTAGAATTTTCATTTGGTTTAAAATTTAAATCAGTGAAACAATGTGAACTGCAAAGTATATTTTTGTTTGGTAAGTGTAAATTTCATCTTATGCATGAAGTATTTTATTGAATTTTCACAATGCTTAATATTTGAGATTTCTTTTTAATGTTATTTTACTTATTATTTAATGGTTAATATCCTCTAGTTACTCATTATCACAACAGGCCAACGTGGTGGTGGTGTTATGTGCCATCCAGTGGGACCGACTCATAGCGACCCCTCCTTGGGTTTCTGAGGCAGTATCACTACGGAAGTAGATTGCCCAACCTTCCTTCCAAAGAGTGGCTGATGGGTTTGAGCCTCCAGCCTTCTGGTTGTGTTAGGTTTTTTTTTTCTTCTTCTTCTTCTCTCACTGCCGTGGAGCCAGATCCAACTTATAGCAACTCCTCCTTGGGTTTCCCAGGTGGTATCACTACAGAAGTAGATTGCCTAACCTTCCTTCCAAGGAGTGACTGGTGGGTTTGAACCTCCAGCCTTCTGGTTAGCAAATGCCTTAGGTACTACGCCACCATATTTCTGTAATTAAAAATTACTAATCTAATTCTTTTCCCCTTTTTGGCTGTAACGTTTATTATTTGCTTATATTTATTCATTGCTGGCTTGCTTACATATACAAAATTCGTTAAGACAAAATGTGTTTTTTTTTCCCTAGACATTATGATATTTCATTTACTGTTTATTATTGAAAATAATTGTCTTATAAAGGAGGGCGTGTTACAGAATGACCCTTTCTAGTGGTCAAATGCTTGAGGTATGCCACTGGAGGTTTAAAATATCCAGGTGTATCCAATGAATGGCCAGAGGAGCAGGGGTGGGAAAACAGTGGTAATGCTAGTGAGGTAAGCAAGGACCACGCCATGGCAGGCCTGGGTTCGTGGCTAGGAGTTTGAAATTGCTAATAAAGGCAAGTGGAAGCTCTGGTGGGATAGTGCCTAAGGCACCTGACTACTAACCATAAAGCTGGTGGTTCAAACCCACCAGTCACTCCTCAGAAGGAAGATCTGGCAATCTACTTCCGTAGTGATACCGCCTGGGATGTCACTCAGAGCTGGATCACTACAAGTTTGGCTTCTTTAGTTTAACAAAGGCAACTAGAGATGGTTGGAGAGGTGAAGGGTGTAATAGGACCTGGGTTGCTGGTGTCAGTGCAGACGGAGATCACAGGGAGCTATCGACACACCCTACCCCCCCCAAGCCCACAGGCTGGGCAGTGCTGGGAGGGAGGTGTAGGGAATCTGTTTCTCTAGCAAACGTCTATGTTTGAGGACTGCCTAGGTGTTCAATCAGGGCTTAGCAGGGATAATACATATATGGCTGCACTTCTGGGTGGCCTAGACAGGTGATGAGCTGGTAGAGATCCACCCACTGTGCAGTCATTGTTGGCCACCCACAGGAGCCAGACTAACTGGTAGAAGCAAATGGTCACTGATCCCAGCAGTGGATGAACATACAGAATGTGAAAGAACTTTACTTGGAGTAAAAGTACAAACAGAAAATGAGTTTCATAAGCCAAGCAGCATGTCTGGGCATTGATAAAAGGCAGCAATTTCTGTAATTAAATGGCGCCATTACCTTAATTATGACGAAGTTTTGAAAAGCAGTGTGTAAAAAAGGCTGAAGCCATTCCAATACTCCCATTAATTTTTTTCTTTTTTTTTATCTTCTTGAAAACCAGGGTTTCTAGCTCAGTGATGATGCTGAAGGTCCATGGTTAGTGTTCCTTTCCTATGTTTCCAGGGACCAAGACCAAAACCTAGCTATAAGCTCATCCAACAAGGAGCCTACATGGTTGCTGCCATGGTACCTGCTCACTATGGGCCAAGCATGAAGGTGGCAAGACTGAACAGGGGAATATTCTAAAATACTAATAGGCTACTCAAAGGATCAAGGGGGCAACAAGTAAATTGCAAGGGAAGAAGAAAGATGGGGGAGGGCTATAGATGAAAAAAAAAAGACTAAATAGACATTTCAATTAATTGCAATGTATGAACCTTATTTAGAGCCTGATTTTTAAAAGAAACTAAAAAAAAAAAAAGCAAATTACGGCATTTATGTGACAGTTGGGTATTTGAACTACAGCTGAGTATTTTGTCATTTTTATTTTATGATTAAGTGATTATTGTTAAATTTTCAGCCCTCATAATGGTATTGTGGTTATATTATATACACGAGAGCCTTTATCTTTTAGAGATGCACTGAACTGCAGATGAAACGACAGGATATCTTCATTTGTTTCAAAAAGTTCCTGGGAGCGGGCTCTGCGAGGCTTTGTAAAACGCAGGACTGGCCATGGAAGAATGGTGGTTTGATTGGTCAGTCATGGGCTTTATTATATTCATGTGTCTACTCTTGTGAATGTCTGACATCTTCCATTGTGAAAAGTTTTAAAAATATTACTAAGTTGTTTGTTTGTTTTTTAAGATTCTGGTGATACTCATATAACAACAGGTTCCTTTAAAATTCTCTTTCAATCCTTGTATGCTCAAGGAGAAAGATTTATGTGGCTATGCCTTCAACACTTCTCTGGAGTTCGCTCATCTTTGGGTTGAACAGACAGCAGGCTTTGGGTTTCAGCTTTTGGCAGGAAACAGTATCTGTTTGTAATATGAAGACATTCCTTTGTCTCCTATGTATATTTATAGTTAGCTTCTATTTTGGTAACAGATACTGGTTTTCTATTTACAGACATGACATAGAGTTTGCTTCTTAAATAAAGTTATATAAACACTTTGATTTGAAGGCAAATAGTAAACATGGACAAGCAGTACTCAGATACTATAAACAAAATTTAGGGTGGCAGGAATTGACAAAAGTTTGGGAACCACTTATACAGTCACAAGCCACATTTTCTTATCTCACTTTTTTCTAGCCGTCTCACACAAGTTGGTGGTCCTTTCTGTCCTCAAGGGTTTCTGTGCCTTTCTGCATCTCAGATAAAACACTGATGTCTGGAGAGAGGAGGTAAAATCAACTACCCAGAGAAGATATGGATTGGCCTGGACCAAACCATTTTGGGCTAAATTCAAAACCATAATCCCAACACCCACAAGACATAACATCAAACACGAGTGAGGTTAGTGGTGTTCAAAGATACTCCACTCTTTGAGTTTTTGGGCTCTCTGTAGAATGCATGGTATATGGTTGCTTTATCTTAAACAAATGGACTCAGGAGATCTGTGACAACCAGACACTACCCCTTATCAGACCCACAGGCAAATGGAACTAGAGGGAAGGGTTCAGGGTGGGGGAGAAGAAAGACTTTAACAACTTGTGTCCACAGGGCAGGTATGTTTTGTTAGCCTTGCCCAGGGTTTGCGTGATTGCTTTTTTGTTTAATTCAAACTTTTTATTCTGAGATCACTGTAGATTCACATGCAGTTGGAAGAAATAATACAGAGATCCCCATACTTTTTATCCAGTTTCCTCCAATGGTAACATCTTACAAAATTATGTAAGACAGTAAACCAGGATACTAATAATGATAGTCAAGATACAGTGCATTTTCATCCTTACAAGGATCCCTCATGTTGCCTTTTTACAGGGGAACCTTTTCCCCACCCACCCCACCTCTCACCCCTGAAAAGCATTACTCTGTTCTCCATTTCTATAATGTTGCCATTTCAAGAATATTATACAAATGGAATCATACTATATGTAATCTTTTGTGATTGAATTTTTTTGCTCAGCATAATTCCAAGTTGTTGCTTTTATCAGTAGTTTATTCCTTTTTATTGCTGAGCAGTATTCCTGGAATAGGTGTAGTGTATACTATGTACTATCCACCTATTGAGGGACACACATTCAGGTTCTTTCCAGTTTTGACTTTTATAAATAAAACTGGTATAAATGTTCATGTACAGGTTTTTATGTGAACACAAGTTTTCATTTTTTTGGGTTAAATGTCCAAGAGTGGGTATGCTTGTTTTTCATGAATTAGTTGCCATCATTTACCATCAGGTTGTTTCACTTAAAAATCTATATTACTGATTTCCTCTCAACCATTAGAAGATCTGGAAAGACGGGGCCATGGTGACTTACAATCCTAATGGGCCAGTCCACAAATGCCCCGCCTGATCCCTTTCCTTTGTGTGTTTGTTTGCCTGTTCTAGGTAGACTCCTGGTTCACCTGATATAATTGGGCAGAACAACTTCACTCTGCTTTGTGGTTAATCTACTACCACTAGTTGCTGTGGAGCCGATTCCAACTCCTGGTAACCTAATGTATGTCAGAGTAGAACTGTGCTCCACAGGGTTTTCAATGGCTTTTTCAGGAGTAGATAACCAGGTCTTTCTTCAGAGGTGCCTTTGGGTGGACTGGAACAGCCAACCTTACAGTTAGCAGCAGAGGACGTTAACTGTTTGCACCACCCAGAGACTCCCTCTGTGGTTACTAGACTCTGAGAATTGGAACATGATGAATCATATCTTGATTTTTAAAACATATGTAAAAATTTGCTTGTATACGGATAAAACTTCTTAAAGTATATTCAAGTGGAAAACACTAGTTGCCTATGGGGAAGGGAACTGGGGGATTGGGACAGTGAGGAGCAATCATTTTCATTGTGAATCCTTTTGTGCCTTTTGAGTTTAAACAAATTGACTTATTACCTACTCAAAATAAAAATCAACAAAAAATATTTAAACAAATACAGAAACACTTCCTCACAAATACTCCCTATAGCTGTTTTGTTGTTATGTGCCGTTGAGTCGGACCTGACTCATAGCGACTCCTCCTTGGGTTTCTGAGGCAGTATCATTACGGAAGTAGATTGCCCCATCTTTCTTCGGAGGAGTAGCTGGTGGGTTTGAATCACCAGCCTTCTGGTTAGCAGTCAAGTGCCTTAGGCACTATGCTACCAGTTTTAGCATACATTTTTCTCTTCCGTTTCTTCAGAATGCCCATTGGAACTTCCCCTCCCAAAGTACTTAGTTCCACAGCATGAAGAGCCCTCAGTTCTGGGCTCTCTAAAGAAAGCTTCTTCCCACACACCTCAGACCTTCAAGCTGAGCAAGATCCCAAAACACCCTTCTTTACCATCCTAGAGCTCCACGGTCCCTGAAGGGCAGGTTGAGAAGCCCATTGAGGTAACTGTGCCCAGCCCTGGGGCCACCTCCTCTATATGCCTTCCCCAGTGGACTGAGAATTACCCTATCCTTCCACATCATTGGGGGGCATCAACTTGTACTTTACTGGTTTCACATCAGGACTTACTTCCTAGACCCCTTACACAAACTGGGCCTTTGTCCCCTCACTCAGCCCCTTTTTCTGGAGTCCTTCTGGGATGGCCCCTCCCTACAGAGCAAGATTAAAATTTTAGAGGCACTGAAAAGTACAGGCATACCTCAGAGATATTGCAAGTTTAGTTCCAGACCACCACAATAAAGCGAGTATCTTAATAAAGTGAGTCACAATAATTGTTTGGTTTCCTAGTGCATACAAATGTTTATACATACTGTAGTCTATAAAGTGTGCGTTAGCAGTATGAAAGAGTTTGAAACATGAGAATTATCAAAATGTGACAGAGACACGAAGTGAGCACATGCTATTGGGAAAATGGAACTGACAGGCTTGCTCCACGAGGTTGCCACAAACCTTCAATTTGTGAAAAACGCAGTATCTGTCAAGCACAATGTAGTGCCTAAGGCACTTGACTGCTAACCAGAAGGCTGGTGGCTCAAACACACCAGCCACTCCTCAGAAGGAAGATGGGGAAATCTACTTCCGTAATGATACTGCCTCGGAAACCCAAGGAGGGGTCGCTATGAGTTGGGTCCAACTCCACGGCACATAACAACAACAACAACAGCCAAGCACAATAAAAGGAGGTATGCCTTTATATGGTACCTGCTCATCCCACCCTTTCATGCAATTCATGATAAAAACAACTCCTAACTAGGATACTGACATTGATATAGTCAAGATACAAAGCAAAATGTAGACTGGTCAAAGATTTTTGCTGCACAATTCCAGATGAATTCAGTGAATTTGTTCCCCCTCTTTTTAAAGAGGAAGGTATGCTCTGGCCCCATTGGCAACCTAGGTCTGCCCTTTGGGTAACTCCACTAAAATCGTGGATGAAATGCTAAGGACAGAGCTTTGGGATTAGAAAGCCCCAGCGCTGCCTCTCATGGTTGGGTGCTCTTGGGTCCATTTAACCCCTTTTCCTCCTGGAGAAATGGATCTTTTCTCTTCCTCACCCCCCAGCAAGGATGTGAGGTTTAAACAAGGAGGCAGCAGTCCTTCCGTGCTTCAGAGGGGCCCTTCTCCGTGCTGAACTGGAGTTCCTTCTTCTGGAAAGCCGACTAGGCTGAGGCGCCCGTCGCACTCTATATCCCAGATTTCCCCGGTAAGTGTACGTTCACTGTCGATGCCCCGGAGTGCACGCAAGGTGGCGGGAGCCGGCAGGCTCCCTAGTGCTGCCACCAAGCGGCCCGCCCAGGCCTGGCTCAAACCCAGTGGCGCCGAATGAATGACTGCAGGATATGAAAGGCCCCACGTTGGCGCCCAGTACAGAAGAGTTTAAAACCAAGAGAACAAGCGTGCAGGCCGAGAAATTGAGCGAGCTTCCCGCGTGGCCGAGGGGCAGTACGCGAGCGCGCGTGCTCAGCCTGTTACCACATGGGCGCGCGCCCCAGTCCCTTCCCTCCCCCAACTCCATAACCTGGGGTCCGCGCCCAAGTTCCTTCCTTCCGCCTGGCGAGGCACCGAGAGCGCCGGTGGGGGTCGGGACCTGGGGTGGAGTCGCCGAGAGCTCGGCCCCTCAGTCCGCTCGGTGGCCCGCCGGGACCCAGGAAGTGGCTAGAGGCCACGGCCCTTGCCCCGCCCCCCTCCTGCATTATCACCTGCTACCCCGGCGCGCGCCGGCGAGGACCGAGGGCGCGAGGGGGAGCGCGCAGGCGGTGAAGCTCCGAGTCGCCGGAGGTGAGGGAGGCGAGGCAAGGATGGCGGCGCGGGGCCGGAGGCAGCCGAAGCTGCTTCTGCTTGCTTTCGCGGTGCTACTGCCCCTGGGTCCAGCCGTCGCGGCGTCCAAGCTCAACATCCCCAAAGTGCTTCTGCCCTTCACGCGGGGTACGCGCGTCAACTTCACGCTGGAGGCCTCGGAGGGCTGCTACCGCTGGTGAGGTACCTGGCCGGGCGAGGATGGCGGGGGCCTCAGGCAGGGGCGGGTGTGTCCTCATCGGGCCTGCAGGTAGCAGGTGCGGTGGCTTGGCCAGGGCGGCGGGGACCGAATGGCCGGTCCGGCTCAAGCTACGGGCGCGCGCCTTACGCCTGGGGCTGGTGCGGGGGAGGCAGACGGGCGCGCACCCCCGATGGGCCGCGCACAGCAGGTGCACCGGCGCGCGCTTGCTGGGTCCTGGGGCTGAGTGTGGAGAGAGCAAGAGGCTACGGATGGAACCTCTGGGCACGCGTGAACTGCCGCATGCGCGCGGGACGCCGCCACAGCGCATGGCGCCGCTCGGGCCTCCGCGTCGTGCTGGCCTATGCGACCTTTCGCGCCTCAGCGATGGGAAGAAAGGGCGCCTGGCGGTCGGAGTTGGGTTGTGTATTTGTGGATTGTAGGGCAAGAGAAGGCCTGACTTGTGAGAACGAGGGGTTTGAAGCAGCGGATTCACGGAAGGCCTCATCGGGGAATGGGATTTCTTATGTAGAGAGAGAGGAATGTTCCACAGTGTTGGGCCCGGGTTGGGATCCACGTGCATTTTACTTACCTTTCTTGTTGGGATTTCAGGGAGGAGGTGGTAACCGCCCTGTAAAAGGTGATGAGTTTATCTGGTGTCCGAACATTCTCTGGCACGAACTCGTTTGGGTATGGGATTTATGGGGAAGTGTGGAAAGAGGCTGTGGGAAACCAAAACCCTTGAGGAATGTGGTTGAACCGTATTTGTCCAGCATCATTGGAAGGAACCTTAGATGAAAGGCCTTTCTGAGGTGAACCCTTAAGGGTCTATTTTCCAGGTGAGGAATGAGAGGTTAGGCAATGGTTGGTGATTGACCTTCGGTTGCCTAACCAAACCAAAAACCAAACTCACTGCCACCAAGTCGTTTCCGGCTCATAGCGACTCCTTCTTGGGTTAATGAGGCAGTAGATTGCCAAACCTTCCTTCCCAGGAGTGGCTGGTGGGTTTGAACCGCCAGCCTTCTGGTTAGCAGTCAAATACCTTAGGCACTACACCACCAGAGTTCCTTCAGGTTGCCCACAGAGTGGGTAATACCTGACTTTGGTCCCTTTTTGGCACTGCTCCTTCTGACTATCTGGGGACTTGAATTCTTCTCTCATTGGTGGTGTGTGACCTGTAAAACCCAAGGGACTGAGGAAACTAGAGGTCTCTTTTCCCCATGTGTATACTCACCCAGGTAGCTGAGGAGTCCTGACTAGGTCTCTGGTTGGGCAGGAGTGATGTGGAGACCTAGTTCTTCCATTTGTGTGACCATGTGACCATGACACTTGGGCTATGGTGCTGAATGTTGAAAGACTCTATTCAGAGAGTAAAGGTTCCTTAACAGGGTCGCTGGGAGCTCTGGAAGCGTGGTGCCTAAGGACTTGACTGCTAACTAGAAGGCTGGCGGTTCAAACCCACCAGCCACTCCTCGGAAGGAAGGTTGGGCAATGTACTTCTGTAGTGATACTGCCTCCGAAACCCAAGGAGCGGTTGCTATGGGTCCCTTGACTTGAGGGCATATAACAACAACAAAAACAGCAGGATTGCTATGAGTCAGATCCAACTCTAGGGCAGTGAGTTTGTTTTGTTTTTTGAGCAGGATGGAGGCTTCATAGGTGTTACTGAGGCATTTCCACCTCACAGCCACTTGCTGGAGATGAAAAGAAGGAAATAGTCCCCTGTACTCTCTCACCTCCCCATGATACACTGTTTCTGCCCCCTTTCTTTCTGGGTTTCAAGGCCTTGCCAATATTGAGGCTTAGCAAGTTCTGACCACATTACAGAAAACCATGTGTGTGTGTGTGTGTGTGTGTGTGTGTACTGATGCATGTAATCTGTTGGAATATTAATTTAGGCAGGTATGGTTCCCCAAAGGAGCACAGGTGGCACAGTGATTAAGTGCTCAGCTGCTAGCCAAAATGGTTGGTAGCTTGAACCCACCAGCCAATCTGGAAGAAAGATGAGATAGTTGGCTTTTGTAAAGATTACAGCTTTGGAAACCCTATCGGGCAGTTCTTTTCTGACCTGTAGGGTTGCTATAAGTCAGAATCCACTCGATTGCAACAGGTATGGTGCCCAGAGGCTGGATCCACATTCTGTGTTGCCTGCAGTACCTTCACATATTTATTTTTTGAAAGTCTACCTCCCGAAATAAGTATGGGTTAGGCAATTGCATTTTGGGTTTAGTGCCTTATACACCTGGATGACTGGAGAGTCTTATTTCTGGCTTCGTATCAGAGACTTTAAATTTTCTGTATCCCTGTCTAGGGCCCTGTCTTATGTGGGAAGATCAAGTATGAGTCAGTGGCTTGGAGGGAATACATTTTCATTCTCTTATTGAAGTTGTCTGTTCTCTTGATATATGGGGAAGAAATAGGAAACTGGTTATTAAAAACAGCTGGCTTCCAATGAATCTCTTTATCCCTTTGGATATATTTCTGTTGTTTCCTCTGAGATTCTGTAGCTGTACTTTTTTTCTGAAAAACTTTTTTAAAACAAATTTTCTTTGCTAAGAGGAGCTGATGGACTTTGGCAGATTTTAGTTTACTGATACAGTTTCATCGGAGGAAAGGAAAAAATCTGATGCATCAGAGAAGTGCTAAGTACATTATAAGTTATTTTGTGTCTGATCCATAGTTTTTATTGCAGATGCGTGACTGCTTGTGCTAAGTGTCTTAGAGATGTTTGGTAGCTGTGGTTTTCCTTTTACTTCATAGAAAAATATCCCATCAATCAAGCACTGAAAGTGTTTTCTTTATTTTTAGTAGTACTATTCCTAGTTTAGGAGCTCTGGTAGCATAGTGGCTAAAGCACTTGACTGCTAACCAGAAGGCTGGCGGTTCAAACCCACCAGCCACTCCTCGGAAGGAAGGTTGGGCAATCCTACTTCCGTAGTGATACTGCCTCGGAAACCCAAGGAGGGGTCGCTATGAGTCGGGGCCGACTCGACGGCACACAACAACAACAACAACAATTCCTAGTTTAGTTATCTACTGTTTTAGTATCGAAGAGAATCTCCTCTGAAGATTTTTAAGAGTTGACATGCAGACAAGTTATCTATCTGCAGCCTAAGCCTGGGAAAAAATATCCTTCTCATCCAAGGAGTTCATTGTTGAGTGTCCAAGATAACTAGCCTTCTGGTTAGCAGTCAAATGCCTTCAGCACTATGCCACCAGAGCTCCTAACTAAATAGTTGGTTAGATAAAGTAAAAAAACAAGAGAATACAGGCCCAACTGGGTAATAAAAATGAGTTCCCGAAACATCTTAGAACATGGGTGAACCTGGAGGCCATTATGTTGAGTGAAATAAGTCAATCACAAAGAAAACAAATACTGTATGTTCTCACTTTTAGGAAATGACTTGAGCAGATATATACACAGAAGCTAATGTTCATTAGAGGAACTCTGATAGCATAGTGCCTAAGGCACTTGACTGCTAACCAGAAGGCTGGCAGTTTAAACCCACCAGCCACTCCTGGGAAGGAAGGTTGGGCAATCTACTTCCTTAGTGATACCGCCTTGGAAACTCAAGGAGGGGTCGCTATGAGTCGGGTCCTACTTGATGACACCTAACAACAACAACACAACAATGTTCATTAGTGGTTACCAGGAATGGGAGGTAAGGGGAATTCACTCTCTAGATAATAGAAACGTTTTTTTCTTTGCTGAGAGGAGCTGATGGACTGGCAGATTTTAGTTTCCTGATAGTTTTTGTAGGAGGAAAGGAAAAAATCTGATGCATCAGAAAAGTGCTAAGTACTTTGCAAGTTATTTTGTGTCTGATCAGTAGTTTTGATTGTAGATGTGTGACTGCTTGTGCTAAGTGTCTTCTTAGAGATGTTTGGTAGCATTTTCAATGCTTGATTGATGGGATATTTTCTTATGAAGTATACACAGCTTGGTGAAGGTAAACAGTGTCACTAAAATACACACAAGAAAATAGGACATGTTGGTCTGTGGCATATCTAATTTCAAAACAACAGCAACAACAACCAAAAAATACAGTGAAAACTGTAAAAGCTGAAGCCTATGTAAGGCAGAAACCTGTCAGAGAAAAAAAAATGTTTTCCTCTAAAATGAGTGATAGGAAAGTGGTAAGACTGCATGCACCCTGTCAAAGGTGGAAAACTTGTAAGACCTGGAAAAGCAAGGCAGTCCCATCGAGTTCTGGCTTTTGTAGTTGTAGATATATATGTTTGTATGTAGGCATATATGTATGTAGGTCTGTATATGTGAGTATCTATAGCTGTATGCATATGTGTATGCATATATGTGATAGTATTCAATATACAATAAAGCACATAGGGGGCACAGTTATAAATACTTCTTAGATGTAACCGAATACCTCACAGGATTGATTTTCTGAGTTTGAAGGAATAGTACTATAGTTTTATGGAAAATCTTGATCAATTGGCATAATGTAGTTCATAAAGTCATTTTCTACATCCTGGTTTGGTGAGATGTGTCTGGGATCTTAAAAGTGATCATCTAAGATACAACTGTTGGTCTCACTTGTCCAGAGCAAAAGAGAAAAAAGGAAACCAAACACTCAAAGAGGAAACCAGTCTACAGGACAAATAGTCTACAAGAATCATGGCCTCATTTACTTTCAGACCAGAACTAGATGGTGCCTGGCTACCACTACCACTTGTACTAATCAGGGCCACAATAGATGGACCCTAATAACATGGGAGAAAAATGTAGAAGAAAACCCTAAATTCCCCCCCAAAAAAAAAACCCCAATAAATCTATTGGACTGGTCGAGACTGGAGGACTCTCTGAGTCTATTGTCCTGTGGTGTTCTTTAAACGTTGAATCAAAATTAACCCCTGAGGTTACCTTGTAGCTAAATAACAGATTGGCTCACAAAATAAAGAATATCACCTAAGAGTACCGTGCTCCTTTAAAAAATCATCTATGTGAGACCACATGGTCAACAATTACTTTACAACAAAAATAAGAATTTAAGGGGACAGGGAAACAAGATTAATGGAAACAGGACAACCAGAACTGAAATAATGAGAATGTTCACTGAATAAAACACTGTTTTCAAACAAATGCCCTGCTGGACCCTATAGTAAATTGTGTTCATCCTTTGATTTGCCACTTAACTCCATGTTTACTGAAATCACAGTGTGCCTTTTGTGTTTCTTGATTTTAAAGCATCAAATAATTGAACAAATTCAGGGCCAGAAAGAATCACAGAAATCATTTATAATGACATATCTGACAAGGGACTTACCTCTAGAATTTATAGAAAACTCCAGTACCTCAATAACAAAAAGACAAACAATCCAATTAAAAAATGGGCAGAAGATATGAATAGACACTTCACCAAGGAGGATATTAAAAATATCCTGGTCACAGCCAGCCACCCAGAGGGACCGAGTAGTTGAACCTTGCGGGCTTGGGACCATAGTCGCAGGGGACATCAAGTTCAATTGGCATAACATACTATACAAAACATTGTTCCACCTCCTACTTTCGCGAGTAACGACTGGGATCTTAAAAGCTAGCAAGCTGCCATCTAGATGCATCGATGGGTCTCTCCTCATCCAGAGCAAAGAAGAATGAAGAAAACCAAAATTCATGGCAACAATTAGTCCAGTGAATGGTACACCATCCAATCTGCAGCCTATATGACTATGAGACCAGAAGAACTAGATGGTGCCTGGCTACCACTGTCATCCACTTGGAAGGGGATCTATGTAGGAGAACCTTGATAGAGAGGGAGAATAATGTGGAACAAAAGTCAAAATCATTTGGAAGAAAAAAAAAGAGGGGGGAACCAGGTTTGCTGGTCCAATAGAGCTTTGTGGAACCACTGAAACTATGGCCCTGAGGTGCCCTTCAGGTCTGGAATTGAACCCACACCAGTGGTTTCCAGCCGAACAAAAGATAGGCATATGAGTTGAAAATTCACCTCAGGTAGATACACTCCTTGGAGAGAACAATCATGGGAGAAAGAAGGGCTGCTTATGCACAGGGAGACAGCTCAGGGGGCAGGAGTTCATGGAGGGATGGGCACTGGGAAGAGGTAACTATGGGGAGGAAGTGGGAGGGGAGCTGTTGCATTGTGGTAAACTGTGGTCAATGTCATGAGACAGAGTGTATGCGAACTGCTGTATGGAAAGTGAATTTGCTCTGTAAATCTTCACCCAAATCACAATAAAAGAAAAGAAAAGGAATCATTTAATGTTCTGCCTACATTTCTGGAGTCCTTGGGTGATGCAAATGGTTGAGTACAATGTTATTAGCTGAAAGGTTGGCAATTTGAACCTCACACAGAGGTGCTTCAGAAGATGAGCCTGGCAATCCGCTTCCAAAAGGTCATAGTCTTGAAAACTCTGTGAAGCGTTCTACTCTGCACATATAAGGTTGCCATGAGTCGGAATCTAATTGATGGCAACTAACCCCACCAACAGCCATGTTTCACAGGGGAAAGTCTGAGCATCAGAGAGGGAAGTGATCTATGTCACGTCCTGTAGAGGAGGGATAAAGACTAGTTGCAGGAGGAGCCCGTAGCACATACCTCACCTCAAGCTGTTTTACTGGGCTCTAATGCAATTCTTCCTTGGAGCTCTGGTAGCATAGTGCCAAGGGCACTTGACTGCTAAGCAGAAGGCTGGCGGTTCAAACCCACCAGCCACTCCTCAGAAGGAAGGTTGAGCAATCTACTTCCGTAGTGATACCGCCTTGGGAACCCAAGGAGGGGTCGCTATGAGTTGGGGCCGACTTGATGGCATATAACAACAACAATGCAATTCTTCCAGTTGCACCTAATATTACTGGCCCTGTAATAAGTTCCTGATTTTTTGTTGACATTTTTCATTATTGAGTTTTTCATAAAGTGTATTTCAATAGTTCCTTTTTCAAGCAAGCTTTTATTTCCAAAACATTATATGAAAAGCATATGATTGTAGCACAATCACAGTCTCCCTTTTGGTTTTCTTTTACTTCCTTGCTTTCTGCTTCAGTGCTCATATTACTTCTAGCCTGGTATTTGGGCCACTGGGTAACCTCCTTCTCCCCCCCGACTTCCAGCTAATATTAGAATTCACGTATGTTTCTGTATTGCGTCCTGGAGAGGGCGGTTGGGACAAGCCTGTTTGGAATGAACAGATACCGCTGGAGGAACAGTGTGTGCAGAGACCTGAGGAGGAACTCGGCTAGGTGTGTGGGATTAGGGAGCTAGGCAGGGGCCAGGCCATGTGGAAGCTTGTGGGCCATGGTTAGGAGACAGGAAGGGGTTGCCCTGGTCAAGTATTGGGTGGGGTTATTCTGAGCCTTGCTCGCCTCCTTTGCATCCTGGCCCTGAGGGCTGCCTACACTTGTGGTTTAGCAGCCCTGCAGAGGGCTTTGCTCAACCCCTGTTCCTCAGACCCAGTGAGGGAGGGGACAGGAAGTATCTATTGAATTGAGTTGACCTGATGCTCTGGGTTGTTTTCTTCCTATTTCCTTTGCAGGTGCCTCACTTTTCCTGGGCTCCAGCCACCCTTCAAGTTTGCTTTCTGCACCATGCAGGCTACATTCTGTTGGCAGTGGGTAGAGGATGGGACTCAGCATGTTGCGTCTCTTTGAACCTAGCCACCATGTGTGTCTCCTTCTACTGCCTCCAACCAGCCATGTCTGTGTGCAACTTTCACTTCTCCTCTTCATGTTGCTTTCTGGCCTGACCCACCAGTTCCACTGTCCCTGCCCAACTCCTATTCTTAGGATGTGAAGACTGGGGAGCAGGCCCTAAAAAGCAGTGCCCCCTGGAGCACAGGGCACATTATGCATGTCAGCGGGGCCTTGTGACATGGGTAATAAGAAAAAGTCACCCTTCCAAAATTCACTGTCAGTCTTTTAGATGTCCTCAATATGCCATTGACCCCTTTCAATACTTGCTTGTCTACCTAGAAAGCAGATCTTGGGTGCAGAAACTTTTGCAGGCAGCAGTGTCTCCCTAGCATCTGGTAGCATTGTTTTGATTCATCTGGTTGTTCTTATGGTTACCTCTGATATATGGCAAATGGTTGTTACTAAGTGCTATTGAGTTATCCCTGATGCATGGTGACCCATGTACAATGGAACAAAATGCCACCTGTTGTGATCATAGGGTTTTCATTGGCTGATTTTTGGATGTAGGTCACTAGGCCTTTCTTCATAGTCCATCTTAGTCTGAAAGCGTCACTGAAATTTACTCATCATAGCAGTACACAAGTCTCCACTGACAGATAATTGGTGACTGTGCATGAGGAACATTGGCTGGGAATCAAACCCAGGTCTCCTGCATGTAAGGTGGTAGTTCTACCACTGAATCACCACTACCACTGTGGCAAATAATAGGGTTTTTCTGTTTATAGTAGTGATACAGTAAAACTTGTGAAAGCTGGAAACTGTGTAAAGCAGAAACCTGTTAGAGTAGGAAAACTTAAATATTCTCCACTAGTAACAATGGAAAAGTGGTGAGCTGTACCTTGTCAAAAGCAGAAAACTTGCAAGACCCAGAGAAACAAGGCATTCCATCAAGTTATGGCCCTTACAGATTTCACTGTTTAAACTTTGCTTTTAAGGTAACTTAAGTAAAGAGGAATCAGTTTAAAAGAAACAAGTATAGTGGTACCTCGATGTGATGGACTCGGAAAGGTGGCATCTGTGGAGATGCCTGAGGTGGGGAAGGGCTATCCCCAGATGCAAATGTCCAGCCAGCTGCTCTTGCTGGCCAGAGACTGCCCTTGCTGTCCAGAGGGAAGGGCTTCCAAAGTTGCACAGTGTGTATGTGTGGGTGTGGGTGTGGGGATAGAGGGACCAAACATTACCCTGTACCAATTTTTCTGCTAAGTTGTAATTCTTGTATTCGTGAATAAATATTGCTCATGTTACCTACAGAACTTTTCTCAGTATGAATAGTGTTACTACCATGGACATTATTATGGTAAAATATGTATAACATAAAATGTATCATTTTAACCATTCTTTTTTTTTTTTTTAATTTTATTTTTTTATTAGGATTT
The DNA here is from genome assembly GCF_000298275.1 of Orycteropus afer afer. NCBI lineage: Eukaryota > Metazoa > Chordata > Mammalia > Tubulidentata > Orycteropodidae > Orycteropus > Orycteropus afer. The sequence goes on from NW_006921870.1 coordinate 1,768,633, forward strand.
GGGTGAAGATTTACAGAGTAAATTCACTTTTC
>NW_006921870.1:1776750-1781205 GCF_000298275.1 Orycteropus afer afer
CAAATTCTTCTGCTAGTTGGGGTTTAGTCCAATTCTGCATCCTTTCCTTCAAGGCTCAGGGGTCCAAGATTATCTTCTGTGTCTGTTTTAATTGGTTTCCCTTTTCTTTGTTGAAGAGGGTCTGTGCAATCCTTCTGCCTAGTCCGCCATCTTGCCCCGCCTCCCATTTTAACCATTCTTAAGTGCACAATAAGTGACATTAACATTCACAGTGTTATGTAACCATCATCACTGTTTCTAGAACTTTTCATCCCCACTCATTTTTGTGAAGTTAGCATTTTACTGATTTGAAAACCAGTTAAAAACATGACAAAAGAAAGACAACCAAAGACCAAGGACACAATCTTTAAGAAAATACTAAAACCAAAAAAAAAAAAAACCAAACTCATTGCCCTGGAGTCGGATCCAACTCATAGAGACCTCTTCTTGGGTTTCTGAGGAGGTATCACTATGGAAGTAGATTGCCCAGTCTTCCTTCTGAGGAGTGGCTGGTGGATTTGAACCATCAGCTTTCTGGTTAGCAGTCAAATGCCTTAGGCTCTATGCCATAGTAAGCCAGCCAAATTCAGAAATATATAAAAAAGCTATGACCAAGTGTGTTATATCTCAGGAATGCAAGGTTGACTCAATGTTAAAATATCTAGCAACCTAATTCACTGTATTAACAGAATAAATAAGAAAAATCATGTATCATATTTTTATGCAAACAACACATGCATTATACATTTTTTTTCTCAACCTATGTAACCCCTTTGCACATTAGTCTCCTATATGTATTGTATGCATTACATGTGTGTGTACTTTGTTTATGTGGGAGCGTTATATGCTAAAAATACAGTACTCATCTAAGTAGATGTACAACATTCAACACCATTCATGGTAAATATTTGTAGCAAACTAGGAAATTCATAACCCAATAAAACAAAACAAAAAAACCAAACTCACTGCCATGGAGTTGATTCAACTCATAGCAACCCATTCTTGGATTTCCGAGGCGGTAACTCTACAGAAATAGATTGCCCAATCTTCCTTCTGAGGAGTGGCTGATGGGTTTGAACTACCAGCCTTCTGGTTAGCAGTCAAATACCTTCGGCACTACGCCACCAGAGCTCCCCAACCCAATAAAGAGCATCTTCAAAAACTTGTGCCAAAGTCTTATACTAGGTTCAGTGGGGCCAAGAAATGAACAAAGCAAAGGTTCTGTCTTTAAACTGTCAGAGAAGTTGGATAAGTAGTTCATTGTTAAGCTGTTGTCTTGGGTCTTTGCAGTTGCTGATCCTTTTGCCCTGAACACTATTCTTGCTCTCCAGGGAGCCCTGCACCTGCCTCTCTTTCAAGCCTTTACTCACGTGCTATCATCTCAGTAAGGCTTTCTCGGACCATACTATTTTATTTAAAAATTACAATTTTCCCTCTTCCTCACTTTATAATTCTGCATAGCCTTTATTCTCTCTGATCCCACATTCACTCACTCATTATGCTTATTCTTGTTCTCCTTCTACTGCAACATATAGGGATTAATGTTTATCCTGTGCTTTGTTATATCTCCAGGACCTAGAACAGTCCCTGGAACATTGCATACCATCCCGTAAATATGTGTTCAGTGAATGAATGAATGCTTTTGGGACTCGAGGAGATGGGGGAGAAGGGAGGGGGAATCAACATGGTTCTGTGAAAGAGTTACATTTGACATGAGCCATGACGTTTGGGCTGAGTGGGTAGGCAAGCAGGGCATGCCAAATGGAAGGACCAGCATGAACAAAGGATACCAAAAAAAACAAACTGGGGATAGAGGGAGAGGCTTCTGAGCAGAGATTGGACTTGAAGTCAGATGGTTCAGGCTACCATGTAAATCTCGGTTCATGGCTCTGAGGATGTCTGTGGTTGAATGTGTGGAGGCCTGTGAGGAGGCTGCTCTGGGACCCTGACACCAGGAGGCCAGAATCAGGCTTGAGTCAAGGGAGGGAACAGACAGCATAAATGACCACAGTAAGAAAGGGCCTGCGTGGTCTTCCTTTTTAAAAAGAAGCAAAGCAAAGCAGTCAAAATCATGCCAATTCTTGTAGCACAACAACCCCTAAATCTTGGGAGCCCCTTCTTCTCCCTAAATTTGAACATTTACTCTGTGCAAGGCCCTGTGATAAGAACTTTATATTTATTATCAAATCTATCGCCAACTCTTTACAGTAGGTATTATTGTGTGGGTGAGGAAATGGAGGTCCAGAGAGGTTAAATCATTTGCTTGAGGTCACATGGCCAGTGACTTCTATCTTGGAACTTCACCATCCTGCAGTTAAGAGACAAGGAATTAAATAAGGCCATGTCGCAGTCACCAGGTACTACTATGTACTGCACCATGGTCTTGGGGAAAGGCGGATTGAGGTCTGTCATTTGAGAGTGTTGGTGGCTGGGGAGGTTGAGGCAGACATGCTGACCACCATCTGAAATGCATGGCAGAACAAAATGAGCAAGTCAGGAACAGATTTCGCTTTTTGAGGAATGCAGAAGGAATGACAATTAGCTTAAACTGGATGGACAGGGAAGGCTCTTCAGTAGACCCTGTAAGAACCAGGCCCTGTTTCTTTCACAGAACATGCTGTTGCACCCAAAGGAATTGGGCTGTGGAGCCTGCAAATCTTGCTCAATGAATGAATGACTGGTTTAGGCATTGCAGTATCACCCAGTGCACTCTGCTCTCAGACTCTGCCTCTCTGCTGAGTTGTTGCTTGTCTGCCTGAGCCCTACTTCTCCTAAGTTGGCTGTGAGGAGGATGGAAGGCTCTGTCCTCTCTCTGTGTAGAAGGGGTTTCTTCTCTCACCAGATCCTGGAATAGAAACATTACGTGTGTGACCAGCTCTCCACTCCTAGCCTAGGAAGAAACTAGCCCTCGGTCTCAAGGGGAATTTGCAGGGATTTTCTGGGCTCCTTAAGAGAGATTGTGGTATAGGAATAGCCCATAGAAGAGGGGCACTTCTTGCATGGCCATGAGGCAACTCAGCAAAAAGACTCCAGGACTTAGAGTTGAAAGACTTGTGTCCTGGCCCTCCATGTAGCCTTACACCAGTGCTTTTGTCCTTCTGAGCCTCTGCTTATTTATCTACAGAAGAAAGACATACTAATGTTCCCTAAGTTATATCCAATGTCAGGGGGAAATATTTTTATTTAGAAATTAGAATAATACAGAAAATAACAAAGAATAATATTATGAATGCCCATATTCCTACTGTCTAGAATTAACTGTTGTTGTTACATGCCATCACCCAACTCATAGCGACCCCAACTTATTATGTTTGTTTCTGGTTTTTCTTTTCTTTTCTTTTCTTTTTTTTTTGAAGAAATGTTGTTACAGTTAAAGCTAAAGTACACCTCCTCCACTCTAATTCTCCCCCTTACCCCAGGCAGTCTCTTATTTTGTGTTTGTGTGTATCTATCTGTCTCTTTATAATTCTCTGGAAATGAAATACTTCTTAATGTACTTTTTCATCCAGTATTTCATGTGAACCTCCCCATACCCCTGTGACTAAGGCTTGGTAGATGGTGGTTCTATTTTACAGATGAGGACACAGAGGCCCCAGGATACATAATTGTTGGATTCTGTGTGTCTCTTCAAATGTGTACAGAGAGCAAAGTGGACCTCAGGATGTCCCAGAAATGAAGCCAAACAACTGAAAGTGACAGTTCTGCTAGTAACAGAAGAAACAAACTAGAACATCTTTAACCTTTTGTGTGTGTGTTAACATTTATATAAGCAGACATTTACCATTTTGACACTTTTTAAACCTACTGCCATTGAGTCGATTCTGACTATAGCAACTCTATAGGTCAGGGTAGAAATCCATGGCGTTTCTAAAGCTGTAATCTTTAGGGACGCTGATTGCCACATCATACCCCTGTGAAACAGCTGGTAGGTCAAAACCACTGAGCTTTTGGTTAGCAGCCTAGCACTTTAACCACTGGGCCATTAGATCACCCTGTGCATGATACAGTGACATTAATTAACAAGCAAGAATAGTGTTCAGGGCAAAAGGATCAGCAACTGCAAAGACCAAACTGGGGATAGAGGGAGAGGCTTCTGAGCAGAGATTGGACTTGCTGTCTTTTAACTGTCTTGTAGAGGCTGGGATGAGCCCCTCCTGCTACAGTGAGGCTCTGAATCAGTGATCACACCTGGGTGAGACTGGGAGGTGTGGGGGAATGAAGTCCACTTCTGTTCACATACAGGCTCTCTCTCCACTGGGCAGCAGCAGTTACTCCCACGTCTCTACACCCTACCATATGTTAAAGTGTTTTGCAGTCCCCATAGCCACCTGTGAGTATAGGCTATTGCTCCTGCTTTAACAGAGCTCAGCCGAGGTGAGTGGGGTGCAGGGGTTCACCCTGGGTCTCCAGCCCCAGCTGGGGGCTGTTTTCTGGCTGGGAAAGCCAACCCTACACATTTCTTTTTTTTTTTTTTTT
>NW_006921870.1:1787539-1789666 GCF_000298275.1 Orycteropus afer afer
CCTAATTAAAAAAAAAAAAAAAACCAACTTTTTATTTTAATTTGGGTGAAAGTTTACAGAGCAAATCTTTTTCCATTTAGCACTCCATACAGATTTTGTTTTGCGACATCAGTTGAAATCCCCAGAATGTAACAGCTCTATTTCCACTTCCTGTGGTTACCTTTTCCCTGTATCCTTCTTTTCTATGCATTGCCTGTGCAAGTTCTGCCCTTCTGATTTCCCATGGTTAGGTTTTCTAAGGAGTGTACCTACTTAGTGTAGTAGTTTACCTAGTAGGCCTTTGTATTGTTTGGCTGAAAGTTAAGCTGCAGAGGTGAGTTCACTTCCAGGGCCAAAGGGTAACTAGGGGCCATAGTCTCAGGGGTTTTACCTATCCCTTTCAGACAATAATCCTTGTCTTTTTTTTTATGATTTTGAGTTTGATGCATATTGTTTCCTGTTTTTTCTTCTGTTGTTGTTTTTAAGAAATAAATCATTACAGTTAAAGCTAAAGTCTGCTAAAATACACTTTTATTATCCCTCTTACCCCATAATTGCTGGATTCTGTGATTGTTTGTGTCTCTTCAAATGTGCACAGAGAGCAAAATTGGCCTCAGAATATCCCAGGAAGGAAACCAAACAACTCTGGTGTTGTATTGGTTAAAGCATTAGGCTGCTAACCAAAAGGTGAGTAGTTTGAGCCCACCAGCCGCTCTGTGGGAGTCTGTATCTGTAAAGATTTACAGCCTTGGAAACCCATGGGGGCAGTTCTGGTTTGTTCCATAGGGTAGCTATGAGTCAGAATTTATTTCCTTGATGGCAGTGGGTTTGTTTGTTTAAATCAGACCAATAAGCCTGGTCTTTTTTATGATTGTAAGTTTTGTTCCTTATTTTTCTCCCACTCTATCTAGGATCTCCAATTTTGAATCCCTTTCCTATTGGTCGGTAGTGGCTGCTGGGCACTCTGTAGTTCTGGCCTCAGGGTCCTGTAGGCTGAGGTACCCACGGTCTGCTAGTGCCTTGAACTAATTGTTTCATGTGTCTTTGATTTTCTTCACTCTTCCTTGCTTCATCTGACATCAGCAATGATATCCCTCGTTCCACACCCTCTTCCAAATCCAGCTTGTGTTTCTGAAAGTTCTCTGTCAATATACTGCTGCAATCATTTTTGAATTATCTTCAGCAAGATTTTACTTGCATGTGATAATTAATGATATTGTTCAATAATTTCCACATTCTGTGGTATCATCTTTCTTTAGAATGGGTGCTTATATGGATCTTTTCCAGTCAGTTGTCCAGGTAGCTGCCTTCCACATAGAAGAGTATGTGCCTCCAGTGCAGCATCATTTGTTGAAACATCTTAACAGGTATTCTGTTAATTCCTGGAGCTTTTTTTTTTTTTTTACCAATTCCTTCAGTGCAGCTTCAACTTCTTCCTTTAGTACCATTGGTTCTTGATCATATGCCACCTCATGAAATGGATGAACATCGACCAGTTCTTTGTGGTACATCAACTCTGTATATTCCTTCCATCTTCTTTTGATGTTTTCTGCATCATTCAGTATTTTGCCCGTAGAATCTTTCAGTATTGCGACTTGAGGCTTGAATTATTTCCTCCGTTCTTTCAGCTTGAGAAATGCCTGGTGTGTTCTTCCTTTTTGGTTTTCTAACTCCAGGTCTTTGCATATTTCATTATAATAATTTATTTTGTCTTCTCGAGCTGCTCTTTGAAATCTTCTGTTCAACTCTTTTATCTTGTCATTTCTTCCATTTGCTTTGGCTACCCTTCATTCAAGAGCAAGTTTCAGAGTCTCTCCTGACATCCATTTTGGTCTTCTCTTCCTTTCCTGTCTTTTAATGACCTTTTCCTTTCTTCATGGATGATATTCTTTTATTATTTTAAGAGCTTGTTTTACATTCAACATAACACATATATTTAGTTTCATTCCCCACTCACCATGTTCAACCCTAACTCAGGCTCCTCCCCTCCCTACCCTGTAACCCTTCCCCTGTGCCCCTCATATTTATGCACTCCTGTTTGTCCTGCATTTCCTCAATTTGAATGTTGGTCCTCTGGTGTCCCATGGTTTATTACTCTAGGGGGTGTATTACCATAGAGTATGTGGGTGTGTCATCCTGGGTTGAGTG
>NW_006921870.1:1789801-1798986 GCF_000298275.1 Orycteropus afer afer
GATTTGATCCTTTCCTGAGTGGTTGGCATTGGTAGCCGGGCACCATCTAGTTCTTCTGGTCTTGAGGGCCATTGTGTCCTAGGGCTGATTGCTTCTAAATGCCCTTTGTGTGTGTGTGTGTGTGTGTGTTCATCTTCACTTCCGACGCTAGGAGACTGTTAGCTGCGTCTTAGATGGCTGCTTGAAAGCTTTTAAGACCCCAGTCGCTACTCACCAATGTAGGATGTGGAGCAATGCTTTTATGTATTTTGTTGTGCCAGTTGAGTCTGGTGCCCCCCAGTACTATGGTACTGAGGCAGTAGATCTATTGGATCTCTCTCCCATAGTGTCTGGATGTCTATGTGGGGTTACTCTGTGTCTCTCTTCTATTGTTTATGTAAGGACTGCAGGTATTTTGTATCACTGGTGTTTGTGCAAGATTAGCCTCAGCTGAATCTATCCTTGGTTTAGAGTATACTTCTGTTCACTGACCCCCGTCTGATCATCTCAGGCGTTTGTGTGTTTATCTGTATAGCCTACTGTTTGGTGTTAATGGCAGTGTGGTATTGTGGACACATTGGTTGGTATTAGCATCTGTCGTCTATCTCTTATGTGCACAGTTTGGTGTCCTCCCATTTCCTAATGTTATCGTGGTGGTCATAAATCCTTCCCTTCCCCTACCCTAAGTCAGCGTGTAGGCCCCAACTAGCCTGAAATTAATTCCTCCCCTCCCTCCCCATCCCAGTAACCTACTAAGTGAGTTCCCTTTCCCAAGCAAACCCTTCTCTGTCTTTTTACAGTAATGGGCTCATACAGTACTTGTTCTTCTGCGATTGACTTATTTCACTCAGCATAATATCCTCCAGGTTCATCCATGCTGTGAGGTGATTCATGTATCCCTCACTGTTCTTTAATGTGGCATAGTATTCCATTGTGTGGATATACCATAATTTGGTTATCCACTTACCCATTGATGGGCATTTTGGTTGTTTCCATCTCTTTGCTGTGGTGAATTGTGCTGCGATGAACATAGGTGTACATATGTCTGTTCATTTGCTATCTCTCACCTCTTTAGGACATATTTCTAGTAATAGAATTGCTGGGTCAAATGGTACTTCTATTTTCAGTTTTTTAAGGAAACACCATACCATATGCCACAATGGTTGTACCATTTTACAATCCCACCAGCAGTGCACAAGAGTTTCAATCTCTCCACAATCTCGCCAGCAGTTGTTACTTTCTGACCTGTTGAACTTTGCTATTATTGCTGGGGTGAGATGATATCTCATTGTTGTTTTGATTTGCATCTCTATAATGATTAATGATCACAAGCAATTTCTTGTATGTTTGTTAGCTGCCTGTATATCTTCTTTGGTGAAGTGTCTGTTCAAGTCTTTTGCCCATTTTTGAATTGGGTTATTTGTCTTTTTGGTGTTGAAGTTTTCTATAGATTTTGGAGGGAAGTCCTTTATCAGATATGTCACAGGTAAATATTTTCTCCCAATCTGTAGGTCCTCTTTTTACCCTTTTGATGAAATCTTTCGATGTGCACAAGAATTTAATTTTTAGAAGGTTCCAGTCATCTAGCTTCTCTTCTATCTCCTGGACAGTCTGGGTTATGCTTGACAGTCTATTTGTGCCGTAAATTAGGGCTCCCAGTTTTGCCTCTATTTTATCTTTGATGAATTTTATAGTTTTGGGTTTTACATATAAGTCTTTGATGCAGCTTGAGTTTATTTTTGTGTCTGGGGTGAGGTATGGGTCTTGTTTCATTTTTCTACAGGTGGATATCCAGTTTTGCCAGCAGCATTTGTTAAAGAGTCTGTCTCTTCCCCATTTAATGGGTTTTGGACCTTTGTCAAAGATCAGTTGTCCTTAGATGGATGGGTCTATATCTGGACTTTTGATTCTGTTATGGATGATATTCTGATGTCATCCCACAATTTGTCTGGTTTTTGGTCATTGGTGTTCAGTGCATCAAATCTATTCTTTAGATGGTCCCCAAATTCAGGAGGGATATAATCAAGGTCATATTTTGGCTCTTGTGGACTTGTTTTAATTGTCTTCAACTTCAAGTTGAAATTGGATATGAGCAGTTGATGGTCTGTTCCACAGTGAGCTTCCGGCCTTGTTTTGGGTGAAGATATTGAGCTTCTTTATTGCCTCTTTCCACAGATGTACTCGATCTGATTCCTGTGTACTCCATCTGGCAAAGATCCTGTTTATAGCTGCTGTTTATATTGTTGAAAAAAGGTATTCACAATGAAGAAGTCACTGGTCTTGCAAAATTCTGTCATGCCATCTCCAGTGTCATTTCTGTAACTAAGGCCATATTTTCCAACTATTGGTGACTCTTCTTTGCTTTCAACTTTTACATTCCAATAACCAGTGATAATCACCACATCTTGATTGCATATTTGGTCAATTTCAGACTGTAGAAGTTGGTAAAAATCTTCAATTTCCTCATCTTTGGCTTTGGTGCATAAATTTGAATAATAGTAGTATTAACTGGCCTTCCTTGTAGGAATATGGATATTATCCTATCACTGACAGAATTGTACTTCATGTATTTGTTGGCTATCTGAATATCTTCTTTGGTGAAGTGTCTGTTCATTTCCTCTGCCATTTTTTAATTGAATAGTTTGTCTTTTTGATGTTGAGGTGTTGAATTTTTTTATAAATTTTAGAGCTAAGTTCCTTGTCAGATATGTCATTGCCAAAATATTTTTCCCAATCTGTAGATTCTCTATTTTTCTGAAAAAGTCTTTTGATGTATATAAGAATTTAATTTTCAGAAGGTCCCAGTCATCTAGTTGATCTTTTGTTTGTGCATTTTGGTTTATGTTCAATTCTATTTATGCCATATATCAAGGCCCCTAAATTTGCCCTTATTTTTCTTTGGTGAACTTTATAGATTTAGTACAGTTTAGGTCTTTGAATCATCTTGAGTTTGTTTTTGTGTATGATGTCAGGTATGGATCTTGTTCCATTTTTCTGGAAATGGATATCTAGCTTTGGAGCACCATTTGTTAAAGAGACATATCTCTTCTTCATTCAGTGGGTTTTGGCCCTTTGTCAAAGATCAGCTGTCCACAGAGGGTGAATCTATTTTTGGATCTCAGTTCTGTTCTAGTGGTATATGTGTCTGTTGTTGGTTCTTTTCAAAGAACCAACTTGTAGTCTTGTTGATTTTTTTTCTGTTGTCTCTTTTCTATTTTTGATGTCATTTATTTCTGCTTGAATCTTTACTTCTGGTAACTGTAGACTTCTTTTGCTGCTTTTTCTAATTGTTGGAGATGTTGGGTTAATGTGTTGATTTTGGCTTTTTCTTCGTTTTTGCTATGTATATCTATTGCTGTAAATTCCCTCTGATCACTCCTTTTTTTGTGTCTCAAAGATTTTGGTATGTTGTATTTTCATTCTCATTTGATTCAAGGAATTTTTTAAATTTCATATTCTATTTCTTCTATTACCCAGTAGTTTTTAAGGAGGGTGTTATTCTGTTTCCATGCGTTTACTTTTTCTCCATTGGTCTTCCTAGTGTTGGTTTCTAATTTTATAGCATTGTGACCTGAGAAGATGCTTTGCAGTATTTCAGTGTTCTTAAATTTATTGAAGCTTGCTTTGTGGCCTAATGTATGGTCTATTTTGGAGAATTTTCCATGTGCACTAGAAAAGAATGTATATTGTACTGTTGTTGGGTGAAGTGCTCTGTAGATATCTATTACGTCAAATTGGTTGATTGTATCGTTTAGTACTTCTATGTCTTTGTTGAGTTTCTTTCTACTTGTTTTATCTTTCACTGGAAATGGTTTATTAAAGTCTCCTACTATTACTGTGGAGTCAGCTATTTGTCTTTTCACTTCTGTTAAAATCTAATTAAGGTGTTCTGGGGCTCTTTCTTGAGTGTGTAGGTATTTATTATGGTTATGTCCTCTTGCTGGATTGATCTTTTAATTGTTGTATAATATCTTTCCTGTCTCTTATAAAAGAGCTCTGGTGACATAGTGCCTAAGGCATTTGACTATTAACCAGAAGGCTGGTGGTTCAAACCCACCAGCCACTCCTCGCAAGGAAGATTGGACAATTGACTTCTGTAGTGATACTGCCTTGGAAACCCGAAGAGGGGTCGCTATGAGTCGGATCTCACTGGATGGAATGAGGTGGTGCAGTGCCTAAGGCATTTGACTGCTAACCAGGTCAGCAGTGCAAACCTATCAGCCACTCCACAGAATGAAGATGGGGCAATTTATTTCCATAAAGATTTACTGCCTTGGAAACCCAATGGGGGTCGCTATGAGTTGGAATCAACTCGATGCCAGTGAGTTGGTTTTTGTTTGTTTGTATTATCTCTTATGGTGTCTTTTGTCTTAAAGTCTGTTTTATCAGAAATGAATATTGCCCCTTCTGGACTTCTGGTAAGAGGAAGGAATAGGAACACAAGCTACACAGACCCTCTTCAACAAAGAAAAGAGAAACCAATTGACAGAGATACAGAAGATAATCCTGGAGCCCTGAGCTTTGAAAGAAAGTATACAGAAGTAGACTAGGCATCAACTAATGGAAAAACCTGAATGAAAACAGTGAGTACGAGGCATCAGAGCAGTAGACTGTCAGCTACTATGACAGGACCAACAGCCTGAATATTTCCAAGTGGTGTTGGGACCTGAGAATTGACCTAGCAGTGGAATGTCAGCTACTCTGTCAGGACTAACAGCCTGAATATTTCCAAGTAGTATTGGGACCAGAGAATTGAGCTAAAGATCAGCTCTGGTCACCAAGGGCTGCAGAGACAACTGTGCTGGTAGCTTATGACTAGGAAGGGAAACAGCAAGGAGGGAGACCACCTGAGCTGTGGACTTTCAGCTGTCTGGAAGGTGTGGCCATTTTGACTGTTTATAAGCAGTGGTCATTTTGGATATTTAAAGTGATCGAGGGTACAGCCATTTTGAATGTTTACAAGGGCAGCCATTTTGGATATTTAAAGTGACCTAGTGTGCTGGTAGCACAGTGTCTAAGGCATTTGACTGCTAATCAGAAGGCTGGTGGTTCAAACCCACCAGCCACTCCTCGGAAGGAAGATGGGGCAATCTACTTCTGTATGATACTGCCTGAGAAACCCAAGGAGGGGTTGCTATGAGTTGGGTCTGACTCAACGGCTCATAACAACAACAAGTGTGCAGCCATTTTAATGTTTACAAGCTGTGGCCATTTTGGGTATTTAAAGTGACCAAGGGTGCAGCCATTTTGAACATATACAAGCGGTGGCCATTTTGGATATTTAAAGTGACTGAGGGCACAGCCATTGTGAATCTTTAAAAGGGGTGGCCATTTTGGATATTTAAAGTGACTAAGGGTGCAGCCATTTTGAATCTTTACAAGTGGTGGACATTTTGGATTTTAAAGTGACAGCACTGTCATTTGGATTCCAGGGACCTAAGAATAGGCTCTATTTGCCAGGACATATGGGAGGCTGACAACGGAAAGGAGACAGGTAGTGAGTGTATAAATGCTGCCAACCAGCAAAAAGAGGAACACAGCACAGTACCCTGCTTACGTAGATAAAATCCAAAGAAAATGAAATTCTTGGGCAAGTCAGTCCAACATTAATTATAAACACAACAATTAAGTGTAAACATAAAAATATTAAATACAAACACAAAATGATTAAATATAAACACAAAAATGGCACAATGCCTCGGAAACAACAAAGCATCACAGTGCACACAAAGAAGCAAGAGAAACAAGGGACCAGAATACAGAACCAAAACACATCCCAGAGGAAGATGCAGCATTGGAACTCCCTGATAAGGAATTCAAAAGAATTATATTTAGGTATCTTCAAAGGATTGAGAGACAGATCAAGGAATACACTGACAAAATTAAGGAAAACACAGAGAAAACCTTAGAACAATTTTAAAAGACAATACAAGATCAAAATGACAAAATAAATGAAAAATTAGAAATAATACAAAAGCTACGCATAGATATCCAGAAGATAAATACTCATCAGAAATAGATAAGACATTGAACAGGCAAAGGAGTAGAATTGAATCAATGGAAGACAGAATTAGTGAGATTGAAGGCAAATACCTCAATACTTCTTTAGAAAGGAATCAATCAGAAAAAGATCAAAACAAAATGAAGAAAGCCTAAGGTTCATGTGGGATACCAGCAAAAAGAATAACCTATGTGTCAGCGGAATTTCAGAACAGGAAGAGACAAATAAAACCACAGAAAAAATTGTCAAAGATTTGTTTTCCTGGTATGATGAAAGATGAAAGATGAGAATATATCCATTTAAGAAGTCCAACAAACCCCAAAAAGGATAGACCCCAAAAGAAAATCACCAAGACATGTTGTTTCGGTTACCTAGTGCCACTCTGACAAGAATATACCACAAATGGGATGCTTGAACAAACAGCAGTTTATTCTCTTATAGTTTGGAGGCTTTAAGTCTGAGTTCAAAGTGCCAGGCTCTAGGGACTGGGTGAAAGACCCTTGACCTTGGGCTTTAGCTATGCCTCCTGCTCCCAGCACACTGAAGCTAGAGGCTTTTCTTCAATCAGCTTCTGGCTGCTGAGGCTGACAAGCCCAGGGTTGACAAGTAAAAAGACACAGTCCTGATGTTACCAAAGCACATAGCAGGCCATTAATTCAAGTCCATTGAAAGTCCCAAGGTCAGCAGAGCATGGGAGGCTGCTGAACACCAACACAGCTACATGCAGGGTCCAAGCATGCCATAAGCTAGGGACCATTCCCAAGGCTTCTCCTTATATACAGGAAGCAGACCACAACCCTAAGGCAGCCACTTAGCTGCTCACAGTAGATTCCACCATGGAGCTGATTACCAGTCTCATCATGGGGAATACTACATCCAGCTTCCCAGCCCCTCAACCAGGCCCAGCCAAGTTGACACAAACTTAACTACCACACATATCATCATCAAACTCATCAAAACCAAAGAGAAAGAAAGAATCCTGAAAGCAGCATGGGAAAAATGAAAAGTTACCTACAAGGGGCAATCAGTAAGACTAAGCTTAGACTTCTCGGCAAAAACCACACAGGTGAGAAGACAATGGGATGATATATATAAAAACCTGAAAGAGAAAACTTTCCAATCAAGAATTAGGTACACAACAAAATTGTCTCTCAAATATGATGGTGAAATTAGGACATTTACAGATAAGCAGAAATTAAGGGAATTTGTTAAAACTAGACAAACCTTACAAGAGATACTAAAGGGAGTCATTTGGACAGACAAGCAACAACAGCAAACAACAACTGACCATTCACACACATGGTGACATAACCCAGAAACCAACCTAGCTATAAAAGTATCCAAAGTAAATAAGCCTACAAGATTGTAAACAGGGAACCAGAGACATCAATTGACAACTCAGGACAGCTAAAAACCAAAAAGAGGGGAAAAATTGTGTCGTTACAGAGCTTCTAAATGGTACGGAAGTCAAGACAACTACAAGATAGAATGGACTGGGAGACTTCTGGTAAGATGGAGGAATAGGCAGACAAGCAACACAGACCCTCTTCAACAAAGAAAAGAAAAACCAATTGACAGAGATACAGAAGATAATCCTGGACCCTGAGCTTTGAAAGGAACGACACAGAAGTGGGTTAGGCACCAACTAGTGGAAAAAGCTGAACGAAAACAGTGAGTACAGAGATGGTCATAGCTGAGGATTGTCAGCTACTCTGATGAGACCAACAGCCTGAATATTTCCAAGTGGTGTTGGCACCCAAGAATTGACCTAAAGATCAGTCCCGATCACCAAGGGCTGAAGGGACAACTGCTCTGGTGGCCTATGACTAGGAAGGGAAACGGCAAGGAGGGAGACAACTTGAGCTGTGGACTTTCTGCTGTCTGGAGGATGCAGCCATTTTGATTGTTTACATATGGCAGCCATTTTCGATATTTAAAGTGACTGAGGGCGCAGCCATTTTGAATGTTTACAAGCGGTGACCATTTTGGATATTTAAAGTAACCAAAGGTGCAGCCATTTTTAATGTTTACCAGTGGCAACCATTTTGGATTTTAAAGTGATCGCATTCCCATTCGGATTCCATGGACCTAAGAACAGGCTCTGATTTCCAGGGTGGGAAAAGACATACGAGAAGCTGACTATAGGAAAGGAGACAGGTGGTGAGTGTATAACTGCTGTTAACTAGTGAATAGAGAAGCACAGCACATAACCCTGCCTGTACAGATAACATACAAACAAAACAAAGAAAACGAAAATTGTGGGTAAGTCACGCAACCATATAATCACCAATTAAATATAAACACAAAAATGTCACAATGCCTTGGAGACAACAGAGCACCACAGTCCACACAAAGAAGCAAGATAAAGCAGGAGAATCAAGGGACCAGGATACAGACCCCAAACACATCCCTGAGGAACATGCAGCATTGGCACTCCCTGATAAGGAATTCAAAATAGTTATATTTAGGTGTCTTCAAAGGATTGAGAAACAGACCAAGGAAAACACAGACAAAAACCTAGAAGAATTTTGGAAGAGAATACAAGAACAAAATGACAAAATAAATGAAAAATTAGAAATGATTCTAAATCTACAGGTAGAATTCCAGAAGATTATTACTAAATTGTCAGAAATAGATAACACATTGAAAGGCCAAAAGGGTAGAATTGATGCAATGGAAGACAGAATTAATGAGATTGAAGACAAATACCTGAATACTTCTTTGGAAAGGGATCAATCAAAAGAATGATCAAAATAAAATGAAGAAAGCCTGAGGTTCATGTGGGATACCATCAAAAGGAATAACTTAAGTGTCATTGGAATTCCAGAAAAGGAAGAGAAAAACAAAATCACTGAGAAAATTGTCCAAGATTTGTTGGAGAACTTCCCTGATATGATGAAAGATGAGAATATATCCATTCAAGGAGTCCAATGAACCCAAAACAGGATGGACCCCAAAAGAAAAACACCAAGACATATCATCATCAAACTCACCAAAACCAAAGACAAGGAATCACGAGAGCAGCACAGGAAAAACAAAAAGTTACCTACAAAGGACAGCCAGTAAGAATAAGCTCTGATTTCTCAGCAGAAACCGTGCAAGCAAGAAGGCAATGGGATGGTATATATATAAAACCCTGGAAGAGAAAAATTTTCAACCAAGAATTATATATACCTGGCAAAATTGTCCCTTAAATATGATGGTG
>NW_006921870.1:1810046-1818798 GCF_000298275.1 Orycteropus afer afer
TCTTGTAAGGTTGGTCTGGTTTTAACAAATTCCCTTAGTTTCTGGTTATCTGGAAATCTCCTAATTTCACCATCATATTTGAGGGACAGTTTTGCCAGGTATATGAATCTTGGTTGAAATTTTTTTTCTCTCAGGGTTTTATAGATACCATCCCATTGCCTTCTTGCTTGCATGGTTTCTGCTGAGAAATCAGAGCTTATTCTTACTGGCTGTCCTTTGTGAGTAACTTTTTGTTTTTCCCGTCCTACATTCAGGATTCTGTCTTTGTCTTTGTTTTTGATGAGTTTGATGATGATATGTCTTGGTGATTTTATTTTGGGGTCTATCCTGTTTGGGGTTCATTGGATTTCCTGAATGGATATACTCTCATCTTTCATCATATCAGGTAGGTTCTCCTCGAGCAAATCTTGAACAATTTTCTCAGTGTTTTTGTTCTGGAATTCCAATGACACGTAATTTATTCCTTTTGATGGTATCCCACATGAACCTTAGGCTTTCTTCATTTTGTTTTGATTTTTTTTCTGATTGATCTCTTTCCAAAGAAGTGTTCAGGTATTTGTCATCAATCTCATTAATTCTGTCTTCCATTGCATCAATTCTACTCCTTTTGCCCTTCCAATGTGTTGTCTTTTTCTGACAATTTCTTATTAATCTTCTGAATTTCTGTCTGTAGACTTAGAATCATTTCTAATTTTTCATTTATTTTGTCATTTTGTTCTTGTATTTCCTCCAAAATTCTTCTAGGGTTTTTTCTGTGTTTTCTTTGGTCTGTCTCTCAATCCTTTGAATATACCTAAATATAATTCTTGTCAATTCCTTATCAGAGAGTTCCAGTGATGCTTCTTTCTCAGGGATGTGTTCTGATCTCTATCCTGCATCCTTGTTTCTACCACTTTATCCTGCTTCTTTGTGTGGACTGTGATGGTCTGTTGTCACCGAGGCATCATGGAGTTGTTGTATTTAGATCTCTGTTAAGTGTTTGTGAAGAGCAGCCAAGGGTGATTCAGGCTTTTCTTGGTGGTTGTTTATTGTTGGCCCATTGGTGGAGAAGGAGGTAGTGGTTCTCGCTGAGTAAGTGAAGTTGCAGGAGGTGTGGGTGTAGTTGTGTCTTACGGGGACTGTTGTTGTCTCCCAGTTTTCATTCTTGCAGGTTCAGAGTTTCCTTGGGGTTGCTGGAAAGCAGAACGTGTTTTAAGCCCCAGGAATCTGCAAAAGTGCTGTCTCTTTAAATATCCAAAATAGTCAAGCCACTTTTAAACCTTCAAAATGGAGCCACCCTCCATACCGGCAGAAGTCCACAGCTCAGCCCACCTTTCTCTTCACCTTCTCCATTTATTCCCCAGCCACCAGAGCAGTCCTCTGTGCAGTCCCTGGCTAGCAGGGCTGATTTTTAGGTTAATTCTTAGGTCCTACCAGCACTTGGGAATCTCCAAGCTTTCTGTGCCATTAGGATCGCTGCCAAACCGCAACACCATATGTCTCCTTTTTTGTTTTTTTCACAGAAATTCTTCTGCTAGTTGGTGTTTAGTCCACTTCTATATCCTTCCTTTCAAGGCTCATGGATCCAAGATTATCTTCTGTGTCTGTGTTATTTGGTTTCCCTTCTCTTTGTTGAACAGGGCCTGTGCAGTCTTTCTGCCTAGTCCGCCATCTTGCCAGAACTTGGCTGTCTCTGCAACAAATGCATGGGCAATCTGAAAAGAGTAGTCTCCACTTGAGGGATGAAATGGGGGGCGAACAGAGCTGATGGAGTAATTTCAATATTAGTTTATTTCAGAGCCTCTGCTCGCAGCTCTACTCACTTATAGTACTGCCCTCACCCTGTAAACAGTTACCACTCTGGCTGGAAACATACTCCCCAGATGCAAGTCCTTCTCTGGAACAGAGAACCTTGCCCCTCTCCTTTAACAGTGTGCTCCTCCACTGCACCCCTAGTAGGTGGCTCCAGGCTTCCAAAACACCAACCCACCACCTCTGCCACCACCGCAGCCCACTTTTGCTCTTTTTTGACAGCCATTTGCTTGATGTATCTTTTTCCATCCTTTGATTTTCTGTCTATTTTTTGTCTTTGTGTCTAAGGTGAGTCTCTCGTAGACGGCATATTGATGGGTCATGTTTTCTTATGTAGTCTGCAATGTCCATCTCTTGATTGGTGCATTTAATCCATTTACATTCTGTGTAATTACATGCACATAAGAATTTATTGCTCTCATTTTGTTATGGGTTTTTTTTTCATGCTATTGCTAATTTCTTTTTTCCATATTACTTTCTTTGCTGAGCTTATTGTGTTTATGAATTTTGTTATCATTTCCTTCACTGTTACTGTTTTAGTATTTGCTAAGTATTTTTGCCTTTCCTCTCTTTTATTTTGATGTGAAGGTTTATCAGTTTTCCTTGAGGTAACCCTGTGATTTATAGTTTTCTTCCCAAGTTTAGAATATTCTGTTCTATCTCACAGTTGGGAGCTCTGGTGGCATAGTGCCTAAGGCATTTGACTGCTAACCAGAAGGGTGGTGGTTCACACCCACCAGCCACTCCTCGGAAAGGAAGATGAGGCAATCTACTTCCGTAGAGATACTGCCTCGGAAACCCAAGGAGGGGTCGCTATGAGTCGGGTCCGACTCGACGGCATATAACAACAACAACATCTGAGGTTAATTCACCGCTGGGAGTAAGCTAGAAAAGAGGTTATTGTACCTATTTTATTCCTGAGGTTCAGAGAGAGTGGTGGAATTTACAATGTGTAGTTGGAATTCAGACCTCTTGCTCCCTGAGTCATTGAATAGGATACACTTCACTCATTGTTTTTCAAAGATGGAAGCTGAAAATGAATTGACTTTTCAATAAACTTTGATTTTAGGGGTAATTTTAAATTTACAGGAAGGTTGCAAAGGTAGTACAGATTCCAGATACCCTTAACCCAGCTTCCCCTAATGTTCACATCTTACATAAGCACAATGGATTTGTAAAAATTAGGACTTTTACAGTGGAACAACACTATTAACTAACCTCCAGATTATTCAGATTTTGCCATTTTTCGATCGGCATCCCTTTGCTCTTTCCAGATCCAACCCATGATCTTACATTGTATTTATTCTGTATGTCTTCTTAGTCTCTTCTGATCTATGTAAATTTTCTAATTTGTTTTCATTTCTATAGTCAGGAATGTGTGTGTGTATCTGTTTAAGGCCTTTTGGGTAACATTCCTAACATTGCAAATCTGCTGTCCATTAAATGAAGTCCATTTCTATCTTAGTCTGAGATGTATCGGCAGAGGTGTGTTCATATCTACTTTCTTCTCATCTTTTTGCCTCTGAAACGCTATTTTCTTGGAAGAAATCTATCAATGAAGGGAACACAGATGCATTTTCTTCGGGCTTCAGATGTCTGTCCTTACCTGCTGGGTGAGATGTATGTTCTGCAGAGAGGTGGTTGACCCATGTCCAGGCCTCCTGTGCTGGTGCTGTCTATGCAATTAAAGGTGTCCTTAGTCTATGTGAAAGGAGTTCTGGTGGCGTAGTGCCTAAAGTATTTAACTGCTAACCAAAAGGTTGGTGGTTCAAACTCACCAGCTACCCTGAAGAAGGAAGATTTGGCAATTTACTTCTATAAAGATTTACCACCTTAGAAAACCAATAAGGGTTGCTATGAGTAGAATTGACTCAATGGCAGTGAATTTTTTCTTTCTTTCTTTTTTTTTTTTTTTTTTTTTTAAGGCTATGTGAGGGGATGCTGGTCTGCCTGGCTCTGGGACAAACAATAGGCATCCGTGCTTGGCGATACCTATTTTCATGTGTTTCACACCACTGCTTTTGAACACCAGGCAATTTTTACAAGTTTCTTTCTGAATACCCCAGAAAATTAATGTTTCAGTGAGCTTGAGCAAAGGGTGGAGGCAGGAAGCAAAGAATCCCTGAAGCCCACTCTGTACTAGGCACTGTCTTCCTACAGCCCTGTGAGCTGCTGTGTCGCAGCTCTGCACAGCTGGCACCCTCTTTCTGTGTCTTTCGTAGGCTGTAAGCTCACTGACAGCAGTGAGTGTGGCAGTAGTGAAGTGTGGATCATCTTCCAGTGGCTTTTCACTACCCCAGAATGAAACCTCAACTCCTTTCTTTTACAGTGGAACAACAGTATTAACTAACCTCCAGATTATTCAGATTTCACTGTTTTCCACGGGCATCCTTTTTCTCTTCCCAGATCCAACCCACGATCTTACGTTGCATTTATTCTGTATGTCTTCTTAGTCTCCTCTGATCTATGTAAATTTTCTAATTTGTTTTTGTTTCTATAGTCAGGAATGTGAGTCCTCTGGACTCAGGAGGAGCCTTGCTGACCTCCCCACCTTGCCACCAATCCCCAGGCTCTGATAGCCCTCCCTTCCTGCTCCTCCCTTCCTGCTCTTGGAGCACTCCAGGCGAACTCCCACCTCAGGCCATTTGTCAAATGATCAGCCTACAAGGTGTTCAGGTCCCCACTTGGATGCTTCTCTCAGAGAGGCTTCCTCGAGGATCCTGTGTGCAGATAGATGCTCACTGTATCTGCCATAACAAAAGACCTCAAATGAGATGGCTTAGAAGAGCAGAAATTAATCCTGACAGTTCTAGAGGCTGGGAAATCAGAATATTGTCCATGTTGATTTCTTCTGAAGATGGTGGGAATCACTCTAAACTCTCCTTCCACACATCTGTGCCTGTGTATCTGTTTCTTATCTTTCATAAGGACACCACTCAGACATGGTTAGGACCTACCCCACTCTAGTCTGGAGTCCCTGGGTGGTGCAAATCATTAATATGCTCAGCTGTTACCTGAAAGGATGGAGGTTCAAGTTCACCTAGAGGTACCTCAGAAGAAATGCCTAGTGATCTACTTCTGAAAAATCAGCCATTGAAAACCCAGTGGAGCACAGTTAGGGTCACCATGAATTCGACTCGACTCAGTGATGACTGTTTTACCTCTGTGTGACCTCATGTTAACACCTTCAAAACTCTATTTCCAAACAAGGCCACTTACACACGTATGGGGTTAAGACTTAATACTTCTTTTTGGGAGACACCATTAAGCCCATATCTCTCTAGTGTGTTCACTGAAGAATTTGCCTCACTCTTATCCACTTGCTCCTGTCTTACATCATCCAGGCACAGGGCTTACCCTGTGTTGCAGATGAGAACCGAGCTACCCATACCCAATACTTTCCCCAGTTTTCTCATTTCACTCTGCTCTTTCCACAACCTATTTCATGATCTGAAATAATCTCACAGATTGTGTTCATTAACTTTTGATGTGTTTATCTGTCTACTCGCTGTCTTCATGAAAACATTAGCTCCCTGTGTGCTGAGACTCCACTGAGGATTGCTGTCATGACAATCAGTGACTGCTGAGTGCTGTGGGACCTATATGGTGGTATAGCATATGTCTGAGTCTGCCACGTGCTGGGCTGAATAGAGGTCCACAAAGAGGCATGGGGATTTCTCTCGTGCTGTGTATCACTTTACTGGATACCACAGGCAGTTTTCCTGGCTATGTGGTCTTGTTTTCATATCTGTAAAATAATCTTGTTGGAAGTTGTACCATGTCTTTCTGTTGAACATGTGATTTATTTCTAGGTATTCAGCCTCCTGTTTTATTTGCTGTATGCAGAGGTCCCGAGTCTTCAGGTTGTTGTGGTCTTATTGGAGGAAACTCAGTGGGGTTTGAGCTGATGAGTCTGCCAATCTCTGTTCCGTGTTTGAGTCCAGGGCAGAGCCCTGGATCAAGAGCCACAGTTGTGGTGCCTGTTACAGCTTTGTTGCTGACTTATGAAGTCATCCCTGGGAATAAACTCTTGTTTGTGCCCTCTCCCTACAGGTCATCGACCAGGCCAGAGGTGGCCAGCATAGAGCCGCTGGGCCTTGGTGAGCAGCAGTGCTCCCAGAAGGCCGTGGTGCAGGCCCGCCTGTCCCAGCCTGCCCGCCTGACCAGCATCATCTTTGCAGAGGATATCAGTAAGGGCCTTGGGGGCTGGCGTGTGACCTATGGGTACAGATGTCGAGAGAAGGGAAACACCTTTCCTGTTCAGCCCTCCACATGGCCACACTTTCACTAGGTTGGAGGATGCTGGTGCTGCCCACCATGGCTAAGAGGAGGCATCAAGCAAGCAGCAGCATCCCTGTCTTGGTCTCTGATGGCCAGCACTCTCTACTGTGTTCACTGTTGTGGGTGCTGCTTTCTTTTCTAAATTACTATTTGTTACCCAAATAACTCTTAATGAGTAGCAAATTCAAAGTTGGAATATTACAATCTAAGAAGTTCCCTGTATTTAATATACTATATTATGGTTGCAGGATACTTAGAAAACATTCGACTAAGTTCCTGTCATGCTATTTCCCCACCTAACATGATACAAAAATTTTTCCATTTTATTATAAAATTATTTTTTCATAGCTGAATAATATTCTTAACAGAAGTTTTCCTGTGAACATTCTCCTTATCTTGGACATTCCAATTATTTTCTGTTGTTTGTTCAAGGTTATATATAGAAATATATATTTTTATACAGGGAGCTCTTTTTGACTCTTAGGTTATTTCCTTAGGATAGAATCCCAGATTAACTGGGTCACAGGAAATGAACATTTTTTATGGTATTTGATAAATGGGCTGTATTTCTTTCTAATGCAGCTTTCACATTTACCACTTTGACCAACAGTGCATTTTTTTAATGTATTTTTTATATGGTGCCTGTAGAATGATCAGAGTGATTTTATGTCTTTGTATTGTCCTTACAGAACACTTGAGAAGTCCCCAGGTAATATCATTTACATATTTTACTTCTGGAGCAAGTAAAAAATAATCTGTGCATACATGCACACACACATGCACATATAAATGCATGCCTGCATACCCCTTTTCTTCTATAGTAAAGTTACTTGTTGTTGTTGTTGTTATGTGCCGTTGAGTCGGCCCCGACTCATAGCGACCCCTCCTTGGGTTTCCGAGGCAGTATCACTACGGAAGTAGGATTGCCCAACCTTCCTTCCGAGGAATGGCTGGTGGGTTTGAACCGCCAGCCGTCTGGTTAGCAGGCAAGTGTCTTAGCCACTATGCTACCAGAGCTCCTATTACTAGTCTTATGTATATGCACCAGGATAATTCCTGCTTTCATTGTAGTGATGAGGATTCAAGGCAGTCCTGTCTTCTTTTGGATATTATGGCCTTGGCATTTAATTTAATGGTCCCACCCTGAATGAAACTAGATTTTACTGAAGGAGTTTTTTTCACATAGTTTTAATTACTACACTCAAGTTAAAAAAGCATGACATGTGCAATGAAAAAGCCTCAAAAAGCCATAACTTCCTGAAAGTCAGCTGCTTGACTTTTGGAAGATAATTTGGTGCTTTGCTTAAGTCCTGTTTTGTTGTTGTATCTGTTGATTGTTTTAGTCTTTTCCAGTGTAAGAGGACTTGGCCCCATGAGGCCTTGAAAGTGGATGGGGAAGAGCACTGTCATCTGTGCTGAGCCCTCTTTTCCTGTCTCCCCAGCCACTGGTCAGGTCCTCCGCTGTGATGCTATTGTTGACGTCATCCACGGCATTCAGATAGTCTCTACCACCCGGGAGCTCTACCTTGAAGATTCCCCCCTGGAGTTGAAGATCCAGGCTCTGGACTCAGAAGGTGAGGCTGCCCCTACTGCTGCTTATCCTCTGTGGCCAGTGCTGGGCCTCAGCCATCTGTACAACCCGGGCTTCCCTCTACCACTTCCCTCTCATTCCCAGCCCTACTGCTTCCTTACATGTACCCTTGCTTTCCTTCCAATGTTCTTGTCCACATCCCATTGTGACTCCTCCCAGACCACCCTTGTTCCCCAGAGATCCCAGGCAGGCCTGGGTACCTTAGGCATCCCTACCCAAAAGGGCTTAGTCCTGCAGGGCATCACAAGCACAAAAATGTCATTCCTTTTGGGGACCTGTGTTGGGTTTTGGCTTCCCAGCCTCTAGCCTCCCCTCTTTCAGCAACAGCACCCAGATTTTCTGTGGGTATCCACATCTTTCCCATTCTCTGTCCATGAAATTCCAGATCCTCACTCTATGGATGTGGGTAAGCCCTGACTTGGGCCAGACCAGTTGGAACCTTGTGTTCCTCTGGCTACAGAAAGGCAGATTTGGTGTTGGTGGAGAGGCTTAAAGGTAGATTTCACCTCTGAGGTAGACCTGTGCCCTCTGTGGCTTGAAACCATGGCCAGTCCTCACACTCGGTGGCCTTCTCAGCAGAACCTGTTTGTTCAGTGCTTTCATGGGTCCTGGGGTGGATGCTAGGAGCTCTGGTGGCATAGTTAGTGCCTTAGGCATTTGACTGCTAACCAGAAGGCTCACGGTTCAAACCTACTAGCCACTCTTTGGAAGGAAGGTTGGGCAGTCTACATCTGTAGTGATACTTCCTCAGAAACCCAATGAGGGTTACTATGAGTCAGATCCAACTCCACAGCAGTGAGTTTGGTTTTGGTTTTGGTTGGGGTGGACTCTGCCTGTGCACAGTAATTACCCTTGGTGGTAGAACAACCAACATACTGGGCTGCAGTAGGAAGCTGGGTGGGAATCCCTGGGAAACCACACTGTGAACACTGGAAACATACTTCTTTTAGGCTTTTTGGCTAGTTTAGCTTCCTTTTTCTCACTTCACAGCAGCGTGGCCAGGCACTTCTGTGCTGCTGGCTCAGGGCATTGACCTTCATGCCTTTGCTTCACCAGCACTGACTCTTTTTTTTTTTAATGCGTTTTATT
>NW_006921870.1:1818958-1820202 GCF_000298275.1 Orycteropus afer afer
TGACTTATTTCACTCAGCATAATGTCCTCCAAGTTCATCCATATTATGTGGTGTTTTGCAGACTCTACATTATTCTTTAGTGCTACATAGCATTCCATTATATGTATGTACCATAGTTTGGTCATCCACTCTTCCACTATAAATCTTAGAGATAAGTCCCTTGCCAGATATGTAATTATCGGCAAATACGAATTTGTTGCTGTCTTTTTAAAATTATTATTATTATTATTGCTGTCATTTTTGTTACGTGCTTTTTCGTGGTGTTGATTTCTTTGTTCCATATAATCTTCTATGCTGAGCTTATTTTATTTATGAATCATGTTATCATTTCCTTCATTGCTATTGTTTTAGTATTTGCTGAATATTTATGCTGGTCTTCTTTTTTGATGTGAAGGTTTATCATTTTTCTTTGAGGTTATCCTGTGATTTATAGTTTTCTTCCCAAGTTTAGAACAGTCCAGTCTATCTTGCAGTTGTCTTGACTTCCCTACCATCTTGAAGTTCTGTAATTACACAGTTTTCCCCTCTTTTTGGTTTGTAGTTGTCCTCATTTGTCAATTGTTGTCTCTGGTTCCCTGTTTGCAATCTTATAAGTTTATTTACTTTGGTTACTTCCGTAGCTGGGTTGGTTTCTGGGTTATATCATCATGTGTGTGAATGGTCAGTTGTTGTTGGCTGTTGTTGCTTCTCCATCCAAAGGGCACCCTTTAGCATCTTTTGTAAGGTTGGTCTGGTTTTAACAAATTCCTTAATTTCTGCTTATCTGGAAATGTCCTAATTTTACCATCATATTTGAGGGACAGTTTTGCTGGGTACATAATTCTTGGTTGGAAATTTTTCTCATTCAGGGTTTTAGATATATCATCCCATTGTCTTCTCGCCTGTTTCTTTCAAGAAATTTGAGCTTTGTCTTACTGGTTGCCCCTTGTAGGTAACTTTCTGTTTTTCCCGTGCAGCTCTCATGATTCTTTCTTTGTCTTTGGTTTTGGTAAGTTTGAAGATGATATGTCTGGGTGATTTTCTTTTGGGGTCTATCCTGTTTGGGTTCGTTGTACTTCCTGAATGGGTATATTCTCATCTTTCATCATACCAGGAAAATTCTCTTCCAACAAATCTTTGACAATTTTCTCTGTGGTTTTATTTTTCTCTTCCTGTTCTGGAATTCCGATTACATGTATGTTATTCCTTTTGATGGTATCCCACATGAACGTTAGGCTTTCTTCGCTTTGTTTTGATCTTTTTGC
>NW_006921870.1:1820767-1821702 GCF_000298275.1 Orycteropus afer afer
CTGAAAATTTAGTATTAATCTTCTGGATTTCTGAGTGTAGATTTTGTATCATTTCTAATTTTTCATTTATTTTGTCATTTTGTTCTTGTATTGTCTTTCAAAGTTGTTCTTGGGTTTTCTCTGTGTTTTCCTTCATCTGCCTCTCAATACATTGAAGATACATAAATATACTTCTTCTGAATTCCTTATCAGGGAGTTCCAATGCTGCCTCTTCCTCAGGGATGTGTTTTGGGTCAGTATCCTGGTGTCTTATTTCTCCTGCTTTATCTTGCTTCTTTTTGTGGACTGTGATTCTCTGTTGTCTGAGGCATTGTGACATTTTTGTGTTTATATTTCATTGGTGGGTATATGTTGTAGTGACTTACCCACAATTTTTGTTTTCTTTATATGTTATTTATGCCGAATATCCTCTATTCAGTAGTTGACAGCACTTATACACTCACCACCTGTCTCCTTTCCTGTTGTCAGCCTCTTATATGTCCCTGCTGACCATGGCAAACAGAGCCTATTCTTAGGCCCCTGGAATCTGAATGAGAATGCTATCACTTTAAAATCCAAAATGGTTGCCACTTGTAGGGATTCAAAATGGCTGTGCCCTCGGTCACTTTAAATATCCAAAACGGCCACTGCTTATCTGCACCCTCAGTCACTTTAAAAATCCAAAATGGCCACCGCTTGTAAACATTCAAAATGGCTGTGCCTGTGAACACTTTAAATATCCAAAATAGCTGCACCCTAGGTACTTTAAATATCCAAAATGGCTGCCATGTGTTGTTGTTGTTGTTGTTGTTGTTGTGTGCCGTCGAGTTGTTTCCGACTCATAGCAACCCCATGCACAGGAGAACGAAACACTGCCCAATCCCGCGCCAGCCCCACAATCCCTGCTATACTTGAGCCCATCATCGCAGCCACCGTGTCAATCCATCTCATTGAAG
>NW_006921870.1:1823953-1835452 GCF_000298275.1 Orycteropus afer afer
TTTCTCCTGCTCTTCTGGCCTGCTGCTTTGGGCGTCCCTGAGTTGTCTCTCCTCACCTGTATCCCTGGGGCTTACTGCTCTTCTGTCCAGGTTCCTGACTTTTATCCCTGCCACGTGTAAACAATCAAAATGGCTGCACCCTCCGGACAGCCAAAAGTCAATAGCTCAGGTTGTCTCCCTCCTTACTGTTTCCCTTCCTAGTTATAGACCCACCAGTGCAATTGTCCCTGCAGCCCTTGGTGACCAGGGTTGATCTTTAGGTCAATTCTCAGGTCCCAGCACCTCTTGGAAATATTCAGACTGTTGGTCCCATCTGAGTAACTAATAGTCCGCAGCTCTGACCATCTCTGTACTCACTGTTTTTGTTCAGGTTTTTCTACTAGTTGATGCCTAATCCACTTCTGTATAGTTCCTTTCAAAGCTCAGGGCTCCAGGATTATCTTCTGTATCTCTGTCCATTGGTTTTTCTTTTCTTTATTGAAGAGGGTCTGTGTTGCTTGTCTGCCTATTTCTCCATCTTACCGGAAGTCTCCTACTTCACCAGCATTGACTCTTGACTTGTGGATTCTTCTGTCCTGGTGTTAGGCAAACTGTCTTAGCTGTAGCCTGACCTCATGGTAAAGGAGGCAAGGGAGACTTTGTAGATTAAGCTTTTTGTTGAAGAAAGTACAAAACTTCAAATCCAAGTTAAGCCTCACCTTGTCTTTAAACCTTCCCTGGCTGCTCTAGCTCCCATTTTTTTTTTTAAATCATGGTTTTCAACCTAGGTACTGTTGACATAAAGACTGTCCTGGACACTGTAGGACATTTAGCAACACCCCTGGCCTCTACCTGCTAGGTACCAGTAACATTTCCCAAGACATGACAATCAAAAATGTCTCCAGTCATTGTCAAATGTCCCCAGTGGGGACTCTTCTAGATCATCTATGAGGTCCTTCCTTCCTTCATTTAGTCATTCATCAGATAAGTTCCTTAACTGCTTTAAACTGTTTTTTCATCTGTCAAATTGAGTTAATGATACTTACTTTTGGGGTTTTAAGGATTTGGTGAGAAGTATGGAAAATGTTTAGTGCTGTGCTTAGCGCATAGTGAGCACTCAGTAAGCAAGATGTTTTTTTCTTGAGTACTTTCTTCATCCTGGGACAAATCCAAGAGATGTAACAGGGGAAGGGATACAGCCTCTGTCCCCAGAGTCTCAGACCATGGAGAGGTACACCTGTAAGTAAACACTTTCATGTATATAAGAAGATTACAGTTTTTAGTCACATTGGATGCAAAGTGTGGTGGGCCATGGAGAAGGGGAAGGCTGAGGAGGGGTGTTATGGACAGAGGTCAGGACAAGTTTCTTAACAGTGATGATGTTGGGGCTGAGCCTGGAATTTTGTCTGGAGTTTGCCAGACAGAAGCTTGGGCATGATGGTATCTCCAGAGAAACCACGTGATTTGGTTAATCTGTGTTCAGCTGGCTGACCTCCAGAGATGAGATGGGAAGTGATGGTGAGGATGCCATGTAAAGAATTCTGCATATAGGAGTGGGATTTGCACTTTAAGTAGAGTGGAGCAGAGGAGGTGGTTTGTGTGGTGAGGGGTTGAGAGCGTGTCTGCAGGACTTTGGCATTATTAGCTGCTCTTGGGCACAAAAAGACAGAACTTGAGTTCATATAGCCACCAGCATGCTTCTTTTAAGAAAAAACCCTGTATTTGTTCTCATGCATGTCACTTTCAGGGGAGGGGACTGGGGCACAGAAAGTGAAGTACATCTGCATGCACAAAAGATAAAAGTGGCAGAACCAGAATCTTAACTCCAGCCTGGCTCCAGAGGTCTTCCTCTTAATCAGAGGTCAGCAAATGTTTTCTGTAAAGGGCCAGATAGTTAATGTTTTAGGTTTTCCAGCCATAAAAAACCAAAAAAACCAAATCTACTGACATCGAGTCAATTCCGACTCATAGTGACCCCCATTGGGTTTCTGAGGCAGTAAATCTTTACGGAAGTAGATTGCCCGGTCTTCCTCTACGGAGCAACTGATGGGTTTGAACAACCAGCATTCTGGTTAGCAGTCAAATGCCTTAGGCACTGTGCCACCACAGCTCTTTTTGCAGCCATGGACTATATGCAAATAAATGGATGAAACTATGTTCTAATAAAACTTTATTTATAAAAAACAGGTAGCAGGCCAAATTTGGCCCAGGGCCCATAGTTTGCCAGCCCCTGCTCTGTTCGTTTTCTGTCTTAAGTCCCTTTTTCTTTTTTTAAATTGTGGAGAAAATGCCCACACCAAAACATTCACCAATACAACAACTTCCACATTTATAATTCACTAACATTGTTTACATGTTTCATGTTGTGCCACCGTTTGGCTTTCCTTTTACAAAATAGTATATTACCATTAACATAAACTCAGTGTCTCCCCAAAGAAAAAAATCCCCCTTTTTCTCTCTCTCCCATCCCTAATAACCATTTAATAATCTTTGATTTCTATATATTTGCTTATTTCATGTAAGTGAGATCATATAGTAGTTGTCCGTTTGCAACTGACTTATTTCACTTAGCATAATGTTTTCAGGGTACACCCATGTTGTTGCATGCACCAGAACTTCATCACTCTTTATGGCTGTGTACTGCTCTGGCTGTGTAATAATATGGATGTACCACATTTTCTTTTTATCCATTCATCTGTTGATGGACCTTTGGTTGGTTTCCATCTTTTGGATATTGTGAAAAGTGCTTAGTGAACACTGGTGTACAGGTTTTTGTTCATGTTCCGCTTTTATTTAAGTAATTTTTTTAAAAAGGATTTATTTATTTACTTTGAGGTTCACATACCTTAAAATTCAGCTGTTTAAAGTATATAATCCAGTGTTTTTTCGTATATTCACAAAATTGTATAACCATCACCACAATCTAATTTTAGAACATTTTCACCAGCCCAGAAAGAAACATTGTACCCATTAGCAGTCACTTTCCATCCCCCTGTCCTCCACTAGCTACTCCATGGAAGGAAGATGAGGCAGTCTACTTCTGTAAAGATCTACTGCCTTGGAAACCCAATGGGAATCACTATGAGTCGGAATTGATGGCAGTGGATTTGGTTTTGGTTTTGGTCCTCGCCTAGCCCTGTTGTTGTTGTTGTTGTTGTTGTTAGATGCCATCGAGTCAACTCCGATTCATAGCAAGCTTATGCACGGCAGAAAGAAACACTGCCCTGTCCCGTGCCAGCCTCACGATCCTTGCTATACCTGAGCCCATCACTGCAGCCACTGTGTCAGTCCATCTCATGAGGGCCTTCCCCATCTTCCTTGACCCTCCACTTTACCAAGTATGATATCCTTCTCCAAGGAGTGTTTCCTTCTGACAACATGACCAAAGTAAGTGAGACCAAGTGTGGCCATTCTCACTTCCAAAGAACATTCTGGTTGCACTTCTTCCAGGACAGATTTGTTAGTCCTTTTAGCAGTCCATGGTACTTTTAGCATTCTTTTCCAACACCAAAACTCAAAAGTGTTTACTCTTCTTCAGTCTTCCTTTTCATTGTCCAGGTCTCACATGCATATGAGATGATTGAAAATACCATGGCTTGGGTTAGGTGTACCCAAAGATGTCTCTTCAAGAAGACACCTTTGCTCTTCATCACTTGAAGGAGGTCTTTTGCAGCAGATTTGCCCAATGCAATATGTCGTCCAATGTCTTGACTGCTGCTTCCATTGGTATTGATTGTAGAACCAAGTAATAAGAAATCCTTGATAACTTCAATATTTTCTCCATTTATCATGAAGCTGTTTATTGGACCAGTTATGAGGATTTTTTGTTTTCTTTATATTGAGGTGTAACCCACACTACAGACTATAGTCATTAATCTTCATCAGTAAGTGCTTCAAGTCATCCTCACTTTCACCAAGCAAAGTTGTGTCATCTGTTATTGCAGGGTGCTAGTGAGTCTTCCTCCAATCCTGATGCCACATTCTTCTTTATATAATCCAACTTCTAGGCTTATTTGCTCAGCATACAAGTTGAATAAGTATGGTGAAAGGATACAACCTTGATGCACTCCCTTCTTGAGTTTGAACCATGCAATATCCCCTTCTTCTATCTGAACGACAGTTTCCTGATCCGTGTACAAGTTCCTCATGAGTACAATCTAGTGTTTTGGAATTCCTATTTTTCTCAATGCTATCCATAATTTGTTATGATACACAAAATCAAATGCTTTTGCATAGTCAATAAAACATAAGTAAACATCTTTTTGGTATTCTTTGCTTTCAGCTGTGATCCATCTCACATCAGCAGTGCTATCTGTTATTCCACATCCTCTTCTGTATCCAGCTTGCATTTCTGGAAGTTCTCTGTCAATATACTTCTGCAACCGTTTTCAAATTATCTTCAGTAGGAGCTCTGGTAGCGTAGTGCCTAAGGCACTTGACTGCTAACCACAAGGCTGGCGGTTCAAACCCATCAGCCACTCCTCAGAAAGAAGATGGGCAATCTACTTCCGTAGTGATACTGCCTCGGAAACCCAAGGAGGGGTCGCTATGAGTTGGGTCCGACTTGACAGCACATAACAACAACAACAAAGATTTTACTTGCATGTGATATTAATTATATTGTTTGATAATTCCCACATTCTGAGGGATCACCTTTCATTAGAATGGGTACAAATATGGATCTCTTTCAGTCAATTGTCCAGGTCGCCGTCTTCCGAATTTCTTGGCATAGCATAGCCAAGTGAGTGCCTCCAGCAGGGCATCCGTTTGTTGAAACACTCAATGGATTTTCCATCAATTCCCAGAGGCTTGTTCTTTGCCAATTCCTTCAGTGAATTCCTTCAGTACCATTGGTTATTGATCACATGCCACCTCCTGAAATGGTTGAACATCAACTAATTCCTTTTTGTATGTTGCTGTTGTTGTTATGTGCTGTCGAGTTGGCCCCGACTCATAGCGACCCCTCCTTGGGTTTCCGAGGCAGTATCACTACGAAAGTAGGATTGCCCAACCTTTTGGTATAGTGACTCTATATTCCTTCCATCTTGTTTTGATGTTTCCTGAATCATTCAATTTTTTGTCCATAGAATCTTTCAGTATTGCAACTTGAGGCTTAAATTTTTTCCTCAGTTCTTTCAGCCTGAGAAATGCCGGGTGTGTTCTTCCCTTTTGGTTTTCTAACTCCAGGTCTTTGCACATTTCATTATAATAATTGGCTTTGTCTTCTCGAGCTGCTCTTTGAAATCTTCTAGTTTAGCTCTTTTATCATGTCATTGTCTTGTCTTGCTTCCTCCATTTACAAAGTAGTCTTGTCTTTTATCTTGTCATTGTCTTGTCTTTTATCTTGTTGCCCAGTCCTAGGCAAACACTAATCTACTTTCTGTCTATAGATTTTCCCGTTCTGGACATTTCATATAAATAGAATAATACATTATATGGTCCTTTGGCCTTGGGTTCTACCCAGAGCATCTTTTTCTTCCTGGCTTCCAGAAGCTCTGGCTCCTCTGAGCCTCCTGGATATTGCCTCTTCTAGGGTTGCCCCCAGACTGCCGAAGTAGATTTTATCCCTTCTTTCTTGGAGGCCCCTCTTTTCTTCGCTGGCCCTTCCCCCAGGGTATGGGGCATTTTCTACTTTGTATTGCAAAGTTTAACACTTGGCGGGCAGAATTGGCATCTTTTTATTTTTTCTGCCTCTTCTGTGTCTGACACTGGACTTTGGGCCCAGCAGGCACTCAGCAAATGTTTGTTAAATTGGATTGCTTAATTATTTCCTGCTGCTATCCTGGGTCCAGGCAAGGGAAAACATATTTTCTAAAGATGGTACTGTGGGTTTTCTTTGTTCCTATTTCTGGTTACTATTAGCACTGTACTCTGAAGCTCCAGGGCCAAGGGCTCTGTCTATTGTAGGTTAGGTGCTGATAACTACTTTGTAAATGGAAGAAGCAAACCTTTATGCAGAGTGTTTCTGAAGATATCTTGCCACCCCTGTACTCCAAACCTGCAAGCTTAACTCTGTCAGTCTTAGAGACGGTCTTATCATTCACTGGTGCCTTTTTCTTGTTTACTTCCCTCTGGAAGCAGCACTGGGGTCACAATGCTTGAGTCACACCATGGCCTCCTGTGGTTTTATTTTGTCACCCAGAAGTTAGTCCCCAGGGCCAGCCTCTCACAGGGCCTTGTGCTCAGAAGCACTCACAACTTGGTTTATTACTCTACTATGGCCATATTGGAATTTGTAATAATTTTGTTTGAACTTGTGTTTTGTAAGCAAAGTCTCATGGGACTTTGGAGCATGTATTTGGGGCTTGGTGCCTTGGCTTAACTTGTTGCCACTCCCTGCCTCTCTGGGATGGGTTAGGTTCCTAGGGCTGCTGTAACAAAGTACCACAAACAAGATGGCTTAAAATAACAGAATTTTTTTCTCTCACAATTCTGAAGGCCAGAAGTCTTAAATCAAGGTGTAGGCAGGGCCATGCTCTCCCTGAAGTCTCTAGTGGAAGATCTTCCTTGCCTCTCTTCTAGCTTTAGGTAATGGCCAGCAGTCCTTGGCATTACTTAGCTTGTAGCTACATTAGTTTAATCTCTGCCTCCATCATCATGTGGTGTTCTGCTCTCTGTGTCTTCACATGACTTTCTTACAAGGATACCAGTCCTTGGATTTAGGGCTCACCCTAATCCAGTATCACTTCAGCTTAACTAAATGATACCTTCAAAACCTATTGCCAAATAAGGTCACGTCCTGAGCTTCTGGGTGGACATGGAATTGGGGGACACTGTATTCAGCCCAGTATAAATGGATTCTTAGCCACTTACTTCTTGCCACCTAATGCCTAGGTCCTGCCAGGTCTCCTCCTTACACCCCTGCCCCATGACTACTGCCACTGTCCATCCTTGGAGGGAGTCTGTTTCAGGGGTTAAGTAGGGTGGTGGCCATCCCTGCCTTGAGCTGGCAGCACTAGAGCATGTCTAGGTGGCACCCAACCAGAGGCTGTGTCTAAGCAAGAGAGGGCCTTTGAGCCACCCCTAATCCAGGAAGGACAGCACAGCAATTATTGATCCATAATGGTTGTCCATCTGCCAGTAGTCTGTGGAAGAGGAGATGCCTGGCTCAGCTTTCCCAGAGCTCACTCTAGTGCATCGGTCCAGTGGCTTATGAGAGGGTAACTCAGTAGCTGTAGCCTGTAGGCATGTTGCAGGACAGGGTCCTCAAGTGCCTCTGACGGTCCATACCCACCTATGGGTCTCCCTATCTTCAATGGAGTGTTCCTTAGGCCCCATGCCCTCTTTTTCCTTCTCCCAACCTTCCTGAGTCCCACTCCTTGTTTTTTGAACAAAGGATCCATCTTTTCATTTGCAGTGGGCCCTGTAAATTATGTAGCCAGTTCAAATGCAAGTCCACATTGTTCAAATGCAGAAGCATAGATGAACATGTGAGGAAGGGAAGTACAGAAGAAACCCTGCCTCAGCCCTCAGGTCACATGGCCATGAACAAGTGGCTTCATCCCTTTAAGCTTCAGTTTCCCCTTCTTGAAATGGAGATCAGACACATACTTTGCATGGGGCTGGTGCTGAGCATGGCATTTTGCAGTGAATAGGAGCTCCTGTTTCCAGGGATTGCAACGTACTTCTGCCCTCCTCTCTGTTCTACAGGGAACACGTTCAGCACCCTAGCCGGGCTGGTCTTTGACTGGACGATTGTGAAGGACACGGAAGCAGATGGATTCTCAGACTCACACAACTCTCTGCGGTAAGCAGTGGCCTTTGCTTGGCCTGACTGCCTTCAAAAGGAAGGAGGCATTACTTGGCACTGTGTGGGGCCAGGAGCTCTCATTGTTCATGGGGTGGGGGAGCCCAGGAGGTTCCCAGGATGCCGGCTGAAGTCCCTGTGCTGGTTAAGGGAGAGAGTCTCATATCACATGATGGTATGAGGACTTCGCTGCCCTGCAGCCCTCTGGGTGTGCTCTTTGAGGAATCATGAAAGAATCTGGGTGCCCATCTTGAGAAGAGGGAACTCAGTACTGCAGGGCTGTCCCAGGTAATTGACGAGCTCCCATTGGGTACAGGGGAAATGAGTATTGTCCCGGAGTGTAGCCTTTCCATAGGGATAAGTTTAGGGAGACAGACTTCACCTAAGAGGATGCTGGAACAGTGAAAGTTATTCATGAGCGGAGTGGGCTGACCTCCCCAGAACTGGGGGAAGCAGACAGACTCATTATAAGATGGAAAATTTAAGAATCTCTTTAAAAAATATATACTTTTTTGTTGCTTCTATAAAAACATAGGTAACATGACATTTGTCAAATCAACGTTTTTCACGTGTACAATTCAATAAAACAGGTTAAATCAGTCATGTTATGCAGACATCACCAATATCCATTGCCAGGTTTTCCATCCCTATAAACAAAATTCTTTATTGTAAATTCTATACACCTGGCTATTTCTTCCAAAATCCATTACTAGTTTTTATAATTCCATCACCAATAATATGCCATAGAATCAGACTAAAAATAAATGCTTGATTATGTTCCAGTTCAGCAGAGGTGGCCCATGTCAGTGAAGGATGAGCAATGTTCTAACATGCATGTTGGTTGATATTTTTTATTTATGTTAATAAGTAAGATGAAAGTGAAACAACAGAAACTTCATTTCATGTCTTTTTTGTTTTTTGTTTTTATTGTGGTGAAATGTATATTACAAAAGGTTTACCATCTTAGCTATTGTTTTAATGTACTAATCAGTGACATTAATTACATTCACCATGTTGTACTACCATCCCCACTATCCATTTCCAAAATTTTTCGGCACCCCAAATAGAAATTCAGTACCTTTTCAGAAATAATTCCACTTTCTACTCCCGTCCAATCTCTGGTAATCTCTAATCTGTTTTATGTCTGTATTCATAGTTCATATAGGTGAGATCATGTGGTATTTGTTTTTTTGATGCTTTAAGTATCTTGACTCATTGGATCCTCCTAATAGCCCTGTGAGTTACAGAATAAGACTGTCTCCATTTTTTGGACATAGAAGCTAAGACTCAGAAAGTTGAAGCTATTGTTTAAGGTTGATAAGTGCCAGGGTCAGGATTTGAATTCAGTTCTGTGTAAATCTGTGCTAACTAATATGGTAAACACTAACCTCATGTGGCTGTTGAAATTAACAAATTAAAAATTCCGTTCCTGAGATGCACTAGGTAGATTTCAAGTGCTCATTCACCACCACATGATGAATGGCTGCATATTGACAGTACAGATATGGACCTTTACATCAATGCAGGAAGGTCTTTTGGACAGCAAAATGTGGAGTCAAGGTCTGAGCCTGTTTCCTTAGATTTTTTTCAAATTGTGATTTGGATGAAAGTTTATAGAGAAAATTGGTTTTCCATTCAGCAATTCAATTCATACACATTTGTTTTGTGACAGTTCATTGCAATCCCCACAATGTAATAGCACTCTTCCTACTTCTTCCCTGTGTTTACCATTTTCCTTAGTTCTTCTTTCCTATTATTTACTGCCTTCTGAGCTTTATCCCTAGGCAAAAGCTGCCCTTTTGAACTTGTATGGTTGGTTGTTCTAATGAGTTCATACCTCCCTTGTATTATTGTTCACCTTGTAAGCCTGTCTATTGTTTGGCTGAAAGTTGAGACACGGAGTTCCAGGTTTGAAGGGTGTCTAAAGGGCTATTGGGTTCCACCAATCTTCATTAGATGAGAAAGCCTGGTGTTTTTATGATTTTGAGTTTTGTTTCACATTTTTCTCCAACTCTATCCAGAACCTGCTATTATGATCCCTTTCAGACTGGTCAGCAGTGGTAGGTGGGTACCATCTAGTTCTTCTGGTCTCAGGGTCATGGAGATGGTGTTGATGTAGTCAGTTAGTCCTTGAGATTAATTGTTTCCTTGAATCTTTGATTTTCTTCACTCTTTGCTCCATACAGGAAGAGAATAGTAGTTGTACCTTAGATGGCCACTTACCACTTTTAAGACCCTAGGCTACTCACCAAAGTAGGATGTAGAATATTTTTTTGTTATATTATGCCAGTTGACCTTAGTGTCCCCCAAGACTATGGTCCTTATCTCCCATGCCTAGCAACTCATTCTCTCAAGAAGTTTGGTTATGACTAGGAAGTTTTCATAACTTAGCCCCCTTCTGTGCTCTGCTATATTTACGAATTTATTTGCAACACATATAAATACATGTATAGGGATATCCTTCATCAAACCTATATATATATTCCCACACCTGTTTAGCTTGAGTGTCTGTCTATGTATCCACTCAGATTATTGTTTCATTGTTATAGCAGGACTGTATATGTGATTGTGTTCACCTTTGTTGCCTTTAGCTCATATGCTCTTCCCTGTGTCTTCCTGTGCTTTGATCATTTTGTGCTGACCTCCTCATTATAAATTCTCTTTCTCTTTACCCAAGTTAATACGTGTCTACCCTCTAGTTGATGATTGTCTCTCCCTTTTCCTCCTATGTTTGGTAATCTTAAATGAATGATTGTTCCTATGTGTAAACCTTTTCTTGACTTTTTACAGTAGTTGTTTCATACAATATTTATACTCCTGTGATCGATTCATTTCAGAGGGCATAATGTCCTCTGGGTTCATCTACGTTATAAAGTATTTCACAGATTCATTCTTATTGTTTAATGTTGCATAGTATTTATTTCATTGTGTGTACATACTGTCATTTGTACATCCATTCATCCACTGATGGGCACTTAGGTTGTTTCCATCTTTTTGCTATTGTAAATAATGCTGCAGCAAACATGGGTGTTCATATATTCGTGTCATGGCTCTTATTTCTCAAGGATATATACCTAGTTAGGGAGCTCTGGTGGCATAGTGGGTAAGACATTTGATTGTTAACCAGAAGGTCAGTGGTTGAAATACACCAGTCACTCCTTGGAAAGATGAGTGGGCAATCTACTTCTGTAGAGGTATCACTTTGGAAACCCAAGGGAGTGGGTCGCTATGAGTTGGGATCTACTCGACAGCAGTGAGTTTGCTTTTGGTTTGAATATATGTACCTAGTAGTGAGATTGCTGGATTATATGGTATTTCTATTTCCAATTTTTAAAGGAAATACCATACCACTTTCTACAGTGGTTATACCATTTTACAGTCCCACCAGAAATGTATGAGTGTTCTAGTCTATCCACACCTTGTCAGCCTTTCCTGTTTTATGTCTTTGTGAACTTTGCTATTAGTGCTGGGGTGAGATAATATCTCCATGTTGTTTTGATTTACATCTCTCTCTTTTTCGTGTGTGATTTGGGTGAAGATTTACAGAGAAAATTCACTTTCCATACAGCAGTTTACATACACATTGTCTCATGACATTGACCACAGTTTAGCACAATGCAACAGCTTCCCTCCCACCTCCTCCCCACAGTTACCTCTTCCCAGTGTCCATCCCTCCATGGACTCCTGCCACCTGAGCTGTCTCCCTGTGCATAAGCAGCCCTTCTTTCTCCCATGATTGTTCTCTCCAAGGAGTGTATCTACTTGAGGTAAAT
>NW_006921870.1:1862016-1873013 GCF_000298275.1 Orycteropus afer afer
TCCTTTGCCTTTCCA
Source organism: Orycteropus afer afer (assembly GCF_000298275.1). NCBI lineage: Eukaryota > Metazoa > Chordata > Mammalia > Tubulidentata > Orycteropodidae > Orycteropus > Orycteropus afer. Next base: position 1,862,032 of record NW_006921870.1, read on the forward strand.
ATGTGTTATCTATTTCTGACAATTTAGTATTAATCTTCTGGATTTCTATCTGTAGATTTAGAATCATTTCTAATTATTTATTTGTTTTGTCATTTTGTTCTTGTATTTTCTTCCATAATTCTTCTAGGGTGTTTTCTTTGGTCTGTCTCTCAATCCTTTGAAGATACCTAAATAGAATTCTTTTTAATTCCTTATTAGAGAGTTCCAATGCTGCTTCTTCCTCACAGATGTCTTCTGAGTCTGTATCTTGCTCTCTTGTTTCTACCCCTTTCAACCCTTTTTCTTGCTTCTTTGTGTGGACTGTGATGATCTGTTGTGTCCAGGACATCATGGAATGGTTGTATTTAGGTCTCTGTTAATTGTTTGTGAAGAACAGCTAAAAATGATGCAGGGTCTTCTTGGTGGTTTTTTATTGTTGGCCCATTTGTGTAAAAGGATGTGATGGCTTTTGCTCAGGTAAGTGAAGTTGCAGGAAGTGTGGGTGTAGTTGTGTGTTATGGGGACTGTTGCTATCTCCCACCCACTCACTTAGACAAAAACTACAATTAAATAACCATCAAAAACCTAAAAGTACGGCGACAAAAAAAACACCATGTAATCACACATGAACAGTAAGAAAAAGGAAAAAGAAAAAAAAAAACCTAGAAAACTTGCAATATCTGCAGATAGGGCAATAAGAGAAAAAAGATTGAGAAGGAGAATAATGAAGAAAAAATGGGAAAAATGTAAAAAGAAAAACAAGGAATGGGGTTATCCATGAGAAAAAAAAGAAAAAAAAATTTGCAACCAGGAACAGGAAAAGAAAAAAAAGCTGAAAACTAGGACTTGGGAGGGGAAGAATAAAGAATAATAGCAAAAAGCACAAAAGTATTAATATTAATAGTCGTTTTAAAACAGACAAAAACAAGCAAACTAAAAACCAGAATAAAGAAAGACAAAAAAGTTAATAATAATTAAAAGAAAAAAGAGAAAAAAATCAGGGTAGGTCAGGGCAGGGCACCGAGCCTCTGCCTGAGCACACAGACTAGGATGGAATTCTTGTGGGCCCAGAAGGTGGGTGGGAGTAGGGGATGGCCACACATCTGGTCCCCAAGCAAGTGTGGGGTATACGAGTAAGAAGGGAAATGTCGCACCTTTTCAATTGCCCAGGTCTGGAGTATCCTTGGGGTTACTGGCAAGCAGAACCTGTTCTAAAGCCCCTGGAATCTGGGACAGTGCTGTCTCTTTAAATTTCCAAAATGGTTTAGCCGCTTATAATGGCTACACCCTCCAGACATGCAAAAGTCGACAGCTCACCCTGCCTTCTTCTTCGCCTGCTGCTTTGCCTTTTATTCTCCAGCCACCAGAGCAGTCCTCCGTGCAGTCCCTCACTAGCAGGGCTGATTTTTAGGTTAATTCTTAGGCAATCTCCAAGCTGTCTGTGCCATCAGGATCACTCAGGATCACTGCCAGACCGCAGCTCCTTGTGTCTCCTTTTTTGGCATTTTCATGCAAATTATTCTGCTAGTTAGAGTTTAGTCCACTTCTGTATCCTTCCCTTCAAGGCTCAGGGATCCAGGATTATCTTTTGTGTCTGTGATTAATTAGTTTCCCTTTTCTTTGTTGAAGACGGTCTGTGCAGTCTTTCTGTCTATTCCTCCATCTTCTGAGGCGGTAAATCTTTATAGAAGTAGGTGCCTCATCTTCCTTCTGTGGAGCAGCTGGTGGGTTTGAACCACCAACTTTCTGGTTAGCAGCCAGATGCCTTAGGCACTGCGATGTCTTTGCCTGGTTTTGGTATTAGGCTTATGCTTGCTTCATAAAATTGGTTAGGGAAAATTCTGTCCTTTTTTATGTTCTGAAATAGTTTGAGTAGTGTTGGTGACAACTCTTACTTGAATGTTAGGTGGAATTCACCAATGAAGCTGTCTGGGCCAGGGTTTTTTTTTTTTTGTTAGGAGGGTTTTATTTTGTTTTGTTTAATTCTTTCTTTTTCACTTCCCACTTCCCCTCTGTGGTTACCTTTTCCCTGTGTCCTTCTTGCCTATGCATTCTTTTAGAGTTTTGGCTGTGTTTTCGTTCATTTTGGCCTTGGCTTCCTTGAATTTTCTCTCAATCCACTGAAGGTACCTAAATATAATTATTTTAAATTCCTTATCAGGTAATTGCATAGCATTTCTTTCTTCAGCAAATCTGGTCCTATATTCTGGTCACTTGTTTGAGCCATCTTTTCCTTTTGTGTGTGTGTGTGTGATTTGAAGTTGTCTGTTGTTTTATTTATTGTATGTTGGTTTCCTTCACTCTGATTTTTGCTTTGTTCTGTTTTAATATATCTGATAACAAGGTGGATATGTTACTCTGGTTGCTTGTTTGGCAGCATTGGAGTGCTCACCACTTGTTTCTGGTTGGATTTAGTAGCAGATAGGAGTGTGAATGTGAGTCTCTTATCAGTGATCATTCAGAGCAGCTAAAGGCAGGTGAGGTGGGGTATTGGCCACCATCTGTCATCAGTCCAGTAGTGGTGGAGTGGGTGATGGCACTCACCCAGTAGGTGGGGCAGCAGGTGTAGGTTGGTATGTCTGAGTAGGGTCTCCGGCTCCCAACAGCTGTGGAACAATAGGAAGAAGAATAAGGGGAGAGAGGAGAGGAAAAGAGAAAAATTGAAAAACAAGAGGAGGGTGAGGAGGGAGACTTAAGAAGAGAGAAAAAGGCAAAACAGAGAAAGAAGAAAAACAAACAAAATCAAATGTGACACAATACTGATGGAAGTGCTAGCTACCAAATATGTCTAGAGTGGAAATGTGGCATTTGCTCCATGGAAGCACACACCACTGAATATGGAGTGTCTGGGACGACACTCCTGAATGTGGAGGTGGTGGGGGCAAGGTAGTTGCTCAGCCAGATAATAAAAAAGAAGAAGAAAAAAGAAAAACAAGAGGAGGTGCAGAGAGTAGGACTGATAAGAGAAGGAAAAAAAAAAAACAACTGGTGCTAGTGTTGTTGTTGTTGTTGTTATTTGCCATAGAGTCGACCCCCAACTCCTAGCGACCCCTCCTTGGGTTTCCGAGGCAGTTATCACTACGGAAGTAGGATTGCCCAACCTTCCTTCCGAGGAGTGGCTGGTGGGTTTGAACCGCCAGCCTCCTGGTTAGCAGTCAAGTGCCTTAGGCACTATGCTACCAGGTGCTAGTGTTAGCTACCAAAAAAACTGTCCAGGAATGTGGAGCTCACTTCAGGGGAGTGCATACTGTTATGCACAGAGCTTCTGATCATGGTGGGGGGGAGGGGGGTGATCAAAAAGAAAAAAAAAAAGGAAATGAAGAAGAAGAAACAAAAGAAAAGAAAGAAGAAAACAGAGTCGAAGAAGGAAGAACTAAGAAGAAGGAACAAAAACAAACCAAACTCACTGCCATCAAGTTGGATCCAACTCATAGCGACCCCTCCTTGGATTTTTGAGGCAGTATCATTACGGAAGTAGATTACCCAACCTTCTTTCCAAGGAGTGGCTGGTGGGTTTGAACTGCCAGCTTCTTGTTAGCTGTCAAAAGCCTTAGGCAGTATGCCACCAGAGCTCCCAAAAAGAAAGAAAAAAAGGAAAAAGGGCAAGAGAAGGGGAAGAAGAAAGGAAAACCAGAAAAGAAAAAGAAAGGGGGAAGATGAAAGAACTAAGCACAAGAGAAAAAAAAAATAGCACTGTCAGTTGGGGGAGTTTGACTGGCCACCCAATGGGTGAGAGTGGGGAGGACCATGCCCCTGGTAAGCAGGAAGTTGTGCAAAGTAAGGGGAATGGTCAAACGTCTCTGATTACTGATGTGGGTTCTGGTGCAGTCATAGGCTAGTGAGCCAGTTACCTGGTTCTTGGTCTGATTGGAACCTGCATGTAATAATTCAAAATGGCAGTGCTGTGCTGGTTGGCAGTTTACTGCTCCTTTTTTCAGTTTTCATTTAATCTTTTCCTCTCTTCTGTATTTGATCTACTTCTTTATCCTTTCCTTTGACGCTCTGGGATCCAGAATTGTCATCTGTAGCTGTTTCCCTTGTTTTGTCAAGTCTTTGTTGTAGAGTGTCTGGATAGTGTATCTGCCTAGCCTGCCATCTTTTAGGCAGTCTTATTTGCTACTATATTGCATTGCCTCATACTTTGTTAAATAACTTCTTCTTCTTCTTCTTTTTTTTTTTTTTTAAGAATATAATCCCTTTTATGGGGGCCAGGGAACTTATTTTTTTATTTTGCAACTTGCCTACGGAAAAGTTGTAATACAGTACAAAAAATAGTTTCTCTAAACCACTTGACAGCAAGTTACCGCTATGATGCCCCCCTCATCCCCAGATGATTTTAGAGTGTATTTACTGCCATCAGTAGGGTCAGTGGTGGTTCAGTGGTAGAACTCTCACCTTCCATGAAGGAAAACTGGGTTTGATTCCTGGCCAGTGCACTTCATGCACAGCTACTACTCATCTGTCAGTGGAGTGTGTGTTGCTATGATACTGAACTAAGATGGACCAGGAAGAATAGCCTGCCATTTACTTCTGAAAATCAGTCTTTAAGAATCCTCTGGGTCACAGTGGTACAAACCACATTGATCATGGGGATGGTACAGGACCAGACTGCATTTCGTTCCATTGTGTATAGGGTCATCCTGAATCAGAGGCCTACTTGACAGCAGCCAAGAACATAAAGCCAGGAAAATAGACTTTAGAAACCAACAGACCTGTACTCCAGTCCTGTCTGTGTTGCTTCCTGCCTGTGGCCTAAATCAAGGAATTTAGCCTCAGGACCAGATTACCCAGTAAGCAAAGTAAGCTCAGGTTTTTACTTGTGCTTAGTTACTAATTGGTAGTGAAACTGTTTACAGTTAAACTGTTAACAGTCTAGTAAATAGACAGGTAAGCTGGTGCTTACCTGTGCTTATTGGATACTCTGTCCCTGTCAGGGATTGTAAATCTGAAAGACACTTTGATTCTGTAGGAAGGTCCTGTTGGGTTGAAAGAGAGACAGATGCTAGCTATACCTAGAAACAGAGTCTTTGATGTAGTGAAAAAAATGTGAGATGGTTCACTACAGATTGGTAAGTAAGCACAAGTAAACTCATGCTCACATTGCTTATTGGGTAATCTGACACTGCTTATTCCACTGAGCTGCAGTTTCTTCCCCTATTACTGTTGTACCCACTTTTGAGGGCAGCTATGTGGATTAGCAGAAGGATTTGTGTGCAGCGCTGTGCTCTGGGCCTAGCACACACCAGGTGTTCAGAAACTGCTCTTCCTTTACCCCTTCTGTGCAAACAGGTCTGTTTTAGGCAGCCCAGTATGTGAGCTGAATGTTAATCAGAGTCCAGGACACTAAGGCAAGTTGGAACCAGCTTGTCCTGGATTTTAATTTAATTCAATATGTGACACCTATAAAACTGGGCAAGGAAGTCATGATGCAGCACAGTGCCCATCAGATCTTGGGGAGAATGCAAGTGTCATGGATTGAATTGTTTCCCCAAAATATTTGTCAACTTGACTGGGCCATGATTCTCAGTAGTTTCGTGGTTATGCAATGATATAATTTGGCAGTTACATAATGATGTAATTGTCCTTCATGATGTGATCTGATGTCATCAGCCAATCAGTTGAAAGAAGATTAAGGAGGGATGTAATGGTGTTACAGCCCTGATCCCATGTAAGAGGAATTTCTCTGGGGTGTGGCCTGTATCACCTTTTATCTTACAAGAGATAAAAGAAAGAGAAGCAAGGAGAGAAAAAGCTACCTGACTACCACCAAGAAAGAAGAGTTGGGAACCTTTGGAACCAGGGTGCCTGCACTGAGAACTTCCTAGACCCAGGGGAAGACTGATGCCAAGACACATGGAGATCTCCAAGGAACACTGGGCCCACAGACAAGGTTCTTCCCTTAAAGCCGACAGAGAGAAAAAGGCTTCCCCTAGAGCTACTGCCCTGAATTTGGGCTTCTAGCTTCCTGAACTGTGAGAGAATACATTTGTTGGTTAAAGCTATCCGTTTTTTATATTTCTGTTATACCAGCACCAGTTAACTAAGACAGCAAGTATATCTAGCAGATTCTTGTGCTTGTTTGGGCAGAATGGTGAGCTTATGTGGAAACTGCAGGCTGCAAGTGAAAGCTGTTATCTAAAGGATTCCCCAAACAAGCCCTACTTTCCAGCCCACATTCTAGGAGGGGTCTACACATTCTTGCTTCTCCCTATAACCTGACCCTCTAGAGAATAAGATGTGATGTGAACCCTTCTCCCTATCATTTTCAGAGCAGGAGCTTGGCCAGAAGGGACACCGATGGGCCTAATTTGGCTGGTCCTAGCCCAATTGTTAATTTCCATGGAGTTCACTTTTCCCATCTGTTTCAGAGGCATTTGGACTACAAGGAGGTTCTTGAATTTCAGCATGTGTCAGAAACTTTTGATAAAATGCAGAGTCCTAGGCTTCATGTCTGGGCAGGGGCCAAGATTGTATCTTTAGCAAGGACATTCACAGTTCTGATGCAGAAAGTTTCAGGGAGACATTTCTAAACAGCAGTGGCATGGGTGACCCCCTTTACTTTTGTGTCCAGCATATAGTAGGAGGCTTACATAGACCAGTGGGCATAAGATTCTTTGGCTGCACACATTGGGCATGCTGAATGATCTCTGACTGTTCCTTTTCCAGAATCCTCACTTTCTTGGAGTCAACATATATTCCTCCTTCCTACATCTCAGAGATGGAGAAGGTGGCCAAGCAAGGGGACACCATCTTAGTGTCTGGCATGAAGACTGGGAGTTCCAAACTGAAGGCACGCATTCAGGAGGGGGTCTACAAGGTAGGCCAGGTGTGGGATCGCATGTCTAGAAGGGGGGTCCATGCAATAAACTGGGCATGGGATGGAGCACCCAAATGAAATCCACAAGGTAGGCCAGATATGGCATAGCACTGGACCTCCTGAGGTGAGGGTCAGGTTAACTGTTGCCCACACCTGTGGACACACTTATCAGTGAAAGTCTTAGCAGGTCCTGTTAAAGTCTAACTTAACTATTCATGAAACAGGAAGCTCAAATGTGATTGCATGTTTTTGTTTGTTTGGTTGGTTCTTTTTGACCACATTTAGAGAAAGGAAGTCAAAGCACCAACATCTCCAGAATCACAAAGCATTTGCTCCTTTCTCAGTTTCAAGGCAGGTGCAAGAGCTGCAGTGAAGAGAGATTCTCAATAACGACTTCATTTTCAACAAGTGCTCTTGCCCTGGTAAAGGGACATGCCCAAGTATTTGGGGCTTTGTGAAAAAAACCTGGGGGCTCCCAGGTATCTTCCGAACCATCTATCTGCATCCCAATTTGAGGCCTGAGACTGTTCCATGACCCCATTTGTGGAAGGCTAGGTCCCTACCTCAAATGGTTCTGGACCATCAGAACCTGCTTGCCTGTCAGTGTCCATTAAGGAGAGCAGATTTGTGGGTTTAGCCAAAGTCATGATGTCTTCCCTGTTCTTGTGGGCAAACATTTGCCTCCCTTGTAATTGGAGACAACTGACCCTGCCTTCTTCTAAACTGCAAATCTGAGCACTTTTCTTTGCATAGTTCCTGGAATACACAAGAGGAAGGCGGTGTTACTTTGTCTACCATTTAATTTTGTAACGTAACAAAGAAAGAGAAACTGCCTTCTGACTTTGTCTCTCAGTAGTTTTGGTAGTCGCTGGAACATTTTGGAAATATGGGAACATGCCATATTATAGAACTAATCCCACAGCTCTCATAGCTAATATTTGTGTTTTGATGTTCTAGGGGGGTCAGTAATTGGCTTTCCCTTCCTTGGGTGGCACAAATGGTTAAGTGCTCAACTACTAATGGAAAGGTTGGTGGTTTGAACCCACGTAGAGGCCCCTTGGAAGAAAGCCCTGGTAATCTGCTTCTGTAAGGTCACAGCTATTGAAAATCCTGTGGAGCACAGTTCTGTTCTGTACACCTGGAGTTGCCATAAGTTCCCACTTAACATCAACTCACTGGCATCTGATTGGGTTTTGGTTTTGACCTGCTTTACTGTAAAGCACTTACCACAGAGCCAGCCCAACATGTTTTTTTTTTTAAATGTGTCAAATACTATATTATTTCATGAGAGAACCAGTGAAGTGTTAGAACCAGTTCAGAGGAACACTCCAAAGAGCAGACACATGAACAGACATCAGGAATGCTGAAATGAATTTACAAATAAATGGAAACCTGTTTACTATCCACAGGACAGTAGTGAATTGCACCTCCAGCAGAGAAAATGTATTTGCATATGCATGGACAAGAATTTGCTTTACCATCAATTTTCTACAACTTACAAACTTGTGAAATAGCTTGAAGACAATGAAAGACCTCCCCTAGAATCAGATAACCCAGAGGAGTACATAGAGAGGACACCCAGTAGTCTTTCTCCTGCTTCAAAGTCTTTAACAATTTTTCCTGATGAGGAAGTCATAGGTGGGGGATGAGAGGTGAGCAGACAAGGCCCAAGGAGTCAGGGCTGAGGATTCATCAGAGATATACACCTCTGCCCCCTTTCAGGTTTGCCTAAGACCCTCCAACCTCCCTGGACTTTGGGGTTTTTGTGGAGAGAGAATCTGAGCCCCTGGTGACCCTAGAGCAATCACTCCTGACTGCTCTCTTTTCTTTATTTTTTAATTATTACTTTAAATTGAGATGTACATGTAGTAAACTGAGATGTTCATACATTTTGGTAAGGACCTCTGCACTCATACCTGCCATATAGGATTCCCATGGGATATCTAGGGTCTGAAGGTGTGAAGTTTTTGAATGTCACCTTATTTTTCAAGCCTAAGTTCCTTATCCCCATACAAACATACTGAAGAGTTTTAAAATTATCTTCCTTTCTCTTGGCCCACCCTGCTTCCCCGTGGCCATGCCTGTCATCTTTTCTACCCTCTTCATTATGCCAAGAATGTCCGCCCTGCAGAAGTCAGGTTGCTGATTTTGGAGAACATCCTTCTGAACCCAGCATATGATGTCTATCTGATGGTGGGGACCTCCATTCGCTACAAGGTGCAGAAAATCAGGCAAGGAAAAATCACAGGTGTGTGAGCTACTCCCCTTGGTAATTATGGTAAATGTTTCCCTTCCTTGTGAGAAAATCAAGAGACTCAGCTAGCTGTATTGCTGTTGGCAGGAGCACAGGACTGGGTTTTGCCTGGTCTGCCATGCACTGCTGGACAGTGTTAGGCAGTCTACAACCCTCTCTGGTGCCCAGACTCTCTATTTGAGCCCTGGGAGTGTTTCTGCTTTGTCTGTGAGGGCAAAAGGAAATAAGGAATGTGGAGTAGTTCTGAATATGGTAAGTGTTCTTAACGTACTACCAATCATCCTAAGAACTATTACCAGATTTTATTTAACTTATTATTTCATGAGGGGACCAGTGAGGTGGTACAACCAGTTCTTAGGAGACTCCAAAGAGCAGACATATATACAGGCATCAGGAATGCTGAAATGAATTTACAAATAGATACAAACCTGGTTAGTGACCATAAGAGAGTAGTCAGTTGTTTGCTTTACCATCAATTTTCTTCAACTTACAGACTTGTGAAATAGCTCAAAGACAATGAGAATTGCAGGCCTCTATAGAGTTAGTGTTTTGTTTAAAGCTTATATTCATTGAATGGCTGTAACACAGGGCATCATGGGTCTCAGGTCCAGCATGTTACATTCACGGCCATGGCAAGTTCATCCCTATAGCTTCAGACATGAGTCCAGGGCACCACCAGCCTTTACACAGTGGGCAGGGCTGGTCTACCTGGAATGCAGCGGTACCAGTTATTGTTGTTGTTAGGTGCCATCGAGTCATCTCTGACCCACAGCGACCTCATGCACAGCAGAATGAAACACTGCCTGGTCCTGTGCCAGTCTCATGATCCTTGCTATATTTGACCCCATCACCACAGCCACTCCATCTCTTCTGTCACTCCATCTCATTGAGGGCCTTCCCCTTCTTCATTGATCCTCCACTTTACCAAGCATCATATCCTTTTTCAGGGAATGGTTCCTTCTGACAACATGACCAAAGTAGGTGAGACATAGTCTGGCCGTTCTTGCTTCCAAGGAGCACTTTGGCTGTACTTCTTCCAGGCCAGATTTGTTTAGTCCTTTTAGCAGTCCATGGTATTCTTAGCATTCTTTTCCAACACCAAAACTGAGAAGTATCAACTCTTCTTTGGTCTTCCTTATTCATTGTCCAGCTCTCACATGCATAAGAGGCGATTGAAAATACCATGGCTTGGGTTAGGCACACCTTAGTCTTCAAGGAGACATCTTTGGTCTTCATCACTTGAAAGAGGTCTTTTGCAGCAGATTTGCCCAATGCGATATGTTGTCTGATGTCTTGACTGGTGCTTCCATTGGTGTTGATTGTAGAGCCAAGTAATATGAAATTCTTGACAGCTTCAATCTTTTCGCCATCCACCGTGAAGCTGCGTATTGGACCAGTTGTGAGGATTTTTGTTTTCTTTATATTGAGATGTAATCCATACTGCAGACTGTAGTCTTTAATCTTCATCAGTAAGTGCTTCAAGTCATCCTCACTTTCAGCAAGCAAAGTTGTGTCGTCTGCATGTTGCATGTTGTTAAGGAGTCTTCCTCCAATCTTGATGCCACATTTTTCTTCATATAATCCAGCTTCTCAGATTATTTGCTCAACATACAAGTTAAATAAGTATGGTAAAAGGATACAACCTTGATACACTCCCTTTTTGATTTTGAACCATGCAGTATCTCCTTGTTCAGTTCAAATGACAGCCTCTTGATCTATGTATAGGTTCCTTTTGTATACAATCAAGTGTTCTGAATTCCTGTTCTTCTAAGTGTTATCTGCAATTTTTTATGATCCACACAATCGAATGCTTTTGCATAGTCAATAAAACATAAGTAAACATTTTTCTGGTATTCTTTACTTTCAGCTAAGATCCATCTGACATCAGCAATGATATCCGACATTCCACATCCTCTTCTGACTCCAGCTTGC
>NW_006921870.1:1873578-1918759 GCF_000298275.1 Orycteropus afer afer
GTACAGTGACTCTGTGTATTCCTTCCATCTTCTTTTGATGCTTCCTGCATCATTCAATATTTTTTCCATAGAATCTTTCAGTATTGCAACTTGAGGCTTAAATTTTTTTCTCAGTTCTTCCACCTTGAGAAATGAAAAGCGTGTTCTTCCCTTTTGGTTCTCTAACTCCAGGTCTTTGCATATTTCATTATAGTAATTGGCTTTGTCTGTTCAGGCTCCTTTTTGAAATTTCTGTTAGCTCTTTTATCTTGTCATTTCTTCCATTTGCTTTAGCTACTCTTCGCTCAAGGGCAAGTTCCAGAGTCTCTTCTGACAAACATTTTGGTCTTTTCTTCCTTTCTTGTCTTTATAATGACCTCTTGCTTTCTTCATGGATGATGTTTTTGATGTCATCCTATAATCCCTCTGGTTTTCTATCACTGGCATTCAATGAATGCTAAAAGGGCAAGGAGGCCACATATTCTGACCTCCTAGAACCCCACAAGAGGAAGGCAGAATCACCGTCAATAGCCCAAGGCCTATTACTGCAAGGCCAGACATGCTGCCTCCCTCCAGCCCTTTCACTAACCGTTCCTCCCTCTCTCCTGGGTTCAATAATTCACTGCAGTGGCCACACAGAACTCACAGATTATGAGGTTTATTAGGGAAGCACAAGGCTACAATTCGAATTCAGGAAAAATGCTCAGTCTCTCTCCTCAGCCCACCGTCTCTCAGCCAAGTCTCTCACAGTCTCTCCCCCAGCAGTGCATGTCCCTCGGTGTCTTACTCAACAATGCGTGTCTCTTGGATCTCTTTCCCAGCAGCACATGTCTCTTTCAGCAGCACATCTTCCTCAACCAGCAGTCAGAGAGAGTTCTGCCTCTAGGAGGCCTCCTTTTGAGCCCGGCAGAGTGGTCAAACTAGCCAATCATAGCATCAGAACTCTAAGCACCTGAGAGTGAGCCTCCCATAACATTGCATTGTGCCACACCCAACAGAAATAAGCCAGGTGGATAACATTTATAATCAGGAGCTCCTCAGTTGCTCATTCCACCATTGAGTTTACAATGACTTATGGGTAGAAAAGCTATACTGAGTAATTTACTATACTGCAATGCATCAAAGCTATTCTTTAAATGGTCTCTAAATTCAGGAGGGATATTATCAAGGTCATATTTTGGCTTTCCTGGACTTGTTTTAATTGTCTTCAACTTCAAGTTGAACTTGCATATGAGCAGTTGATGGTCTATTTCACTATCAGCTGTTGGCCTTGTTTTGGCCAAAGATACTGAACTTCTTCATTGCCTCTTGCCATAGATGTAGTCAATCTGATTCCTGTGTATTCAATCTGGTAAAGTCTACATGTTGCTTATGTTGTTGAAAAAAGGTATTTGCAATGAATAAGTTGTTGATCTTGCAAAATTCTACTGTGCAATCACCAGCGTTATTTCTGTCTCCAAGGCCATGTTTTCTAGCTACTGGTAACCCTTCTTTGTTTCCAACTTCTGCATTCCAGTCAGCAGTGGTGCCATTTAGGAGGCAGATAGGTACTTCAGCATACAGGTAACTTCCAGAGATGGATCCTAAAAGATGCTGCCTTGTTTAAAGTCATGCTCAGCTACAAGCAGCACATCTAGTTAGTTTTTTGGTGTGGCACAGTGCTTCGTATTTCAGAAGGCCAAGGAAGCCATGACTAGTGCCCTTCTGCCTCTGAGCCCCATTCTTGCTGGTGAGGGTTGAGCTAGTGGATGGGAGCTAGCACATGTTGCTGAGTGTCTGTGATGTGCTAGACAGGCACTGCTGGCCTTTGTGTGTGGCGTCCAGTCAGAGGTGGTGTGGGTGTCTGGAACATGATGTGGGATGTGCTGGACAGAGCCCAATGTGCACTCCAGGCTTGAGGAAAGCAGATGCTAAAATGACAGATTCAGCCACAGGTGTGGCTTCCTGAGACTCTAAAGGAGAAGGAGGCTCATGGGTACACTGAGACAGCATCCTAATGGGGAATGCAATGGGCTAGTGTGTTGAAGAACCAGAGATCAAAGGAACAGGGATTTCTCCAAAATATAACATTATACATAAACATGGACATGAAAGTGGCACTGCAACCTACAAGAAGAGGGTAGAAAAGGCAAGTTATTACTGGCAACATCTATGATTGAGCATTTTCTCTGTGTGTTGGGTCTGGTTCTAAGTGCTTTTCACATATAACCCACTTAACCCTCATTTTATAACCCAACAACCTGGGAGGTAGATTGATTTAATAAAAAGCTTTTAGAGTTTGTTTAATAAAGAGCTTAAAGAGTGATTTAATAAAGAGACTTTAAGAGCTCATTCTAAATCAGTTCAAGTATTGTGACCCGGAGACAGTATGCTTTCCAGGGTACCAAGAAATGGATTCTATTAAAACCCTCATTTTATAGATGAGAATAGAGCCCTGGTGGCAAAGTGGATAAAGAGTTTGGCTGCTAACCAAAAGGTTGGTGGTTTGAACCCATTACCCCTGCTCTGCAGGAAAAAGATGTGGCAGTCTGCTTTCTTAAAAATTTGTGAAACCCTTGGAAACCCTTTGAGGCATTTCTACTCTGTCCTAAAGGGTCACTATGAGTCAGAATTGATTTGACAGAAGAGGGTTTGGTTTTTGGTTTTGGTTTTCAGATGAGAACCACTACCTGTCAGTTTGTCACACTGTGATGCTTTGTGTGTTGCAGTGATGCTGGAAGCTGTGCCACCCCTACTTCAAATACCAGCAAGGTAGCCCTATGGTAGATAAGTTTCAGGGATCTTCCAGACTAACACAGACTAAGAAGAAAGGCCTGGCAATCTTCTTCAAAAAGTAGCCAATGAGGAGAACTCTATGGATCATAATAGAATACTATCTGATATACTGCTAGAAGATGAGTCTCCTAGGTTGGAAGACACTCAGAATACACATTGGTAGCAACAATGAACTTGAGCAGACCAATGACAGTGAAGATGGTGCAGGACCAGTAACATTTCATTCTATTTTACATGGGGTCACTGTGAGTTGGAACCAACTCAGTGGTAACTAACAACAACACTAGATGAGGATACTGAGGCATAGAGGGTCACAGAGCTGTTAGGCTCCTTGGCCCTAATCACCTCCAGAATGAAATCGAACTCTTTCTCTGCCCCTCCCACCCCAAAGAGGAAAAGGAGAAAAAGTACCTAGGATAACAAAAAGAGTTATATAGTTCTTCCACGGGCAGAACAGGTAGTCCTTGTGCATGTGGGACCAATGGGGGGACAAAATCTGATCACCTTGGTCCAAACAAAGAATAGCAGAGCTCATGTGGTTATGAGGGGTAGAAGGATTTAATGAAGGGCTATTAAGAACTCATCCCAAATTATTTCAAGTGCCATGGTCCCAAGGAATTATACTTCCCAGATATCTTAGTTCTTTAGTGCTACTATAATGAATCCCACAAGTGGATGGCTTTAACGAACACATTTATTTATTTTATCACAGATTAGGAGGCTAGAAGTCCAAATTCAGGACTCTGGCTCAAGGGGAAGGCTTTCTCTCTGTTAGCTCTGGAGGAAGGTCCTTGTCTCTAAGCTTCTGCTCCTGGGCAGTCTTCATGTGGGTTGACATTGCTCTTCCTCCATCTCTGCTTACTTGTTTACACTCTTCTATATCTCAAAAGATATTGACTCAAGATAAACCCTACACTAATCCTGCCTCATTAACATAACAAAGACAACCCACTCCGAAATGGGATTATAACCACAGGCATTAAAAAAAAAAACACCAAAGTCACTAGTGTGAAGTAGATCCTACTCATAGCGACCCCTCCTTGGGTTTCCAAGGTGGTATTACTATGGAAGTAGATTGTCCAGCTTTCCTTCTGAGGAGTAGATGGTGGGTTGAACTGTCAGCCATCTGGTTAGCAGTCAAATGCCTTAGGCACTTGACGCCACCAGAGCTCCCAACCAGGTTAAGATTTACAACATGTATTTTTTGAGTACAATTCAATCCGTAATGCCAGAGTACCACAAGAACTTGTGGTTTGATTGCTCACCTGTCATAGAAGCCAAATAATTGGAGCACACCAAAGACACTCAGGACAAGAAGTAAACAGATTGCCTCCCTTTCATTAGTGGGATAATGAGATGAAAAGTCCTCCAAAAAGTAAACACAGCTCCATGATTTATGTACTGTTGCAGTGGCACTGGAGTGGTCACCAAATGGATGAACGTAGAGAAGGAGGAGCCAACAGAGAGGTTCACCAGGATCATTTAAAAATGTTGTGGCAGAGGTGTCTGATCTCTAACTTCACAGATGGGGAAGAGCATCAAGATCAACCCCCTAAGGCTGATTCCTGTGAGGTGGAGGGTGTCTGATCTCTAACTTCACAGATAGGGAAGAGCATCAAGATCAACAGCCTAAGGCTGATTCCTGTGAGGTGGAGGTCAGATATACCTCCTCTCTCCAACCCTTTTACCAATCCTAACACTACCTGGGGAGCTCTGGTAGCATAGTGGCTAAGACACTTGCCTGCTAACCAGACGGCTGGCGGTTCAAACCCACCAGCCACTCCTCGGAAGGAAAGTTGGGCAATCCTACTTCCATAGTGATACTGCCTCGGAAACCCAAGGAGAGGTCGCTATGAGTCGGGGCCGACTCGATGACAAACAACAACAACAACAACAACAACACTACCTGAGGAGCTCTAGTAGCATAGTGCCTAAGGCACTTGACTGCTAACCAGAAGGCTGGAGGTTCAAACCCACCAGCCATTCCTCAGAAGGAAGATGGGGCAACCTACTTCCGTAGTGATACTGCCTCGGAAACCCAAGGAGGGGTCGCTATGAGTCCCCTGTGAGTCTGGTCTGACTTGATGGCACATAACAACAACAACAATACCTGTCCTTCCCACAGCACTATCTACTTCTCTCCTGGGTTCAATGATTCATTGCAGTGGCTACACTGAACTCACAGACAATAGTCAAGATTATGAGGTTTATTTGGGAAGTAACAAGTTATAATTCAGGATCAGGAAGGACCCAGGAAACAGTTCTTTGATTAGGGCAGCCTCTTCTCAGCTGTGTCAACAGGCACACCTCTCTCTGGCCCTCAGGTCCTTGGGCTGGCTCTGCCTGAGCCCTGCTTGGGCAAAGTGTTACGAAGCTTTTTCAAAAATCCAAACTCACTGCAGTCGAGTGGGATCTGACTCATAGCGACCCCTTGTTTTCAAGGCAGTATCACTACAGAGGTAGATTGCCCAATCTTCCTTGCGAGGAGTGGCTGGTGGGTTTGAACTGCCAGTTTTCTGGTTAGCGGTCAAATGCCTTAGGCACTATGTCACCACTAAGCTCTTTAGCTCTGCCAATAAATGCCCAAAGATTCTGCCAGTAAGCCTTGACCCAAAGGTGCTCAACTCTCTGAGTGGGTTTGCGAGCCTAATTTTGCCAAGTGCCTGGAGATAAACCTCGCTCTCCCAGCAGGTCTTCTGCCTAAAGGTGCTCAGCTCTCTTGTTCTGTGGGCTGGAAATCCCACTGTGCCATCTCACACTGGTCTCCTGGCTGTCACTATTTCTCTGCCACTACTTCTTGCCATCTCTTGCTATCTCCAGTGTTACAGCTTCCCTGAGTCTAAGAGGTTCTCAGCGTGGGAATCATAGGTCCAAAGGATGTGCTCCACTCGTGTCTCTTTTTCTTGGTGGTAGTCAGATCCACTTTTTCTGCCTCTGGAATGGCACATTTTAAGCCTTGTAGGATGGCAAAACTGACCCATTCCGTCCTTAGGGTTCCATATACCTTATTTGCATGGTCCCACCCCCAGAAGAATGCCAGTACACCGTATTTGCATTATTAGCAAGCTATCCAATCCCGTTGGTGGGCCACAAATACTTTGCATAGTCCCACCCAGTTATTTGGTAGGAGTTACAAAGAATTTAAGTAATTCATTATATTACAGCATGCATATGGAAACTCACTGTTCATTTTTTATGATATATATATTTTTTAATTTAGACGTAATTCTTATCACTAATTTTTAGTAGGTTTACTGGTCAGAAAAGTCAGGAATTATGTCTTTACAGGAGTCTTGAGTTCAACAAGGAACCTACTCATCTTGCACGACATACTGCACTTACTCATATGCTGGATGATTAATTATAACCCAAAATTCATCATTTACATATTTTTTTTACTTTCAGTTTTCCTTCCTTACAAAAGTGTTTTTTTTTTTTTTTTTCTTTCCTTCCATATTTTTGTTTTCTTTATGTTTGCTTTCTATTTTGTGGGGAGGGGGTGGCTTCCTTTCTTTTGAGCACCTACTCTGCCATTCCTGTGCTGGTATTGGGTATTCAGTGGTCAGCAGGGCTGCTGAGCTCCCAATCCAGGGGACCAGGAAACGGCTGGTTCAGTACTGAACCTATGAGCACACGTCACAGTGGAGGTGAGTCAGGGGAGGAGCTCTGTGAGCTTGTCACCTGGAAAGTAGTGGTTCTAGTGGGGGCCATGGTTCTTTATCCTCAAACCTGTTTGGTGTTTGGATTGGTTGACTACATATGGCACAATCACAAATGCAGGAACAATATGCTGGCTGACAAATTCAGTATCTGGAAAGGGCTTGAGTGGTGGAAATTGCTGAGATAAAATGTGCTGAGGTTCAGAAAACCACTGCATGAACACGTGTTGGTTGGGATTCATATGTTTAAGGGACATGGAGTCCAGTGCACAGGTGAGCTGTGGCTGCCCAGGACTAATGTATCCTGGCTCTACCCTAGTCTAGGTTTGAATTCCTAGGCTACTGCCTCAGAGGGGCCAACCTGACAGCTCTGTCTGAAGAAACTCTCACCCAAAATCTAGCACAAGGAGGAAGTGAGTTCCCCATCACCATTGGCTCAGACCCAACTCCCTAGGAATTCTCTGGTCATCTTGGAGCTTATGTGGGTGGTAGTGGGGACTCTGGCAATTAGAAGACCAGCCAGGGTCTCTGACAAGACGAGAGGGGTCAGAGATGTGTCTTATAAAGAAATATAGGCTGCTTGGTCTAGAGAAGGAGAGCATTGGGGACACTCATTTGCTGCCCCAGACAGGAGCAGCCTGCCTCTGTCCGTGGTCAAAGAGGCTGGAGCAAGGAACTGAAGCCTTTTACAGATGTTAAAGACTTCTGTATTCAGTTCTTGTGAGGTATCTAAGGAAGTTATGGGAGATGTCTAAGGAGTCTACCAAATAAGCTCTGTATTTTCATGGTCTTAGGGTTTTGTAGTAAACCCAAGGAGGGGTCGCTATGAGTCGGGTTTGACTCGACGGCACATAACAACAACAACAACAACAACAACAACAACAGGGTTTTGTAAAGAGGGTTACAGCTGTGTTATGCAAGATGCATAGAAAGTCAGTCAGTATATTCTGTTCCAAAGGGGCTTTCCTCTTTGGAAAACTTGCAGGCAAAAAGGGGGGTGAGCTAGTGCTTCATAAGGCCACATGAAGTAGTGTCACTTTACTGAGAAATTGCATAGCTTTATTATGACATTTATCCTATAGCACTGCTGCCATATTCTAAACATGGGGTATATCTGTGAGAATCTCAGTCTCGTTGTGCTGGGCTTTGCGTAGTTATAGATGAAGAAATGGGCTGTCAATACTCCCAAAGGTCCCCAAGCACCAGAGGCCATCAGCAACACCTAGGAGGCTTGTTAAACCAGGAGAGTGTGAGGCATCAGGTCTAGGATGGGGCCAGTTTTTTGCAGCTTCCTGGTGATGCTGATGGTCTGGGGAATGTCCTTTGAGAACCCTCTTCTGGTGCCAATTACTGGGGACCTGATTCCTAGGGATTCTGAAAAGGCTTTAGCTGAAACTCCTCTAGGAGCTTTGACATGGTGCCATTTATACCAGACCTTGAATTGGGATCCAGAGATGGAAGGGTAGATGAGTGAGTGGGGACATTGGCTGCAGTCCTCTGGGTCCTCTTTCCTCTCCTTTACTGGAGGGGTGGCACATGGCCACATCTGTCCACTGAGCAAGTACATTCCCGGATAGGAAATTCTGAGAACTCAGTAGCCAGAAACCACACTCACTGCCATCTAGTCAGTTCTGACTCATAGCAATCCCCATTGGGTTTCCAAGGCTGTATATCTTTCTGAAATTGACTGAACTTGCAATCAAGATGTGTTAATTATCACTGGTGACTGGAATGCAAAAGTTGGAAACAAAGAAGAATCACCAGTAGTTGGAAAACTTGGCCTTGGTGACAGAAATAATGCTGGAACTTGCATGGTAGAATTTTGCAAGACCAGCGACTTGTTCATTGCAAACACCTTTTTTCAACAACACATACGGTGACTGTACACACGGACTTCACCAGATGGAACACACAGGAATCAGATTGACTACATCTGTGGCAAGAGATGATGGAAAAGCTCAATATCTTCAGCCAAAACCAGGCCAGGAGCTGATTGTGGAACAGACCATCAACTGTGCATATGCAAGTTCAACTTGAAGTTAAAGACAATTAAAACAAGTCCACAAGAGCCAAAATATGATCTAGAATATATACCTCCTGAATTTAGAGACCATCTGAAGAATAGATTTGATGCATTGAACACCACTGACCAGAAACCAGATGAATTGTGGGATGACATCAAGAGCATCATTCATGAAGAAAGCAAGAGGTCACTAAAAAGACAACAAAAGAAGAGATGAACAAAATGGATGACAGAAGGGACTCTGAAACTTGCTCTTGAGTGGAGAGTAGCTAAAGCAAATGGAAGAAATGACAGGATAAAAAAATTGATCCAAAGAGTTCAAAGAGCAGCTCGAGGAGACAAGCCAGTTACTATAATGAAATGTGCAAAGACCTGGAGTTAGAAAACCAAAAGGCAAGAACATGTTCAGCATTTCTCAAGCTGAAAGAATTGAGGAAAAAATTTAAGCCTCGAGTTGCAATATTGAAAGATTCTAAGGGGAAAACATTGAATCATGCAGGGAACATCAAAAGAAGATGAAAGGAATACACAGAGTCACTGTACCAAAAAGAACTGGTCGATCTTCATCCATTTCTGGAGGTGGCATATGATCTAGAACCAATGGTACTGAAGGAGGAAGTCGAAGCTGCAGTGAAGGAATTGGCGAAGAACAAGGCTCTGGGAATTGACAGAATACCCATTGAGATATTTCAACAAACAGATGCCGCACTGGAGGCACTCACTCGGTTATGCCAAGAGATTTGGAAGACAGCTGCCTGGCCTACTGACTGGAAGAGATCCGTATTTGTACCCATTCCAAAGAAAGGTGATCCCACAGAATGTGGAAATTATCGAACAATATCATTAATATTGCATGCAAGCAAGATCTTACTGAAAATAATTCAAAAACGGTTGCAGCTGTATATTGATAGAGAACTTCCAGAGGTGCAAGCTGGATTCAGAAGAGGACATGGAACAAGGGATATCGTAACTGTTGTCAGATGGATCTTGGCTCAAGGCAAAGAATACCAGAAAGATGTTTACTTGTGTTTTATTGACTATGCAAAGGCATTTGATTGTGTGGATCATGACAAATTACGGATAACATTGAGAAGAATGGGAATTCCTGAACACTTGATTGTACTCATGAGGAACCTATACCTTGACCAGTAGGCTGTCATTCGACTGGAACAAGGTGACACTACATGGTTTAAAATCAGGAAGGGAGTGTGTCAGGGTTGTATCCTTTCCCTATACTTCTTCAATCTATATGCTGAGCAAATAATCTGAGAAGCTGGACTATATGAAGAAAAACATGGCATCAGGATTGGAGGAAGAGTCATTAATAACCTGAGATACTCTGATGATACAACTTTGCTTGCTGAAAGTGAGGATGACTTAAGGCACTTATTGATGAAGATTGAGGAGCACAGTCTGCAGTATGGATTACATCTCAATAGAAAGAAGACAAAAATCCTCACAACTGGACCAATAAGCAACATCACGATAAATGGAGAAAAGATTGAGGTTGTCAAAGAAATCACCTTGCTTGGTTCTACAATCGAGGCCAATGGAATCAGCAGTCAGGACATTAGACAATGTGTAGCACTGGGCAGATCAGCTGTGAAGGAACTCTTTCAAGTGCTGAGGAGCAAGGATGTCTCCTTGAGGACTCAGGTACACCTGACACAGCCATGATATTTCCAGTCGCCTCGTATGCATGTGAGAGCTGGACAATGAATAAGGAAGACCGAAGAAGGGTTGATGCTTTTGAGTTGTGGTGCTGGCGAAGAATGCTGAAGGCACCATGGACTGCCAAAAGAACTAATAGATCTTTCCTGGAGGAAGTGCAGCTGAGATGCTCCTTGGAAGCGAGGATGGCCAGACTTCATCTCACCTACTTTGGTCATGTTGTCAGAGGGGACTATTCCCTGGAGAAGGATGTCATGCTTGGTAAGGTGGAGGGTCGACAAAAGAGGGGAAGGCCTTCGATGAGATGGATTGACACAGTGGCTGTGACAATGGGCTCAAGTATAGCAAGGATCACGGAGCTGGTATGGGATCGGGCAGTGTTTTGTTCTGCTGTGCATGGTTCGCTATGAGTCGGAAGCAACTTGACAGCACTTAACAACAACAACATATCTTTCTGGAAGTAGATTGTCCCATCTTCCTTCTGTGGAGCAGCTGTTGGGTTTCAACCTCTGACCTTCTGGTTAGTAGCCAAATACTTTTTGCACTATGCCACCAGACTTCTAAGGTGAGTCCTGGCTTTGCTGTTGAGCTGGCTGTGTGGCCTTGAGCATGTCCTCAGCTTGGTTTTGACAGTCCGCCATCTCTAAAATGTGGGCATGAGTAGTGACTATTTTAGAGTTGTGGAGGGATGCTTACAAAGCACCTAGCACGGGCCTCACACATCTTGATTTCCCAGTCAGTGATAGCCATCTGCTACCCAAAATCCAGTAGTCTCTGCCTACCAGGTGAGGAGGAGTGCGTAGACATGATGGTGGGTTTTAGGGAACTTATTATTTCCCTTGAGAAGATAGTCTCCATCTGGGCTCAGGTCAAGTGAGCTCTTCTCCTCAGAAAAAAAAAAAAGAGGAAAAGAGTGCTACTTGAGGTAGTACTGAGCAAGGAAAGGTTGATGGATGATGAGATTAGCAACAGTCAGTTCTTTGCAAATTTTAGATCCAGCTCTGGAAATCCAGTGGGAGATCATTGACCAGAGCCTTTTAGAAGCCTCTAGAGGCCAGATGGGTCCAGGGTGGCCGTGATGACCCTATTTCAGAAGCAAAGAGTCCACTTATTTCTGTGAAAGTTCCCTGCAGTGATGGACAGAAATGGGTCTAATGTTAGTATTCTCTAAGCAGCAGGCAATTTTAGTCAGAGACTGCAGTTAATTTAAAAGGGGGGAAAAAAAAAAAGAAGGCAGACTCATTGCTTCTGAAAAATCACAGAGTGGTAGTTTTGTCTACAGGTATGGAGAATAATTTTTAAAACTGAAAAAAAAAAAAGTAAGCAAAAATATCTAGCAGCTATACTGACAGCAAGGTCCAGAGATTTGAGGTGTATGTGTGTATGATGCTGGTACATTGGCTTCTAATGATTCATTGGTTCTCTTTCCCCTCCTCCCTTTTCCCCTGCTCTCCTCTTTTTTTTCCCTTTCCTATCTCTCTCTTCCTCTCCTTTTTCTTCATTGTTTTTGGGTGGCCAGAACTCGTGATGCCCTCCGACCAGTATGAGCTACAGCTTCAGAACAACATCCTAGCTGCTGAGGGAGACTCAGCCTGGCCTGTAGCTGTCTTGGCCCAGGAGACA
This sequence comes from Orycteropus afer afer, assembly GCF_000298275.1. NCBI lineage: Eukaryota > Metazoa > Chordata > Mammalia > Tubulidentata > Orycteropodidae > Orycteropus > Orycteropus afer. The sequence continues at coordinate 1,885,309 of NW_006921870.1, forward strand.
TCCACCGTCACCGCATTGCAGCTGGGACAGAGCAACCTTGTCCTTGGCCACAGGAGTATCCTCTTAACCTGGCCTGTGTGTTCACATATGTATGTCATGTGTACAAGGGATCTGTTTTTCTAAAATCTCCCTGAAAGCTAGGCTTAAACTAAAAATAGCCCTGTTTTTCCCCAGTGGTCTGAAACTCTGAAAAACCTGAAATAGCAACACCGCTGAGTGGAATTGCTCACCTCCGCAGATGAGTCACAGAGAAGCTCCCAGAGGTGGGAGCCTGGTGGGAGCAGAGCGTCACTCCCAGCTTCCGGAGACTTCTCACAGAGGGTGGCTGGCTCAGGTTGTTTCCACACTGGTCTGTGGGTGGTTGATGTTCTAGACTTGTCCATGAGTCCACCGGGTCTCCAGGGCCTCTGGCAAAGATTTCCTTTGGCCAGTGTTGGAATTGTGGTGTGTCCTTTGATTCTGGAAAATGGTGCTGCTCCACTTGGCCTGAGCCAATGGGTTGCATTCCCTCTTTTTTCTTTGTGTTATCTTGACAGTCATCAAGCCATGGGAACCAAGCTCAGAACTGCTGCTGAGTTATTTGCTAATTGTGTATTTTCCCTTAACTAAGACCACAGGTATCCGCATGCAAGGGGCTTCCAGGTTACCCAACAGCACAATTTACGTAGTTGAACCTGGATACCTGGGTGAGTGTTGGCCTCCTTGGTCCTTCCAGGTGTTATTCCTTTGTGATACAATGATTTAAAAATAAATGAAAGAGGAGGGAAAGCAACAGGCTGACATAAAATGCCTTACTCTAGGGTCATCGCCATCACCTATGAGGCCTGGGGACATCAGCCCTTCATTCCCACTTGGAAGGCTGCTCAGCTACCCTTTCTTATCAGTGTGTAGAAAAAGGAGGGCTAAGGGAGCTTAGGCCAATGGAGCTTAACCTACTCCCCAGGGGCCAGTAGTATCCCATAGCTCTGTGTGAGGCTGTCCTGGTGTGACTGCATTAACCTACTGGCTCTGGAAAGGAGGTCAGACACATGGAAGATATAGAAGCATCCTCTCCAGAAATCCCCAGGGTCACTAGTAGAACACTGAGGCCCCTTTACGGGTGCCTGAGATTTGAGAAAAAGGAGGTTAGGGTCATCCTTTGGCTTAAGCTGGGGCAGTTGGAGCAGAGGAGTGGGCTGGGGCAGAGTGATGGAGGGCTTTGTCTCCTCTTGATTTCTATAACCAGGCTTTGTCCAGACCTGATAGTACTATGAACACTGGGGGGGGGGGTGGTGTCCAGGGGTCAGCTCAATTATATGGGAACCTGTAAGGTAAGTGTATATAGGAGCCTATAAGGTAAGTTGGAAGATACCTTGGTAGGGAAGTGGGGGATATTTGTCCAAAAGAGAAGGGAGGAATCCATAGCAATGAGGACCAGGGTGGCACAACCAAGTCCCAGAAGCTGCTGTAACAGCAGGCTAAGACATGCTGGAGACACGCTTGTCCTTCTGGGTCTGCATTGCAACACTTTCTTTGGTCTGAGTTGACTCACCTGTTGAGTGTACTGAAGCAGCTCAGTCAAGATAGTGTTTGACTAGGAACAGCAGAATCCCAAGGGTGTCTTGGTCACTGCCACCGGAGAAGTTATTTGGCGTGGAACTAAGGTTATTACCTCTGACGATGTAGTAGCACTTGGTAGAATGGCCCTTTGTGCTTTCTTGATACTGTACAAGCCATGCTGGGTACTGGAGTTCCCAGGGAAATAAGATGAACTCCTTTCCTTGATTTGGAGGCTCAGGGAACCAGCAAACCAAGGCAGCAGCAGAATAGTCATAAATAGTTCATAAATAAGCACAGGGGACTGGTTTCAGGGAGATGATATTTGAAGTCATTTTCTCTGGGGGAGCTTTTTTAAGGGAAGGGCATTACTGGCAAATGAAATAGCCCATGCAGTGGTGTGGGATGGGAAAGGAAAGTACATGGTTTCATGGGGCAGTAAGGTATAGTGAGCACCTTGTGTGTGAGCAGAAGGCAGAGAGACCTGGCCAAGCAGGTATATATGGGGAGGGCTTCTGGTATCATGTGAGTGCTTAGACTTGCCTGTGGACAGGATACAGTGTGATGAGCAACTTAGCAGTCAAGGTGAAATATGTTTATCATTGGTCCCCATGAGCCTGCAAAGTTGGCTCAAGGCACAAAGCCTCACTCTGTGCCACACCTGGGCATTGTCCAAGGAGGATGGCCTTGCCTCTTGGCTATGGGGGCCAGATGAGAGGTTCTGGACTCCAAGCTTGGTCCCAACCTCTCTATTGTTGCCCTGTTGTCTGAATGGTCAGGCTCTACCACTTGCCTGTTATAGGATTTACGATTCACCCTGGTGACCGGTGGGTGCTTGAGACAGGCTGCCTTTACGAGGTAACCATTGATGTGTTTGGCAAGTCCAGCAACAAGATCTACTTGTCGGATGTAAGTGCCTACCTCAGGTCCTGGGGTGGGTGGTGGGTACCTCTTCCAGAACTGCTGCCCAAGGAGCAGCCCCAGAGTATCAGGAGTCTCCAGGAAGGCAGGCAGACAGGTGAGTGTATGGCATTGGAATCCTTGGCATCATAATGAAGCTGCTGAGTCTGTGGGAAACAGGGTTGAGGGCTCTGTGGGTCATCTCAAGACCTTGTAAGCCTGTGAGTCTATAGGCTGCAGCCATGCCAGGAGACATGCTTATGGACTAGAGGGAGGAGATGCTTCAAGGACCAGGAACAGAGGGAGATGGGGGCTCTGCCAGTTGTTGTCTTCCTTCTTCAGACTGAAGGCGTCAGCACGGGGAATCCATTTTGCCTGCTCTGCAGAGGGTCAGGGAGCACTCAGCCTACTCCCCAGGGGCCGGTAGTATCCCATAGCTCTGCCTGAGGCTGTCCTGGTGTGATTGCATTAACCTACTGGCTCTGGAAAGGAGGTCAGACACATGGAAGATATAGAAGCATCCTCTCCAGAAATCCCCAGGGTCACTAGTAGAACACTGAGGCCCCTTTACGGGTGCCTGAGATTTGAGAAAAAGGAGGTTAGGTCATCCTTTGGCTTCTTTGTAGAAGTTATTGCTTCTTTCCTGTTAGTAGACAAACACTGGGTCCATCACCATTTTTTTTTTTTTTTTTTTTTAATGATTTCCTTTGTAAGACCTCATGGGGCTAAGAAAGTTGATGGTTGGGTAAGCACCACAAGGGTCACCATAACAGTAGTGCCAGGCCCTATAGGAGGGCAGCCTGCAGGAGCCCACAGGGAAAGTTCAGCAAAGCTCAGTTCTAGGTGGGCAGGGGCTCAGCTGTGTGCCCTTCCCCATGCTGGGCCTGGTTTGGCTGCTGTTTGGGGTCCTGTTGCTACTTTATTGCATTCTGACTTTCTTTGTGTCACCCCAGAAGCACCTCTCATCTGCCCTGCCTTGCCTTCCAGAACATCCGAATTGAAACCATGTTTCCTCCAGACTTCTTTGAAGTGCTCTCATCCTCCCGGAATGGATCATACCATCACATCAGAGCCATAAAGAGGGGCCAAACGACTATCAGTGCAGCCCTCACCTCCGTGGTGGATCAGGCACGACAGCCCCGCCCTCACTCGCTGTTGGAGCCCCAGCTCAGTCCTAGTTGAGCTGCCTTCACTCATGCCTAGAGCTCTCCACCCTCTGTGGATTCATTACTGTACAGGAGGCCCTGCGTAGTGTGGGCTCTGGACTCTTCTGCATAGATCCTGGGCTGGAGTGCCCCTCTTCCTTGTCAAGTAAAACTCAGCTGGTTCTTCCTAGGATTGGGGATAGGAACCCTTATTTTGGGAAAAAGCATACTGATCTGGGGCCAGCAAGGGACCAGTGTGTCCAAATTCACCCTAACCAGGTGACACCATCATCATCCCTTTGGCTGTTTGGGCTTCTGGGTCCTTCCAGTCCTTATTTTTTGGTATTTAAAAGGCCAATCACCTTCAGGTTGGAGCTGTGTTTTACTGATTGGGAAATTGGCCCAGGTTTTCATATTCTTCTACCCTGCATAAAACCTTTCCCAAAGCATCCAGATGTAGCAGATAAAAACGGTTTTGGACAGACACAGATTTCCATCAAAATCTGATACTTCATTTGTGGAGACATTGGGCAGGTTGCTTTAGGTCTGTGAGTCTCAGTTTCTCCATCTGTAGAGCAGGGATAATCACTTTCACCCTGTCAGGGGTGCTGGGGAGGATCTAGTCAGGAAGCATCTGTTTGTATGGCCATCACAGACCCATGGAGGGCCATCCATGGAGACCCAGCAAGCCACAGCAACTCTGGTGTCTCCCTTTCCAACCTCCCATAGTCACAGCATCTTCCTCTATGACCTGACCCCAGGGAAAGGAGGGTCTGGGTCACTGGAGCAGAATTTGCTAAGGATCTAGTTGTCATGATGACTTGGGTGCCTTATCCCATTGTAGGATGGAGGAGTCCACACATTACAGGTGCCTGTGTGGAATCAGCAGGAGGTGGAAATTCATATCCCCATCACCCTCTTCCCGAGCATCTTGACATTTCCATGGCAACCAAAGACAGGCGCCTACAAGTACACAATACAGGTAACCATGGGACCTCACCTCTGGGTGCTTTCCTAGGGGTGTTCCATGGGATTTTGTTTTTTTGTCTACTTGATTCCTTCTAATATTTCCCTCTGATGGTTGAAAATAATTTAAAATCAGCAACACTTTCAGTTTTCTGAGGTCTCCATCAGAGCAATGGATTTTGGTAATGTGGTCAGAAACCCAAAAAACTAAAAAATAGAGATAAGAAAGCTTAATAAAGCAAGCCTGGAACACAGAGTTGACTTCCCCTTACATTCTCACCTTTGTTTCTCTAAAAAATACTATTTTCTAAAAGTAGTACAAACATCCTTAGAGAGAAACTTGGAATTTAAGGGATCACATGTCCAGCCCCATCACATACCATATACTATTTGTCTTTGGTATCCATGTTGCCATACATGTCAATTCAGACAGGCAGGAACCCTGGGGCCCACACACCCCTGTCTATCCTTGGCAGGAACAGTACCATCAGTTGCTGTTTGTCATATCTTTGCACTGGTACTTGCTGTGTGTCACCTTCCTGGCCCTTTTGGGGGTCTGGGTGGTGACCACTGATCTGGGAAGGACATAGGCTATCATGTATTTAACAGCAGATGACTAAGAGCGGGCACGGGTTGGGGTGAATGTGTGAGGAGGAAGTGCTGTCTCCCTGGTCATGGAACAACTTGGACTTCACCCTGTACCTGGCTTCATGGCAGTGTTTTCCACTCCATCCTGAGCTCTGGAGGGGCCACGAGGTCTGGGACCACTGTTGATGGGTGTGGATGATGCATATCAGTCACAAGATCCTCAAAAGTATGGGGACCAGAAACTAGGCAGAATAGAGAGATGGAGGGGCCAAGGAGCCTGCCAGCAGATGGTGGGCCAATGCCACATTTCTCCATGGGATGGGGAGGTACCAACCTTGTGCTTGTGTGTATTTGTACATGTGCATGCTCCTGTTTTTTTCTTCTACCCTGTGGCTCCCTCATGCAGAGACTGGGACAGGCAGGCTGATCTGATGTTTTTACTCCCTAGGCCCATGGTGGGAGTGGGAATTTCAGCTGGTCTTCATCAAGCTCTGTGGTTGCCGTGGTCACTGTTAAGGGTGTGATGACCACAGGCAGTGACACTGGACTCAGTGTGATCCAGGCCCATGATGTGCAGAACCCACTGCATTTTGGTGAGATGAAGGTATGACCTCAGAGGCTGGGACAGCCCATGGTGGGAGGCTTGGAATAGTGGTCTCGGCTTCCCCCTTTTAGCCAACCCTCCAACATAATTCAGAAACACTCAGTGCTCTGTCTTATACTTGGTGGTGGTGACAGGAGGGGTTGTCAAGTCCCAGCCCTGCCCTCAAGGAGCACACTACATTATCAAGGAGACAACACCTGAGTGTTAGGGTCCATCAGATGAGAATAGACCTGGAAGGGCCAGCACCAGGATAAAAGGAGGCCAGAGAAGGCAGGAGGAACAAGATAATCAAAAGAATAATTACAGAAAATTTTCAGAAAGGAGAGAGATGGATCTTCAGATTGGAAGAGCCACTGAGTGTCGGATTATAAATTGCATTTCACAATGAAAGGAAAGTTATCAGATGCCTTTCCTCTCATTACCATTCAGATACTAAATCCCTACACCTGCCATTTGATTCTGAGTGATGTGGGACCAACTTGCAAAGCAGTAGCAGCATGTTGGGGTGATCACCTGTAGCTGAGCCCCTAGGAGCCCAATCTGCTGACCTCCTGACATCACCACCTACCTGACTGCCTGACTCTGACCTCAACCTCTTTTGTTACTTTGCTTGAGGTAGAAGTTGAAGCCCCATAGTGCATCCGGTCACAGCCTTTTCTTACATTAGTTGGACCATTGATGGATAGATTAGTCTTTTTGTTGAGATAGACACATACTCGAAAGCTATGGTAGCATAGTGCCTAAGGCACTTGACTGCTAACCAGGAGGCTGACGGTTCAAACCCACCAGCCACTCCTCGGAAAGAAGGTTGGGCAATCTACCGTAGTGATAGTGCCTCGGAAACCCAAGGAGGGGTCTCTATGATCGGGTCCAACTCAATGGCATGTAACAACAACAATAAGACACATACTCGTCTATCTAAAGAACATGAATCTCATAAAGAAGTATTTACCACATACCCTTTAGATATAGCATAATTGCCAAATATCTGGGTGAACTGTGATTACATTGTCCTCTCCTAGCTTTCTAGCAGCTCAGTAAATGGACCACCTTTTTTACCCAGTTTATCTAGACAAAGCCTAAGGACAATTCCTCAAAGAGGGAGAATAGTGTAGTGGTTGGGACCTGAATTCTGGACCATTCTGCTTGAGTTCACACAGACTCCTCCTAGTGTTTTAGCTTGGCCAGGTTACTTAATCAATGAGGTTGCTTAACTAGAGGCTGAGAGGACTAGATAATTTAGTAATATTTTTAGAACAGAATGCAGAGTGTGGTAAGTTTTGTTTTACGTATTAGCTATTGTTATCATCATTTTTGTTGATGCCTCTCTCTTACCCTCCATAGCCACTTTATCAATAAATCCAATCAGCTCTACATTCAGAATATATGTCTCAGATCAGAACCCCTTCAGTGCTACTACCCTGGTTCAAGTCATCATCATCTCTCACCAGGATTTCCCAACAGCCAGAGTCTCCCCATCTTACTCATAGTAAACTCAAGCCCTTCCCATCCACAGGACCCTGCATGAGCTTTCGCATCACCTCTCAGACCCCATCTCTTTCTGCTCTCACCCTGCTCACTTCACTCCAGCCATGCTGCCCTTCTCTCCATGCCTCTAATGTGCTGAGCTTGTATATGCCTCAAGGACTAGGAACAGACTATTCCATCTTCCTGGAATGCTTTCCCCACAGCCTTTGCCAGACTGCCTCTTTAGTGGTGCTCAGTTCTGAGCTCCTAGGCCACCTTCTCAGAGAGGCTTTCCCAACAGCTCTGTCTAAAGAAGCCCTCACCCCACTCCCTAGAACACACCATCCTCTCAGCCAGTTTAGCGTCAGACTGTCAAAAGGGCCATGAAGAAAATGTTTAATTGGTATGAGGAGATGATTCCACAAGGGTAGGGACTCTCTTGGTAGCTGTCTTCCCACCAGCATGTCCTTGGTGCCCAGCATCCAGCAGCTCTTAGCAAGCCCTAGCAGTGAACCCTTCCTCTCCCACGGATGCTGATGGATTGGTGCACACCCTTGTCCCCAGGTATATGTGATTGAACCTAGCAGCATGGAGTTCGCCACATGCCAGGTGGAGGCACGAGTGGGCCAGACCCTGGAGCTGCCCCTGAGGATCAGTGGCCTTATGCCTGGCGGTGCCAGTGAAGTGGTCACCCTGAGCGACTGCTCCCACTTTGACTTGGTGGTGGAGGTGGAAAACCAGGGGGTGTTCCAGCCGCTCCCAGGTAAGCCATTGCTGCCAGCGGGTGCCAGACAGTGGGATCCAGGGCCAGACTGCCTGAGTTCCCAAAGCTCTAGAATACTAAATAGAGGCCTTGAGGCAGCAGTGGGGGCCACCATGTGACATTTGTCCCTTTGTGCAGCTCCAGTCTGGTCTGACTCTTACATCTGTGTGACTTTGGGCAAATCATTTGCCTCTCTTAGCCTCAGTTTCCACATTGTTAAATGATTATCCTAAGTAGAACTGCATGATAAAAGTAAAAAAATAAACTAAAAACTTAACTAAAAAAAAAAAAGAATTGCATCTCAAAGTGCCTATTTCAGTGCCTGGAAGGTACTAGGTAGTTATAAGGCACTGTTGATGGAGTTTGGGGCTAGTTATGAAATCATAACTCCTTTGTAACATGCAGGGATCACCACTCTCGAGCCACTGAAGCTGTAAACACTCTTTGCACTCCTGTGGGGTTTTGAAGGTGTTATCTGTGGTGACTGTAGTTGGGGCAGTTGATTTGTCAAGTGTCGTCTCTGCCAGGGGCTGGGGTAAGCACTTAGCATGTATGACCTCATTAGACTTTATAGTCACCATGGGAGAAGGGACTACTGTTTGGCCATGTGTCGAATATAGAAACCAACTCTATGGCTTGCCCAAGGTCACAAGGCAGCAGGAGCATAGATGGGATGCAGATCTGTGTGTCTGAGACTGACTCTGGGGCTTAACCACACAGGGCAAGGGTGGGCAGCTTCTCCAGTTTGCTGATGAGGAAAAACGAAGGATGAACCATAGAAAATGAGTAAGATTGGGCAGAGGATTGGAAGTAACAGAGAATGGCACAGAAGGGGCAGCCTGGGTAAGGACACAGAGGTGGGCAGTTACCTGGTGTGTATCTGTGTGTGCATGGGGTCTTGGAGCAGCCGAGCTTGTCAGATCCTAAAGAGCTTTAAATGTCCAGGCAGTGGGGAGCTACTGAAGGTTATTTAATAGAGGAGTGACGTGATCCAGCTAGGGTTTAGGAAGCTTAATTGGTAGAGGTGTGTGTAGCATCGCCCGCAGCTTTAACAGCTCTAATACTTGCTACAGTTGTGATTACTTACAGAGCTGCTTTAATTTGAAACTGCATGGAGGAAGAAAGCAGCATCTCTGAGAAATCACTGAGCAAACCACATTCACATCCTTCCCTAGAGGCACTGCTGTGATTTGCCGAGCCATCAAAGAACTGAGCTTTATTAAATCTTAAGTGTAGTCAGCAAGGCAGTCATTTAGGATGGAGCAAACAGCAGTGTTATGGGGCAAGGGCTGCTGGCAGCAGGAGATGACCCAATTCTCCCTTCATGGCCACCACTCATTGCCACTATCTATACCCTTGAGGGCTAGGGGTACAGATGAGGCCTGGGTCAGCTTCCAGAGAGTCTCCAGGGAATAAAGTACAGGATCTAGAACTGTACAGTTCTGACCTGAGCTCCCCTTCCTCCACTTACCTATCAGCTGTGTGATGTTGAGCAAGTTGCCCAATCTCTCTGGTTTAGATTGTCCATCTGTAAAATAAGGCTAAGAGCCCCAGCTTGTTGTAAGGATTACATCTGAACACTTGAGGAGTACTTAGCACTGTGGAAGAGCATCCTTCAAGGAGTTTGCATTTGAAAGACAGCAGCCAGGGCAGACAGAGGTCCTGTGGCAGCAGGATTCCCCTTAGGAAGTGCCTAAGTGTTGTGTATACCTAGCTTGGCATAGAGGGCCACATTGTATGAAGAATATGTACCTTACAAACCTGGTCCCTAGTCAGGTTAGAGAGATGCTTGTGTTCCAGGAATCCATGGGTGCCAGGACCAAGCCAAAGTTAGCAGAGTCACATCTCTGCTGTGACACCCCCCGCCCCCAGGCACACTGTGGCTCGGTGCAGAGACAGGCAGATTTGAGTACCATGTAAGGTAAACAATCTCTCTGTCATGTTGAGTTTCCCAAGTTCAGAGCCCACATAATGCGGCTCAAGTTGCAGTCTTAGGAAGAGGCTGCGACCAGGCCCCCTCAGCAGCCCCAGCCCCAGGTCTTGTCCCCTTCTGCATTGTCTTCTGCCTGTTTAGGGCTCCACCTTCTTACTATAGCACTTAGATGCCAACATTGGTCTCATCCTCTACTGAAGGCCCCTTGCCTTGGGGACAGTACCATGAGCCTTTCTGTGAGTACCCAGGGCTGGACACCAGGTGGTGTTCATACCTCTGCTTGCCCCATCCTTGTCCCTTCTTTGTTCCAGCCTTGTTGGCAAGTTTTTAGCTCCCTGTTCCCTGAGCACCTCCCAGTTCCATAAGACCCCTAGTCTTCCCCTTCACAGTTCTCTGGTCTAGCAAGATAGTATCATGTCAAACCAAACAGGTGGTGTTCTGGTTACCTAGTGCTGCTCTGACAGGAATATACCACAAATGGGATAGCTTGAAGAAACAGGAGTTTATTCTCTTACAGTTTTGGAGGCTTTAAGTCCAAGTTCAAAGTGCCAGGCTTTAGGAGCTGGATGAAAGCCCCTTGACCTTCGGCTTCAGCTCTGCCTCTTGCTCCCGGCCCACTGAAACTAGAAGCATCTCTTTACTCAGGCAGCTACTGGCCACTGAGGCTGACAAGCCCAAGGTTGACAAATAAAATGGCACAGTCCAGATGTTACCAAACCATATGGCAGGCCCTTAATTCAAGTCCATTGAAAGCCCCAAGGTCGGCAGAGCATGGCAGGCTGCTGAACAACAACACGGCTACATGCAGGGTTCAAACCACAAGCTAGAGACCATTCCCAAAGCTGTTTCTTATATATGGGAAGCAGACCACATACCCAGCTGCTCCAATAGATTCCACCATGGAGTTAATTACCAGTCTCATCATGGGGAATACTACATCCAGCTGCCCAGCCACTCAACCAGGCCCAGACAACTTGACACACAAACGTAATCACCACAGGTGGATGGACACAGTTATTGTGGGTTGACAGAAGAGACAGTCCAGTTCAGGGGTATCTGAGAAGGCTTCTTAGAGAGCAAGTGATGTCTAGGCAGATGCCAAAGGCTAAGACTAGGAGTATAGAGGGTCAGAGTGTTCCAAGGAGAAGGGATGGTATGCACAGGGGAGTGTGGCTTGATTGAAGCCCCTGGTCAGTGCAGGTGAAGGTAGCACTTCCAGGGCAGTGGGGAAGATGATGAAGCAATGGTTGAGGGCCAGTGAAGGAGCTAGAGCCTGGTACACAGAACCTGGCGTACAGGGGCTGGGGTAGGTCTGCATATTAGCCACCCTGGTGAGAGGGGTTGTGAATCAGGATGCCCTTCTGCAGCCATTGGCCCAAGTTTTGCCTTCTCAGGACTTTCTTTGTTCAGCACGTCTTCACAGCTGTGCAGAGGGCACTTTTCAGAAAAGTGAGGGCCCAAACTCTGTGCCTGGCTAGAAACCAGCAGGATCCAGACTAACCATCATGCCCCTGTTCTTTTTATCTTTGTAATTGTGCACACTGATAGACTCATTTTGCAGAGTTGCTGCTCATGGGGTTTTAGGAACTCGTGGATCTTTCTGTGGCTGCTTCGCCCTTCCCACTCCTGATGGCAGAGGGATTTCTGCCTATGGTTGCCATGGCAGTGGCCATTGGCAGAGCGGCATGCATTGAATTGTGTCCTGAGGAAGTCAGCATGTGAGGAAGCGTGTACAGGAATGTTCATAGCAACTCTTTTCATCTAGGAAACAGCCTAGATGGCCATTAGCCAATGAATGGATAAACAAACTGGAACACCCACACCATAGAATACTACTCAGCAATAAAAAGGAATACACTATTGATACATGCAACAAAATCGATGAATTTCAGACACATGCTGAAGTGAACAAAGCCAAAGAACACATTCCATTTCTGTGAAGTGTTAGGAAAAACTAATCTATGGTGAGAAAGTCCATTAGTTGTGGCCAGGGCTTGGAGGAAGAAAGGATGGAGAATGGCTGCTATGACATGATGAAATATTCTAAAATTAGGTAGTTGTGATGGGTATACAACTTTGTAAATATAGTAAAAACTACTAAATTGTACACTTCAGATAGGTGAATTTTATGGTATGTGAATTATGTTTCTATAATTATAAAATATATTATAAAAAACTTAGTCTACAGTGGAATAAAATCAGAATGAACCAGTGATTGCCTCTGGGAGTTGGGGTTCGACTGGAATGGAGCATGAGGGAACTTTCTGGAAAGATAGTCATATTCTGTGTTTTGAAATGCACCTGAGTTCCGTCACAATGTGTGCATATGTCTGAATTCCATATATACTGTATATATATGAATATTCAATTTTTCTATACATTTGAAAATTTTTATAAAAATGTTATAGAAGAAAACATAATGAAATAACCACAACATACCCACCAGAATGACTTTTTTTAAAATATGGAAAATACCAACTATTGGCAGGGATATAGAGTAGCATATAAATCAAAACAACCATTTTGGGAAAAATAATTATCAATAACTTAAGATTTGTGCATTTCACTATGTGTAAATCTGATTTCAAAAAAAAAAGAACCATAAACAAATACTGAATAAGTATGCTAAAGTATTTAGGGATGAAATGTACTGATGTCTATAATTCATATGCATAAAAAAATCTGTACTGATGGATGGGTAGAGCGATAGATAAGCAATAAGGCAAATACAGAAAATACTAATTGTCAAATGTAGGTTATGGGTATGTACATGAACATTCAATTTTTTCTGTACCTCTCTCTATGATTTTCTGGCTCAAGTCAGGAATTTATGTGGAAGAGGAGAGATCCTTGGCTTAGCTCCCCTCCACCTCTCCCAGTCACAGACCATGATTGCTGACATCAGTGACACAGCTCTCCCTGTCAACAAGGAGTGTGGGTTTTGAGAGCTCAGAAAATGCTCTCAAGAGAGTGCTTCTGTTTAAATCTTTAACATTCAATTAGAAAATTTTCATAATAAAATGTTACAGAAGAAAACACAATGAAATACCACAACATACTCACCAGATTGACTTTTTTAAAAATATGGAAAATACCAAGTATTGGCAGGGATAGAGAATAGCAGTATAAATCAAAACCATTTTTGGAAAAATAATTGTTAATAACTGATGAAATTGAATATATGCACTCTGTGTGACCCAGCATTTCCACTCCTAGGTATATACACAACAGAAATGCCTAAATGTGTTCACCAAAAGAGACATGTAAAAATATTCATAGCAGCAATATATGTCATAGCCCCAAACTGGAAACCACCCAGATGTTCATCATTAGTAGCGTGGATAAATCTGTAGTTAGCCATGGAATATATGCAGAAATGTGGATTAAATAAGGAGGAATCTCAGAAACAGTACCAAGGGGAAGAAGCCAGTTACAGATGAGTTTATATTTGGTGATTCCATTTATATGAACTCAGAAACAATCAAAGCTAAGCTGTCCTGTTGGAAGTCAGGCTGGTGTGGTCCTACTAGAAGGACCTAAGGAGATTTGAGAGGCTGGTCATATTCTCTTTCTTGAGCCAGGTACTTATGCATGAGTGTGTTCAATCTGTGAAAAAAATCATTGTGAGTTGTGTACTTTTGATAAGTGTACTTTTTGGTATACGCATTCTACTTATATTTTTAAAAAATTAGAGTTAGAAAATCAGATTGTGTATGGCATCCAGGAAAGGAGAGGGACTTTCAGCTCCTATGTCTTTCTCCCACAAAGGGGTAACTATTTGATTTTCTCTCTTTCTTGCAGGGAGGCTCAAGCCAGGTTCTGATTACTGCAGTGGAGTCAAAGTGCAAGCTGAGACCCAGGGCTATACCACGCTCCTCGTGAGCTATAAGCACAACCACATCCACCTGAGTGCCAGGATCACCATTGCTGCCTACCTGCCTCTCAAGGTGAGCCCTTCACCATCCACCCTGGCTACCCTTTCTGTGACATGAATCATTCCATTGCTCTAATTCATATTCAAACAGATTGTTCAAACTAGACCTTAGAACAGCTACCTCTCTCTATGATTTTCTGGCTCAACTCAGGAATTTATGTGGAAGAGGAGAGATCCTTGGCTTAGCTCCCCTCCACCTCTCCCAGTCACAGACCATGATTGCTGACATCAGTGACACAGCTCTCCCTGGCAACAAGGAGTGTGGGTTTTGAGAGCTCAGAAAATGCTCTCAAGAGAGTGCTTCTGTTTAAATCTTTAAACAGTTCCCCTTGGAATCCTAGAATGGAGACAACAGCCCTGGGGTGTCATGCACACTCTGAGGCCTCAGGAGCCTAGGTCAGGTCCAGATTCTGCCCTTACATGACATTAGGAAATCACTTTATGTTCTGATTCCTTATTTCCATTTAAAGAGAGAGGTAGTCAAGGTATTATGGTGTTTGTGATTCAGAGCACACAGCCTTTACTCCAACAGCAGACTCCCAAGTTTAATCAGGCCTGACACTCACCAACTGTGTAACTCTGGCTAATGTACTCACTCTGTGCCTCAGTTTCCACATCTGTAAAATGGGGCTGATACCCTACCTACCTCATGGTTAAGATGATGATTAGGTGAGCAGATGAATGAGAGGGGCTTGGAATAGTGCCTACTGAGTGCCCAATAAGGGCTGGCTATTAAAACATGAACAACAACAACAAAAAAAGAAGCTCAACCTAGCACACTGGGTTATCACTTAGTAGGATGGTAGATGTAACACTGATTTATGTGTTTGGACCTTGTATTTGTCCAGGAAGCCAGTCACTCCCTGTATTTCTAAAACACCCCAGGTCTACTTCTAGGACAGCTCTCACCCCTTTGTTTTGTCACTCTTGCCCATTGGTGACAAGCCCAGTGATGTTAGGATCTTTACCTCTGAATCTTTAACCGTAGGCATAGGACCTGATACTGAGCAGACACCAATTAAGGGTTGTCTGTTTTAGAGTGAATGAGTGAGCAAATGTCCAGGGTTACCTAGCCTGGACTGAGTCCCAGGTCTCCTGACCACTAGACCAAAAATAGCAAGCATTTAAAGATGTCTACCAGGTGCAGAAGTCCCAGCCTTCTTCCTATTATTCCATTTATTCAGCCAGTATTGATGAGGATCTTCTATGTGTTAGTCTCCATTTGAGGCCCTGAGATATAATAGTGCAAAGGCAGAAATCTCAACCTAGTATACTTATATTCTAGCAGAGAAAGAGGTAGAGACAGAGAGTAAACAAACCAAATAAGTAACATGTTTTGTATATCTGTGCCATGGTATGGGTAAGTTGAACTGTGAGAAGGTGATTGAGAGGGCAGAGGAAGAGAGGGTGGCAATTTAAAACTGGGTCAGGATCCTCTCACTGAGCAGGGCACTGAAGCAGGTGCGAGGGGTTGGAGAACAGAGTTTAAGAGAATTAAAATCCCAGAGTCGGCAGTAGTTTGTTCTTGGAGCTACCTATTACTGTCTTTCATGAGATGGGGCAACTCACCAGGAACCTGGGGAGGAAGTTCTCTGAGCCCTTCCCTTTTGCTTGCTCCAGATGACCAAATAGCACAATTGTCTGGGTATTGGGTTGGAGCAGCAGATGCCAATGACTAAGTTCACTGTCCCAAGCTGGAATATAAGGATGAAGATAAGGCAGACACGTACCCAGTTGTTTTGGTTACCTAGTACCACTGTGACAAGAATACGACAAAAGGGATGGCTTGAAGAAACAGGAGTTTATTGTTTATTCTCTTACAGTTTGGAGGCTTTAAGTCCAAGTTCAAAGTGCCAGGCTCTAGGGGCTGGGTGAAAACGCCTCAATATTGGGCTTCAACTCTGCCTCCTGCTCCTGGCCCATTGAAGCTGGAGGCTTTTCTTCACTCAGCTGCTGGCTACTGAGGCTGACAAACCAAATGTTGACAAGTAATAAGGCACAGTTCCGATATTACCAAACCACATGGCAGGCTGTTGAACAATGACACGGCTACATGCAGGGTTCAAATGTGCCATAAGCTAGAGACCATTTCCAAAGCTGTTTTTTACATATGGGAAGCAGACCATGTACCCAAAGCAGCTACTCAGCTGCTCCAGTAGATTCTACCATGGAGTTAATTGTGAGACAACATGGAGTCTCATCATGAGGAATACTACATTCAGCTGCCCAGCCACTTGACCAAGTCCAGCCAAGTTGACACATAAGCTTAAACACCACACCAGTCAAGGTGGCTTACTGATTAAACAAATTATACAAGAGAGAAAAATGGATATGAGGTTTTTCTTTCATCTTCCTTTCTTGCTTTGATATCAGCTAAGATCGGGTTTATTTGCAAGCAACAAAACCCAAAATGACAATGGCTTAAACAGTGAAGAAATTTATTACTCTTTTGTAAGAGGTCCTGCGGTAAGCAGTACAGGGCTAGTGTGGGAGCTCCGTAGTCATCAGGGACCCAGGCTTCTGTCATTCCATGCATTCTCAGTGTTTTCACCCTCAAGCCTGCCTCATGGTTCAGAATTACTGCTGGAGTTTCAGTCATCACATCTGCATTCCAAATAACAGGAGGGACAAAGGCTTACCTCTCAGTGAGCTAGTTCCCTAACCTTTTCCAGCTGCTTTCCAGTACATGAGAATATCCAACCCCTAACCTAGCATTCAAAATCCCAAGAACGATCTGACTCCAGCACAGATCATTTAGAAAAATAATTTCCATCTACATCTCATTGGCCAGAACTTAGTCTGTTGGCCATACCTAGTTGCAAGAGAGGCTTGGAAATATTTTACCTGAATAAAATGAGGATTCTTTCCCTAAGGAAGAAAGATAGTGTGGAACCTGGGAAGGCAACTAACAGTCATTGCTACAACCCATGTTTGTTGGTCCATTCACCACTTTACTCTGCAGATAGTCACTGGGCATTTGGTTGGTGTCAGGCCCAGGCCTGGGAGGCAGGGTCTAGGGGAAAATCTTTCAGTGTCCTGGGAGGCCATTAGTCCATGGGGATGGCAGGTACTCAGACAATTGTAAGCGGCATAGTAGAGGTAATGACAAGTTCCGGGGGGGCAGGAAGCATGGCATGTGGAGAATTAACTGGAGTGTGGTGTGCTTGGGGTGAAATATATGACTGGGAAGGCTTCTGGAATCAGTGCATTCTTGGGGTTTTGAATGCCAGTTTAGGAGGTGGATATACTAATGTAGCAGAGGCAGCTGGTAAAAGTCATGGAATGACAATGGCAGACCCACTCGTAAGAGCACCATGGCTGGCAGAAACATAAGAAGGCATGTCTTGAAAGTACCATATTAAGGACCCTTCACCCATCCCTAGAAGAAAGTCATGCTCCAGATGTTCTGGGGACTGCTTTACCCTGACCCCTCTGACCTACACCTAACCTCCTCCATCTGTTTGGCCCATGAAGATTTTACTGTGATTTAGTCTCATGTGTTTCTGTTACCAGACTTCTCTTTAGCCCTTATCTGCTGCAGAGGTCTTGAGTACCCTTGTCCCTCTGAAGAAGCTTACTCTTGGGGAGCCCCCTGAGTCTGGGGGACCACCTGGCTCCTTGATTCTGGTGGTCACTGTAGACCATGCACATGGATATTAGAGGCTTGGGGCCAAGTAGGTGTGGGCAGGGTCTTGGTCCCAGCCCTCCCTGGGTCTGTCTCTTAATCCTAGACTTAGTGTCAACATTGAGGCAAAGAGATGTACAGCCTCTGTTTCCTAGATGTGTAGATTGCCAGGGCCAAGGGCTTTTCAAGTGGTCCAACCTATCCTCTTGTTTTGCAAACCAGGAAACTAAGGCCCAGAGAGGTACATGATGCCCTCTTACTATGTCTTTGCTTATTTGAATGTTTGTGCTTTTTGTTCAACAGAGCCTGTTGAATTTATGAATGTCCTTCATTGGCTATGCTGACAACTAACCTGCCTATTTGGCACAGTGCTCTGTGACATTTTTATGCCTGAGGGGTAAAGGGATTACGTATGGAGGTGATAACTGTTGGCTTTCTGGTTGTTAATTGTAGGACATACTGGTGCCTTTGCACAATCACATCTCTTTAGACTGGTCATGAAGACAATCTCTAGCAAGATTTATAGTGACCTGCTTTGCCCATAGTACAGTTTTACTGGCAGTGACAAGACATGGGCAAGAGCAGGGGATTTGTCATCAGAACAGACCCAGACCCACTGGCTGGTTGAACATGTTTAACTTTGCTGGGATTCATGCTTCCATCTGAAAAATAAGGATGACAGCGTTGATGATAACAGAGGCCACTTCTTGAGCATGTTCTAGGCATGCATTCAGGGCTTTCATCCATACTCCCTTTTATCCCTACCATAACTCCATGAGGCAGGAGTCATTGTATCCATTTTTTAGATGGGAGACTGAGGCTTACAGAGGTTAACTTGCTTAAAGTCACGTAACTAGCAAGTGACAACTTCCTTCTAGTTGTGAGGAATTAGCATACATGAAATGATGGCAGGTAGTGACAAGGACAGTGAATCAGGGAAAGGAGAGGTAGCAGATTCTGTTTAGATATGAGGGTTGTAGAGAAGGCCTCTCTGAACAAAGGCCATGTAGCTGTCCTGAGGGAGAGAGGTCAGGGGAACACACAGCAAAAGACCCTGAGTATGTTGAGTGTCTATATGCCCAGGGTTTGAAAACATTAGGAAAAGGGCCCTTTTGATGTTTCCAGACCCTGGACATATAGATGGATT
Organism: Orycteropus afer afer; assembly: GCF_000298275.1. Taxonomy (NCBI): domain Eukaryota; kingdom Metazoa; phylum Chordata; class Mammalia; order Tubulidentata; family Orycteropodidae; genus Orycteropus; species Orycteropus afer. The sequence continues at coordinate 1,903,917 of NW_006921870.1, forward strand.
CAGCAAGGTCCTCACACTCCTGGCAAGTGTCCATGTATGTATGTGTGCAGGGAGGGGTTATGCTGGGAGTCAAAACCTTTGTCAAATCCAGGGGGGTCCTCATAGGGCTTAGTGTAACTCTCTAGCACAGAGAACCTGAACCCCAGACCTCAGCACACCCTCCCCTTTGCTGTGTCCCCACCCTTGAAGATATGTGCATCTTAAAGCTCTCACCCAGATGGAATTCCCATCTGTATATCCAAAGTGACAGCTGGCCAGGACACTACATCAGGGCCCAGGACCAGAGAGACAGCCACAAGGTTATCTGTCTGCATACAAGGACTGCAGGCTGTTAGCTGGTGGTTAGGATCAGCCCCTGTGGGGCGAGAGGAGGGGAAGGAGCCGAGTAAAGAGTCAGGGGCCCAATTGAGTAGCCTGTGGTCAGGTTAGGCCTCAGTCTCAGGAAATAACTACAGTGACAGGCTGGGAAACTAAGGCAGAAGTTGCATATATTGTGCCAAAATGGAAGGAGCAGAAGGCTGACAGTAAATGAATGTCTTAGGGTTCTCTAGAAAAACAGAACCAGTGGGATGGATATGTCTGTTTGTGTATGTATGTGTGTGTGTGTGTGTCTGTCTGTCTGTATAGGGAGGGGGCTTAGTTAAGGAATTGGTACACATGATGGTGGGGGGAGGCTTGCAAGTCCAAAATGTGTAGTTCAGGCAATGAGCTGGAGATTTCTGCAGCTTGTGCCCCCAAATCCATAGATCAGGCAACAAGAAGAATGAAGAAAAAGTTCTACAAAAATACCTGTTTATAGTCTGGAGGCAGAATATATCCTAGAGAAACAACCTTTTTCCTCTTAAAGCCTTGAACTAATTAGATGAAGCCCACCAATTTGTGGAGTGTAGTCTGCTATACTTAAGGCCATCTGGTTTAATCACATGTACCTACTCCATAACAGAGTGTAGATGATTATTTGGCCAAACAACTGGGCACTGTAACGTAGCCACATTGATACATAAAAGTAGTACTCAAAGGAGGCACGGGGATACTTTGGTTCAACACAGTCCCATCCTATCCTAGCAAGAACTACGGAGGGTCTGAGACTGGACATTTTGCACTGAGCATGTACACTCAGGGGCTTCAAGATTCCAGGTGAGTGTGGCTTAAGAAAACAGGACCTGGCAGTAATCTGTATGTTGCAGTCATTAAGATTCACTCATGTAGAGACACAAAAGACCTCTACAAAGAAAACTATAAAAAGCTCCTTCAAGAAACCATAAGAGACCTAAATAAATGGAAAAACATCCCATGCTCATGGATAGGAAGACTGAACATTGTGAAAATGTCAGTTCTACCCAAAGCAATCTATACATTCAATGCAATCCCAATCCAGATCCCATCAACATTCTTTAGGGATATGGAAAAAATGATCACTAACTTTATATGGAAAGGAAAGAGACCTCGGATAAGCAAAGCACTACTGAAGAAGAAAAACAAAGTAGGAGGTCTCACATTGCCGGATCTCAAAACCCAATTGCTGCCCTGGCTTCTCCCAGAAGAATACTGAATATTTTCCCTTTTCCTTTCACAGGCTGTAGATCCCTCCTCCGTTGCCTTGGTAACCCTGGGCTCCTCAAAGGAGATGCTGTTTGAAGGAGGTCCTAGACCCTGGGTCCTCGAGCCTTCTAAATTCTTCCGGAATGTCACCTCTGAGGACATGGACAGCATCAGTCTTGCTTTTTTTGGCCCCCCTGCCTCTCGGAATTATCAGCAACATTGGATCCTTGTGACCTGCCAGGCCTTAGGCGAGCAGGTAAGAGGGCAGGCACCCAAGACCCAGTTTGTCCAGAGAGAGGGATGGGAAATCCCATTCCCTGAGTGTTCTGCTGTGCCTTACAACCCTGGGAGATAACTATTCTTGTTGTACCCATTTCATAGACAGACAAACTAAGTCTCAGTAAAGTGGAAAGCCTCCAGATCAGTGAGGAAATTGCCTTGTCCTGCCTCATTGTCTGCAAGGATGAGGGATTTCTTGACTAGCCTGTTTGGTTGTACTGAAAGTACATCATTGTCTCCAATGAGGGTGCTCCTTCAGGATGGGCCATTAGCCTTCTCTCTCTGGCCATTCTCATAAAATGAGGGACTCAGTTTGTGAAGTCCCAGCTCTAAAAGCAAATGTAAATCTCTCTTCTTTTTCTTGCATCTCTTGGCTGCTCACCAAGATGTGATTTGCAGTATCAAATCAAACTCCTCTTAGAGAGACAGCAATCAAGCAGAGAGACTGGGGTCTGCAGCCTACCCTTGTAAACTTTGCTACAGTCACCCCTTTCTGACTCATTCCCCATGGATCTCAGTCCATCATTCTGTAGCATATATACATTCTCAATCTGTACCTCCCTTTTATGAGTGTTTCCAAGTCATCATTGATTCCTCACTTAAAAACCTACAAACTTGCCATAGCATAGTTCATAAAGATCATGTTCTGCATTCCAGTTTGGTGAGTAATATCTGGGGTCTTAAAGGCTTGTAAGCAGCCTTCTAAGACACAGCTATTAATCTCTTCCTGCCTGGAGCAAAGGAGAATGAAGAAAACCAAAGACTCAAGGAAGCAATTAGTCCAAAGGGCTGTTGGTCCACATGAACCACAGCCTCACGTAGCCTTAGACCAGAAGAACTAGAAGGTGCCTAGCTATCACTACTGACCATTCTGACCAGGACCACAGTAGAAGGCCCTGATTAGATGGGTGAAACATGTAGGACAAAATTCTAATTCAAAGAAAGACCAGACTTACTAGTCTAGTAGACACTGTAGGAACCCCCAAGACTATTGCCCTAAGTCACCCTTCTAATGTGAAACTGAAGACACTTCTGAAGGCCACCTCTTAACCAAATGGTAGACTAGCCTATAAAATAAACAATAACACCCATGAAGAATGTGCTCCATAGAACAACCAATTACATGAGACCAAAAGAGCTATATTTGCCCAAAAGCAAAGATAAGAAGACAGGGAGGGATAGGGAAACAAGATGAAGGGAAACAGGGAACCCAAGGTGGAAGTGGGAAGAGCGCTAACACATTCCAGGATTGCAACCAATGTCACAAAAAATTTATATATAAGTTATTAATTAAAAAAGCTAATTTGCTGTGTAAACTTTCATGTAAAGCACAATACCAAAACAACCGAACCCACTGCCATCAAGTCAATTCTGACTTATAGAGACGCCCATTGGGTTTCCAAGGCAGTAAATCTTTCTGGAAGTAGATTGCCTCATCTTCCTTCTGCAAAGTAGCTGGTGAGTTTGAATCACCAACCCTCTGGTTAGCAGTCAAACAAATGCCTTAGGCACTGAACCACCAGAGCTCCTTAAAGCACAATAAAATGTTTTGTTTTGTTTTGTTAAAAAAAAATCACAAAACTTATGAATTTACTAACACAACTTGGAGATTTTCGTAGTGACTAGTCCTAAGAAACTATAAAGTGTCAACTAGGACAAGCAGGGACAGTGGTTCTGACTAAGATTTAGAGAGGGAACTTGGGGCTTCCATCTGAACTTCTCTTAAACACTGAGAAAGTACTTTCCCACACCTGATGGCATTGGTTCTTTGTAACCCTTTTAGGATGTAGGTATGTATCATTAGCATTCCTGTTTTAGAGAAGAGAAAACTGAGTCTGAGGGAACTTGGGTAGCATGGCTCAGCTCCAAGGGGAGCAGGGACTCACACTCAGATGTGTCTGGCTGTACCTTTCACTCTGCCCAGGTCATCGCGCTCTCTGTGGGGAACAAGCTCAGCATCACCAACCCCTTCCCTGCGGTGGAGCCTGCTGTGGTAAAGTTCATCTGTGCCCCACCATCCAGACTAACCCTCATGCCTGTCTACGCAAGTCCCCAGCTGGACCTGTCCTGCCCACTGTTGCAGCAGAACAAGCAGGTGGTGAGTGTGGGCAGGTTCTCAGGTGGGCCAGGGCCACCACTTGGTTGGGAAGAGGACTCGGCTACCTCAGTCCGTAACAATAGCTAGGAACTGAGGCCACCTTTACCTCTGACATGCACAACCAGCCCTACAACTGGACGGTTTCACTCATGTTATACCCGTGGTGGGGATCCAGGACTTGGAGAGGTGAGGTGACTCACCAAACCACAGCTGTTCATTCATGGCAATGTAAGGTGAAAATAGAATCCTCTTGGATTTTACATTCCACTGAATTTCACTGCCTCCCTGTGCTTGGCACTCAGTAGTTTATAAAGATCTCATTTTCTTCTGTACATCAAGGATGTTAGGGATGTGGTCAGAACCAAGGTGGGCTGCCAAAGAGAGGTGGCTAGTGCAGCATTCTCCATGATGTGAGCAGGTATGGGGCTGTGTTTCAAAGGTAAGTGTGTGAAAGGAGAGAAAGTCATTTGAGAGCCCTGCTAACAGTGGGATGTAAAGTGAAACCCATGGGTCTGGTGCCTCTGGACTTCCAGCCAGTCCAGCCCATAATCCATCAGGCATTCAGCACCCCAAAGACAAGGGTACTGAACATAGAGGACTTGACAACATTTTCACCTGGACCTTTTTGTTCAGATTCAGGAATACCCTTTCAGTTGGCCCCAAGCCCCAGTTCCTTTTGAGGAGCTGTGCCTTCTACAGACAGCAGGATTCTCCTCATTCATTCAATCACTATATATTTATGGAGCACTTGCTCTGTGTCAGGCACCATTCTGGACTCTGAGAGTACAGCAGTATTCAGAGTGGGGAGAAACCTGCCTTACAGAGCTGACAAGAAGATCAGGAGGTCCACAAATACACAAGACTGTGTTAGAGTTGGGAAGGGCTGAGAAGGAAGTAAAACAGGGACAAGATAGATAACCGGAGGAAGCCACTTGATGGGAAGTTAGGAAAAGCCTCTCTTAGGAGGACATGGACAGCTTTGGGCCCATGTGGTGAGATGCTGGCTGAGAAGAGCTGAGGTGTGGGTGCTGCAAGCAGGTAGAACAGCAAGTGTAAAGGCCCTGAGACTAGACCAAGGTCTTTGCTGTTCCTACTGCCTACATAGGAGCTCTGGTAGCATAGTGCCTAAGGCACTTGACTGCTAACCAGATGGCTGGCAGTTCAAACCCACCAGCCACTCCTCGAAAGGAAGGTTGGGCAATCTACTTCCATAGTGATACTGCCTCGGAAACCCAAGGAGGGGCCGCTATGAGTCGGGGCCGACTCGATGGCACATAACAACAACAACAACACTGCCTACATAATAATCAAAATAGTTTTGCATGCTAGAACTTCAACAAACTCTGTACATTGTTCCAGCTTCACTATGACCATCTCCAAGGTAAGGGTTATATTGCACTCACTTCAGAGTGCTGCACACTAAGGCTTGGAGGTGAAGTGATGTTCTCAGTCACAAAGGCAGATCCTCTGTCTGTCCAACCCCATAGTCAGAGCCTTCTCAGTGGCCACTGCAACACCTTCTCTTCTCCTAGCCAAACTATACGGTCAGCCCAAGGCATGTCCAGCTGTGCTGTCTTGGTGTGACTGGAGAAATTATGTTTTTGTGGAACCAGTGCTACTTACAGCCTTCCAAAGGCTTCCCATTCACCCAGAATGAGAGTCAAAGCCCCTCTATCTGATATTCAGGCCCCTGTGACCTGTCCTCCTCCCCCTGTCATCCCATTCTAGCTGTTTCTGGACTTTTTCCCCTTCCGTGAACACACTGTCATCTGCCCTCCTTGGGGTCTTTGCCCCGCTGCTCCCTCCACCCAAATGCTCCCCCTCCCCAGTTCTTTGTTCAAATGCTATCTCCTTTCAATGTGGGACATCCCAGTTCCCTTCTCCTTGCTCCCCAGCACCTAATCTGTCTCACAGTATGGAATTCACTGTCTTATTCTACATTGAATATCTAGAACAGAGCCTGGCCCCCAGGAGGAGCTCAGGAAATATGAATGGATGGGTGAATGAACAATGGAGTACATTGTGCCTGCTGTCCTCTGCTCCTGCCTCCTGCCTACTCAACTACCTGGAGAGCAAGCAAGAAATAGTGCTAAAGAAAGGGGCCCAAGTGGGTTATGCTGAACTGGGAAGCATGTCCCCAGAAGATGCAGCCTGCTTGGCCCAGCTCCAGCCAGTTGTTCTCAAGTTGGCCAAATCTTCTCATTTTCAAAGAGAACAAAAATTAATCTGGCCATATCTCCTCTGTCTTCTTTTTGCATCTGTGTGGTAAAATATGTACAGCAGAACCTATAAAAGCTGGAACATGTGTAAGGTGGAAACCTGGGCGAGAAGAAAAACTCAAATATTTTCCACTAGAACAAGCAATAGAAAAGAGGTAAGACTGTACTCTCCAAAGGCAGAAAACTTGCAAGAGCTGGAAAAACAAGGGAGTCTCAAGTTTTAATTCTCACAGATTTCACTGTATAATAAAAAGTTTGCCATGTTAATTACATTCACCATGCTGTGCAACCTTCACCATTATCTACTTCCAAAAGTTTTTCATTGCCTCAAACAGAAACTCAGTACTCCTTAAGCAATAACTCCCCCATTATCCCCTCTCCCTGCCCCTGGCAACCACTTATCTATTTACTATCTCTATAGATTTGCCTATTCTGGATATCTCATACATTATGTGTCCTTTTGTTTCTGACTTATTTGGTTCAGCATAATGTTTTCAAGGTCCATCCATGTTGTAGCCTATGTTGTTATTATTAGGTGCCATTGAGTCAGCTCCTACTCATAGCAACCCTATGTACAACAGAATGAAACACTGCCTAGTCATGTGCCATTCTTATAATCCTTGCTATATTTGAGTCCGTCGTTGTACCCACTGTGTCAGTCCATGTTGTCGAGAGTCTTCCCTGTTTTTGCTCACACTCTATCAAGCATGATATCCTTCTCTAGGGAACAGTTCCTCTCAACATGACCAAAAGAAGTGAGACAAAATCTAGCCATTCTTGCTTCTAAGAACCATTCCAACTGTACTTCTTTCAGGACAGATTTGTTTGTTCTTCTGGGCATCCATGGTATTTTCAGTATCTTTTGCCGACACCATAATTTGTTATGATTTGCTTTGTTTCTATCATTTTTGTTACATGCTTTTTTGTAGTGTCAATTTCTTTTTGTTCCATATAATTTTCTATGCTGAGCTCATTTTGTTTATGAATATTGTTATCACTTCCTTCATTGCTATCGTTTTAGCATTTGCTAATTATAAAAAGTCAAATGCCTTTTTATAGTCAATAAAATGCAGATGAAGACCACAATTCATAATTCAACTCTTCTTCGTCTTCTTTATTCATTGTCCAGCTTTCACATGTGTATGAGGCAATTGAAAATTCTGTGGCTGGGGTTAGGCACAACTTAGTCTTCAAAGTAGTATCTTTGCTTCTAAACACTATAAAGAGGTCTTTTTTTTTTTTTTCTTAAATGCATTTTATTAAAATATAATGTATGTACAATGAAACACACAAAACTAAAGTGATACAAGTCAATGCATTTTTTTTTTTTTTTTCAGTATTCTCTCCCCTCCCCTCCCACCCCTGGCAACCAACAAAGAAGGTTTCCCTCCATGTATTTTCGCTCCATATATAAACCTTTCCTTGACCCTCCACAGCAATGAACTAATACTATATTTTTCCTTCTGTGATTGATTTATTTCACTCAGCATAATGTCCTCCAAGTTCATCCTTATATGCAGTGTTTTGCAAACTCTATATTATTCTTTAGTTCTGGATAGCAATAATTATCAACAAATATGAATTTGTTGCTATGATTTTTGTTACATGCTTTTTCATAGTGTTGATTTCTTTGTTCCATATAATTTTCTATGCTGAGCTCGTTTTGTTTATGAATATTGTTATCAATTCCTTCATTGCTGTTGTTTTAGCATTTGCTAAATATTTGTGCTGGTCCTCTTTTTTATTTTGATGTGAAGATTTATCATTTTTCTTTGAGGTTACCCTGTGATTTATAGTTTTCTTCCCAAGTTTAAAACAGTCCATTCTACCTTGTAGTTGTCTTGACTTCCCTACCATCTAGAAGTTCTGTAACTACAGTTTTTTCCCCTCTTTTTGGTTTGTAGTTATCATCATTTGTTAAATGATGCCTCTGGTTCCCTGTTTACAATCTTGTAGGCTTATTTACTTTGGATACTTCCATAGCTGGATTGGTTTCTGGGTTATGTCATCATGTGTGTTAATGGTCAGTTGTTTGCTGTTGTTGCTTCTCTGTCCCAACAACTCCCTTTAGAATCTCTTCTAAGGTTGGTCTGGTTTTAACAAATTCCCTTAATTTCTGCTTATCTGGAAATGTCCTGATTTCACCATCATATTTGAGGGACAATTTTGCTGGGTACATAATTCTTGGTTGGAAATTTTTCTCTTTCAGGGTTTTATGTATACCATCCCACTGTCTTCTTGCCTGCATGGTTTCTGCCATGAAATCCGAACTTAGCCTTATTGGTTGCCTCTTGTAGGTAACTTTTGATTTTTCCCATGCTGCTCTCATGATTCTTTCTTTCTCTTTGGTTTTGGTGAGTTTGAAGATGATATGTCTTGGTGATTTTCTTTTGGGTTCTATCCTGTTTGGTGTTTGTTGGACTTCCTGAATGGATATATTCTCACCTTGCATCATACCAGGAAAATTCTCTCCCAAAAAATCTTTGACAATTTTTTCTATGGTTTTATTTGTCTCTTCCTGTTCTGGAATTCCGATTACATGTAAGGCATACCTGTTGATGGTATCCCACATGAACCTTAAGGGCTTTCTTCATTTTGTTTTGATCTTTTTTCTGATTGATTCCTTTCCAAAGAAGTGTTGAGGTATTTGCCTTCAATCTCACTAATTCTATCTTCCATTGATTGAATTCTACTCCTTTGCTCATTCAGTGTCTTATCTATTTCTGAAAATTTAGTATTAATCTTCTGGATTTCTTGTGTAGATTTTATATCATTTCTAATTTTTCATTTATTTTGTCATTTTTTTCTTGCATTGTCTTTCAAAATTGTTCTAGGGTTTTCTCTGTGTTTTCCTCAATTTTGTCAGTATTTTCCTTGATCTGCCTCTCAATTCATTGAAGATACCTAAATATAATTCTTTTGAATTCCTTATCAAGGAGTTCTAATGCTGTGTCTTCCTCAGGGATGTGCTTTGGTTCTGTATCCTGGTCCCTTGTTTCTCCTGCTTTATCTTGTTTCTTTGTGTGATGCTCTGTTCCAAGGCATTGTGATGTTTTGTGTTTATATTTAATTGGTGATTGTACGTTGGAGTGACTTGCCCACAATTTTCATTTTCTTTGTTTTGTTTGTATATTATCTACATAAGCAGGGTACTGTGCTGTGCTCTTCTATTAGCTAGTTGACAGCATTTATACACTCACCACCTGTCTCCCTTCCTGTTGTCAGCCTCTCGTATGTCCCTGCCATCCTTGGCAAACAGAACCTATTCTTAGGTCCCTGGAATTCAAATGTGAGAATGCTGTCACTTTAAAATCCAAAATGGCCACCGCTTGTAAACATTCAAAATGGCTGCACCCTTGGTCACTTTAAATATCCAAAATGGCTGCCCGTGTAAACAATCAAAATGACTGCGTCCTCTGGACAGCAGAAAGTCCACAGCTCAGAGGTGTCCCTCCTTGCTGTTTCCCTTCCTAGTTACAAGCCACCAGCACAGTCATCCCTGCAGCCCTTGGTGACCAGGGCCAATCAATTCTCAGGTCCCAACACCACTTGGAAATATTCAGGCTATTGATCCCATCAGAGCAGCTGACAGTCCACTGCTCTTACTGTCTCTGTACTCACTGTTTTCATTCAGATACTTGGTGCCTCATCCATTTCTGTGTACTTTCTTTCAAAGCTCAGGGCTCCAGGATTATCTTCTGTATCTCTGTCAATTAGTTTCTCTTTTCTTTGTTGAGGAAAGTCTGTGTGGTTTGTCTGCCTATTCCTCCATTTTATCAGAAGTCCCTTAAAGAGTCTTTTGTGGCAGATTGTCCCAGTGCAATACAATGTCTGATTTTTTGACTGCTGTTTCCATGGGTGTTGGTCGTGGATCCAAGTAAAATGAAATCCCTGACAACTTCAGCCTTTTCTCCATTTATCATGATGTTGCTTATCAGTCTAGTTGTGAGGATTTTTGTTTTCTTTATGTTGAAGTGTAATCCATACTGATGACTATAGTCTTTGATCTTCATCAGTAAGTGCTTCAAGTCATCTTTACTTTCAGCAAGCAAGGCTGTGTCATCTACATATCACAGGTTATTAAAAGTTCTTCCTCTAATCCTGATGCCACTTTCTTCTTCATGTAGTCCAGCTTCTCTGATTAGTTGATCAACATACAGATTGAAAAAGTATAGTGAAAGGATACAACCCTGATGCACACCTTTCCTGATTTTAAACCATGCAGTATCCCTTTGTTCTGTTTGAATGACAGCCTCCTGGTCTATGTACAGGTTCCTTGGGAGTATAATTAAGTTTTCTGGAATTCCCATTCTTCATAATGTTATCCATAATTTGTTATGATCCACACAGTCAAATGACTTTGCATAGTCAATAAAATACAGATAAACATCTTTCTGGTATTCTTTGCTTTCAACAAAGATCCATTTGACATCAGCAATGATATCTGTTGGTTCCACGTCCTCTTTTGAATCCAGCTTGCATTTCTGGAAGTTCTCTATCAATACACTGCTGCAACAGTTTTTGAATTATCTTCAGCCAGATTTTGTGTGTGATAGTAATGATATTGTTTGATAATTTCCACTTTCTGTTGGATCATCTTTCTTTGGAATGGGCACAAATACAGATCTCTTCCAGTCAGTTGGCCAGGTAGTTATTTTCTAGATTTCTTGGCATAAACGAGTAAGTGCCTCAGCACTGCATCTGTTTGTTGAAATATCTCAGTGGGTATCCCATCAATTCCTGGAGACTTGTTTTTCGCAATTCCTTCAGTTCAGCTTGGACTTCTTCCTTTAATACCCTTGGTTCTTGATCATATGCCACCTCATGAAATAGTTTGTCTTTATGGAGAGTAATACTCTATTGTATGCATATTCATTTTGTTTATATGTTCATCTATTGATGGAAACAGGTTATTTTCACCTTCTGGCTATTGTAAATAATGCTGCAATGAACATGGGAATACAGATACCTGTTTGGGTCCCTGCTTTCAATTCTTTTGAGTATTTACCTAGCGGCAGAATTGCTGGGTCATGTGGTAGTTCTATGTATAACTTTTTGGGGAACTTTCACAGTGTTTTCCATCTCTCCTGTCTTTAAATATTGGCTGCTAACCAGGCAAGCCATGTCTGTGGGCCAGGGTGCCCCTAACTGTCAGACTGTCAGCCATGACTTGTCTGTCTTAAAGGAGCCCTGGTGGTATAGTGATTAAATGCTCTGCTACTAACAGAAAGGTCTATGGTTTGAACCCACTGGCTGCTCCACAGAGGAAAGATGTAGCAGTCTGCGTCTATAAGTATTAGATCCTCAAAAACACTATGGGACAGTTCTACTGTGACCTATAGGGTCACTAAGATTCAGAGTTGCAGTGGATGTGGTTTTGGGTTTTGTCTTTCTTGACCGAAGGAACTCTGGTAATGCAGAGGTTAAGATATTTGGCTACTAACCAGAAGTTCAGAGGTTCAAACCCACCAGCTGCTCCATGGGATACAAATGAGGCAGTCTGGTTCCAGAAAGATTTACAGCCTTGGAAACCCTACGTGGCAATTGTACTCAGTCCTATAGTGTTGCTATGTGTCGGAATTGACTCACTGGCAATAGGTTGGTTTTTTTTCTCCTCTTGACTGAAAGATGTTGTCTGGCTGCAGAACATGGCTCCAAATTGGCTTGTGTGGGTTGTAGCACTCACCAGGAAATAATGGGCTTTGCACACAGAATTGGCTTATAATTCATCAGTGCTCAGGGTCAGGAGCTGTGAACCGCTCAGGCATGGCCCTAACAATTTATGGTCTCATTAGGGGACCTTGAAAAAGATATATCCCTGCAATCCATCCTGGGCACAGTTTCAATTTAATTTTACACCTCTCCACATCTAGAGGCCACCCAAGCAGAGCTTGCAAAGTAAATTATTGGTGAGGTAAGACAGTAGAACAATAAGACCTGATCAGAGAGTTTTCTGACAAAGTAGAATCAGACTCCAGCTGGACCCAAGTTCTTTGGAACAGGCTGTCCACACTCAGCTCACTGTCACTGAGCATCTTCAGGTCAGGAAACAGATTAGACTGGGTTTGGATGGAGCTGCACCTGCCTATGGTACCAGGAAGGGATGCACAGTGCCAGGGGTCTGTGAGCCTTCAAATCAGACCACCTGAGCTTCTCCCCTAAACTTGGGTGATTTTGTACAAACTGCTAACTTCTCTGAGCCTCAGTCTCCCTGTTTGTAAAATGAGGATACTGTTGTTGCCACAGATGGCCACTGGAGGCTTGTGAGCTTGCTTATTTGCAATGTTAAGTGCCCTTTTCTGGAGGTGCAGGGGAAGGAAAGAACATTGGTTTTCCACCCAGGATTGCATCTAGGAAGGAGTATGCATCTGGAGTATGTCCCTTGTAGTCCCTGCTCCATAGTCACATCTTCCCAACTCATGTCAACAATAATTATAAAAGCCTTTGTCTCCCCAGGTGATTATGCCAACTTGTTAGGATGACATGCATTTAGAATTTGTATACTTTTTTGTTGTTTTTGTTTAATTTTTATTGTGATTTGGGTGAAGGTTTACAGAGCAAATTCATCTTCCATACAGCAGTTCACATATACTTTGTTTGTCATAATATTGACTGCAGTTTCCCACAATGCAACAGCTCTTTTCCCACTTCCTCCCCATAGTTACCTCTTCTCCATGTCCTTCCCTCCCATGCACTCCTGCCCCCCAAACTGTCTCCCTATACATACACAGCCCTTCTGTTCTCCCATGATTGATCTCTTCAAGGAGTATATCTACCTAATGTAATGTTCAGCTCATATGCCTGTCTTTTATTTGAGTGGAAGCCACAGGAGTGAGTTCAGTTCCAGACCTGAAGGGCCACTAGTGGTCATAGTCTCAGTGGTTCTACCAGGCTTGATCAGTCCAGCAAACTTGGTCCCCCCCTTTTTTTTTTTGAATGATTTTGAGTTCCACATTGTTCTCCCATTCTATCTTGGATCTCCTACATAGATCCCCTTCCGAGTAGTTGGCAGTAGTAGCCAGGCACCATCTAGTTCTTCTGGTTTCATAGTCATATAGGCTGAGGATTACATGTGTACCAGTTGCTTGGACTAATCGTTTCCATGTGTCTTTTGATTTCTTCATTCTTCTTTGCTCTGGATGAGGAGAGACCTATTGTTAAATTTGCAACATTTTAATCAAATATTCTTTGGGTGTTTGGCACCATGGTGGGGGCAAGAGAGCTAGACGTAATAAGGGAAGAGTTTCTGTGGTGGACGTGAGAGGGTTTGGTGGCTAGAACAGGCTAGGCTTGACTGAGAAACTTAACACCAAAGAAGTTCATTTCTAGCTCATACTGCATGGCCACTGTTGTCTTCAGTCTGACACTTAAACTGTGGAGCAGCCACCATCTTGAATGAGGCCAGTTGCCATTGTAGAGAAAGTGAGCCTAGCAGATTGTGATATGGCCTTTAAAGCTTCCACCAGAGTTGTCACAAGTCATGTACTTCATTCATCTGGCCATAGCAAGTGACACGGTCACTACTAACCCCACAGGTCAGAGAAGTAGAGCCCTTCTTGCTGGGCCTTGGCCTGGTAGAGAACTGGAAATATCTGTGAGTAGTGCTAATGATGGCTACATTCCCTACTTGAGTGCTTGCTCATGATGGGCAGCGTTCTTTAAATTGATCTCATGCAATCCTCATTCAAAGTGAAAAATCATACAAAGTAGGATTTGTCTCGTTCCAGCTTTAAAGATGGGAAAACTAAGGCTCAAGGGAGTTAGGAGAGCCTGGGTTGTACCAAGCCACAGGGTTCAGATGCCTGTGCACTTAGTCTCTCTGCTCTGCTGTCCTCCTCCCTCTCTGCTGCCATGCCATGGTGAGGAAGAGGATGAACCTGCAGCTGAGCCCCTTTCATGAGCGCCTTCCCTTCGCTGTCTCACTCTCCTTCCTCTTCTCTAACATGGGGATGATAACTCCCACCTCACTTGGTTATTTTAAGGATCAAGTGAGAAATCAGCTCTAAAAGGAGTTTTGCAAAGCTCAGGAAAATTTTAGGTTCTGTAATTGGCATTTGAACTAAACAACTAGAGGAGACTTCCAAGAGGAGGTAGGTGTGCATTGGCCATGGAAATGGAAGGGTGAAGAAGAGCAAACAGACAGAAAACTGGCTGCAGGGGAGGTCTGCAGCAGGGTTTCCCAACCTTGGTACCATTGACACTATGGTATATTCTGTTGTGGGACCATCCTGTGCATTGCAGGATATTTAGTAACATCCCCTGTCCCTACCCATTAGGTGCCAGTAGCATCTCCCCCACACCTCTATTTATAACCGTCAAAAAATATCTCTACACATTGCCAACTGCCCTTTGAGGGAGTGAGGCTAGGTTGCATAGCGTCATAGTGAACCTTGATGGTTGGGCTCTTGTGAGCACTGATTAGAGACTCATTCCCGCTCCCCACTGTGATCCCATGAGCCCCTGGACCCACCAAGAGGCATTTGGTTGGGCTCAGGGTGTACTGTGTGGTCAGGAGCAGGCATGCATCTGATAAGTGTTACAATAAATGGACCCTGATAGAAGAAGGAAAAATGTGGACTAGAACATCATATTCCTTAAACGTTGTTGTTGTTGTTGTTAAGTGCCGTCGAGTCGTTTCCGACTCATAGCGACCCCATGCACAGCAGAACGAAACACGGCCCGATCCCGCGCCAGCCCCACAATCC
>NW_006921870.1:1922244-1982636 GCF_000298275.1 Orycteropus afer afer
GACTGCTCTTCTCTCTGGCTTCCTGGCTTTTAAACCCTTTTCTCCTGATCTTCCCGCTTGCTACTTCGGGTGTCCCTGAGTTGTCTCTCCTCACCTGTAAGCCTGGGGCTGACTGCTCTTCTGTCCGGGTTCCTGGCTTTTTATCCCCTTCCTCCTGCTCTTCTGGTCTGCCACTCTGGGTGGGCCTGAGTTGCCTCTCCTCAACTAATCCCTTCGGCTGACTGCTCTTTTCTCTGGCTTCCTGGCTTTTAAACCCCTTTCTCCTGATCTTCCCGCTTGCTACTTCGGGCGACCCTGAGTTGTCTCTCCTCACCTGTAAGCCTGGGGCTTCCTTAAACAGTCCTAAGAATAGAGTTTGTTTAGATTGTCTACCATAAGAGTTCAGACACTGAGCAAACCTCCACAGAGCAACTTAGACAAGTTTGAGATGGGCTACCAGCAGTCTCACCTCAGCGCAGCCAGAACAAAGCCACCGGTATCTCCTGGGCCCACCGGGGGGAGTGGGAGTGGTGTTGTCCTACTTCTGCACAAATGTCCCTTAAACATACAAGTACTAAAATACCAGACTTACTGGATTGGTTGAGACTACAGGACTCCAAGATTTTTGCCCTGAAATACTTTTCAAACTTTGAACCAAAACTAGCCCCTAAGGTCACCTTTTAGTTATATAACAGATTAACTCAGAAAATACAGAGTATCACCCATGAGTATGGTATGTTGTTGTTGTTGTTGTTGTTATGTGTTATCAAGTCGGACCTGACTCGTAGCAACCCCTCCTTGGGTTTCTGAAGTGGTATCACTATGGAAGTAGATTGCCCAACCTTCTTTTCAAGGAGTAGCCGGTGGGTTTGAACCACTAGCCTTCTGGTTAGCAGTCAATTGCCTTACGCACTACGCTACCAGAGCTCCTTTAAAAAATCATCTATATGACACCAAAGGGTCAACAATTATTTATAAACAAAGATGAGAATGTAAGGGGCAGAGAAACTAGATTAATGAAAATGGAACAACCAGAACAGAAATAAAAAGAAGGTTCACACATTGTGAAGATTGTAACCAGTGTCACTGAATAATTTGTGTAGAAATTGTTGACTAGGAACCTGAGCTGCTGGGTAAATCTTCGCTGAGAACATAATAATATCATTTTTAAAAAGTAAGCATGTCTAGTATTGGCCACAGCTGTAAAATTTGATCCTTGCCTTCCTACAGGTCCCAGTCTCCAACCATCGCAACCCCCTGCTCAACCTGGCTGCCTATGACCAACAGGGCCGCAGATTCGACAACTTCAGCTCTCTGAGCATCCAGTGGGAGTCCACCAGGCCACTGCTGGCCAGCATTGAGCTCAGCCTGCCCATGCAGCTGGTGTCCCAGGATGATGGGAGTGGCCAGAAGAAGTTACACGGTGAGCTGGGCTGATGAGCTTGGGTGGCACAGGGAGGAGGAAAAGGAGTAAGAATCCCAAGCAAACAAAAAATGTGCTGTGGTGAGTGAGGCATACAGGGAGTGGTTTATAATCTGGTACTACCTTTATCCAGAAGTAAAAGTTAGAAACCCCATGAACTCACTGTTCTCATTGAATCCAGCGCAGAAATGATGTGAGGTAGGAAATTAGAATTCCTATTGGGATAGGGAAACTAAGGCTTGGAGCATCTACCATGTAAGTGTCCAATCCCAGATTCTAGAGAGGATCTGCCTAACTCTAACATCCAGGCTACTTCATGCAATGCCACCTTCACAACCTTTTGGCAGCCCAGAGTTGAGTCCATCACCTCAAACTTGTCTAAGTTGCTCTGTGGAGGTTTGCTCAGTGTCTGAACTCTTATGGTAGACAATCTCAACAAACTCTATTCTTAGGACTGTGGAGATTTGAAACTTCACACCGGGAGGAGGGAGGAGCTGCTTCAGAGGCAGCAGTAGGGCAGAAATCAAGCACCAGTTTCTCAACCTGGACTCAGGTTTGCAGGCCATCTCAGTTCACGAGGCTTCAGGAACCACATCCATCTCTGCTACCGTGACAGGCTACCAGCAGTCTCACCTCAGCGCAGCCAGAACAAAGCCACCGGTATCTCCTGGGCCCACTGGGGGGAGTGGGAGTGGTGTTGTCCTACTTCTGCACAAATGCTGCCCCATGTCCTAGGGTCCTGAGCTTATTCACTGTGCTACAGCCCCTCAGTTCACTATTCTGCTCATGCCCTCCAGCTTTCACTAGGGGATCTCTGCATATGAATGGGGTGTAGACTTACCTGAATTCTGAGCCTCCTCCTTGACCTCTAGGCCTTTGGATGCCCCCACCCCACATACCCACTCAGGCTATGGGAGTGATCCATTACACATTCCCATCCTGCACCTCTCAGCTTCGTCCTACAGCCACTGGTTACCCTCAGGACCTTCATGATGAAGGCATCCTCATTCTCAACTAAAGCTTTTGTCCACTTCTGCCCCCCTCACCCTGTGTCAGAGACTCCACCCAATGTGCCCAGGGCCTCATGCCATCAAACTTTTGAACATGCTTTTCCCTTTGCTTAGAATGCCACCCTCTGCCCTCCTTTGACTTTTCTCTACTGGTGACCCTTGTGCTTTTAGTTCTAGCTAAAATATCAGCCCCTCTGGGCAGCATTCCCTGAGCCCAAGGACAGAAGAGCTGTTTCTGTGGAAGATCCCTGGGTTCCTTGTGCCTCCCACCCTTCTGATTTAGAAACCCCACACACTGTTGCCCTTGTCTGTGCACACACATGTCCCCCTCACGAGTCCTGCTTCCTTGTCCTAGCATAGCTACTCTGTGATAGCAGCTAGAATAGTGTCTGACCAAATCACTGGATAGCATAGTCTAGCCAAGTTGACATATAAAATTAACTATCAGGCAGGGCGTGTGTGAGAATCACTCTTCATTCCTGGCATGGCACTTGGGGCATAACAGTAAGACAAGGAAGCATCTAAGCAGGGCCGATGATAACTTCCTTATTGATGAGCACTCAACCTTGGTGGGATCCAGGGATGCCTCCAAGAGGAAATAGCCCTTTAGCTGGGATCAGAGGCACAATGGCTTTATTGGGGTTTGTGTCCAAGAAGTAATAGAGGTCTGGGGTGATGCCAGGACATGAGACTTCTAGTTCTGCTCTCTCTGAGGAGGTCCCATAGGGCAGCCCAGTCCTGGGCCCTGGATACCTGTCTGAGGCCTGAGGCCTTATCTCTGCAGCATGATCCTCTTGTGCCAGTGTCAGCCTCCATCGAGCTTATTCTGGTGGAAGACGTGAGAGTGAGTCCCGAGGAAGTGACCATCTATAACCACCCTGGAGTCCAGGTAGAGCCTTTTCCTGTCCCACACTGCCTAGGCAGCCATGTGTGACCACAGGGCTGAGTCCCTCCCATGTCTTCTTCCTCATAGGTGGAACTCCGCATCAGAGAAGGCTCTGGCTACTTCTTCCTCAACACCAGCATCGCAGATATCGTCAAGGTGACCTACCAGGAGGCCAGGGGCATTGCCACGGTGAGGGAAGACTATCATTCTCATTCCTTTTGCAGGCCATTGTGGGATCAATGGATTAACTATTTCAAAAGCTGACACTTGATAACATGAGTTGTAATTAGCAAGGTCTTTAGATTGTCTAGAGTGCCTGGGTGGTACAAATGCTTAATGAGCTGTGCTCAGCATACAGTCACATGGATACATATGCATATATTTATATATACATGCATATATACTCATAAGGAGCTCTGGCGGCATAGTGCCTAAGGCAAATGACTATTAACCAGAAGGTTGATGGTTCAAATCCATCTGCTCCACAGAAGGAAGATGGGGCAATCTATTTCCGTAAAAACTTACCACCTTGGAAACCCAATTGGAGGTCATATGAGTCAGAATCAACTAGATGGCAGTGGGTTTGGTTTTTGGTTTATATAGTCCTGTATGTCTCAACGGCACATAACAACAACATACATAGCTATACACATACATGTCTGCATGTAAACAAATATACCCAGACATATATTTTTCCATTTCTGCTGTTGTTTCGATTATATATGCCATAAGAATTACCAACAGGTCCATTATTCTTGTGCATTTTTTAGTGACATGGTTTACCTTCACTAAGCTGTGTGCATTTCACTTTTATAATAATGTTACCTTTTCCCATCACCAAAAAAAAAGTTCACTCTCTGGAGAATGAATCTCCTCTCCCCCCAAATCAATCTTTTAATTAAGATTAAAATGTTATTTTATTAAAAAAAAAACAGAAAGAAAATTGTTTTTACAATATGTATCACCTTTTTCTACTTTTCCATATTTCTTTCTTGACCTTTTCCCTGTTCTTGAAAGTGTTGAATTAGCTGTGCCCATGGCGTGGAAGAATTTAGCATTCTACTTTTTAGCAGTTATTTTATCCCATGTCTTTTCCATGTTGCTGTGTAGGCTAACTTTAATGACTATAGTCACTTGTGCCATTTTCTTCTTGCAGAGCATTTGGCTTGTTTATGTATGTTTTTGTTTTGTTTTTAGAAATAGTCCTATAGTTATATCAAAGAAAAAAATAGAATTAAAAAATAGTATCTGAAATGTATAAATTCTGCATGATGGGTTATTTATTATGCAATCATTAAAAATAACTTAATTTCAAAGGAAACTCTCATTATTGTGTGTACTGTGTGAAACTGCTATCATAAGTCATAAATATAGGCAGCCAAAGACAAAGCTGTGACCCTGACCCCCAGCAGTGTTTAGAAATTTCAGCTTTGCTGTTGACTTTGGACTCCTCTGAGCCTAAACTCTGCCTTTTCTTTGTTAAAGGGGTAGTTACCAAGTGTTCAAGGAGTGTCACAGTCATACCAACACCAAACTAGACTCTCTGTGACTTGAGAGAGGCCTGGAGTGAGTCAGTGCATTATGTGAAAAAGGAATTCAGGTGGAGCAGCACATGAGCACCAAAGACTCCTCACCCTGACTATGGGGCCCCCTCGAGACCTGAGCTCCACCTTTGCTTTGCGCATTGCCTCATTCATGCAGATGCACCCTCCCAAGTTAAACAACAGCATTAAATTTTATAGAAGGCTAATATTGGAACTGACCTTTGAAGTGACCTAGCCCCAAAGTAGCCTCTCATACATAAAGCCAAGTTCAGCAAGTTCATGGTATAGCCAGAAAGCAAGCCCATGTCTCCTCACTCTTGCTGCAGTGTTTTTACTGTCATAACTCTATGAAGTTCCGTCTCACTGACTTTTTGCATACACTCACTGTCTTTAACACAAGGGTCACAAAAACAAATATCCCACTTCTGGGGTAGAACAGGTATAAAGTGAGTGAGTCAAGTGAGGAGGGTGTGAGGAACATACCTGAAAGTGCCATGCTCAATGGCACTTGATGCTTTGCTTCAGTGTTGAGGGTTGGACTATGGCAAAGTAAACAGCACAGACCATGTCTGAAGAGCAGCACTATGTACTGCTCATTGACTTTATTGTTTTTATAACAGCTTCTCAAAGATATAATTTACATACTGTATAATTCACCCATTTCAGATGTACAGTTCAGTGACTGTTAGTATATTCATAGTTATACTGTCATCACCACAATCAATTTTAAAATATTTTCAACATCTCAGAAAGAAACATCATATGCTTTATTTTCTTTTTACTTTTTTTTTTTTCCTTTCCCTGCCCAGTACCCTCCCCCTGTGCCCCTCATAGTTATGCACACTGCATTTCCTCCGTGTGAATGTTGCCCCTCTGGTGCCCCATGGTCTATTGCTCTAAAGGATGTATCTCCATAGAGTATGTGGGTGCGTCACCCTGGGTTGAGTGTTCTGCATGTAAATCTTGTTAACTGTTGGGCTGAGAGCCAGCCCCTGGGAGTGAGTTTTATTCCAGGCCCAGAATGTATCCCAGGGCCCTGGTATTGAGGGTCTCACCAGACTCCATCTGACCAGTAATTCTGGTCATTATTGAGTTTTTGGATTTTGTTCCATATTTTTCCTCCCACATTATCCAGGATCTCGAGATTTGATCCTCTCCTGAATGGTTGGCATTGGCAGCTGGGCACCATCTAGTTCTTCTGGTCTCAGGGGCCGTCATGTCCTAGGGCTGATTGCTTCCAAATACCCTTGTGGTTTTTTTTGCTCTCTTCTTCACTTCCGATGATAGAAGATCATTACGTGCATCTTAAATGGTTGCTTGAAAGCTTTTAAGACCCCAGTCACTACTCACCAATGTTGGATGAGAAACAAGGCTTTTATGTATTTTGTTGTGCCGGTTGAGTCTGGTGTCCCCCAGTACTATGGTCCTGAGATGTTAGATCGGTTGGATCTCTCTCCCACAGTGTCTGGGTATCTGTGAGGGAGTACTCTGTGTCTGTCTTCTATTGTTTCTGTAAGGATTGCAGGTATTTTGTATCACTGGTATCTGTGCAAGATTAGCCTGCACTGAATCTATCCTTGGTCTAGAGTATACTTCTCTTCACTGACCCCCATCTGATCCTCTCAGGTGTTTATGTGTTTATCTGTAGCCTGGTGTTTGCTGTTAATGGTAATGCAGTATTGTGGGTACACCGGTAGGTATTAGCATCTGTCGTCTATCTCCTATGTGCAAAATTCAGTGTCCTCCCTTTTCCTAATGTTATCATGGTGGTCACAGACTCTTTCCATATATCCCTCCCCTTAACCATGTCAGCGTGTGGGCCCCAACTAGGCTGAAATTAATCCCTTCTCTTCCCTCCCCACCCTGGCAACCTACAAAGTGAGTTCCCTTTCGCAACCAAACCCTTCTTTGTCTTTTTACAGTAATGGGCTCATACAGTATTTGTCCTTCTGCAATTGACTTATTTCACTCAGCATAATGTCCTCCAGGCTCATCCACGTTGTCAGATGATTCGAGTATCCCTCATTGTTCTTAATGTAGCATAGTATTCCATTGTGCGTTTGTACCATAATTTGGTTATCCACTCATCCGTTGATGGGTATTTAGGTCGTTTCCATCTCTTTGCTATAGTAAATTGTGCTGTGATGAACATAGTGTACATATGTCTGTTTGTGCACTGTCTCTCATTTCTTTAGGATATATTCCTAGTAATGAAATTGCTGGGTCAAATGATATTTCTATTTTCAGTTTTTTAAGGAAACATGCCATACCATATGCCACAATGGTTGTACCATTTTACAGTCCCACCAGCAGGGCACAAGAGTTCTAATCTCTCTGAAACCTTGCCAGCATTTGTTATTTTCTGTCCTGTTGAACTTTGCTGTTATTACTGGGGTGAAATGATATGTCATCATTGTTTTGATTTGCATCTCTCTAATGACTAATGATCGTGAGAGTTTCTCATGTGTTTGTTGGCCGCCAGTATATCATCTTTGGTGAAGTGTCTGTTCAAGTCTTTTGCCCATTTGTGAACTGGGTAGTTTGTCTTTTTGGTGTTGAGGTGTTGAAGTTTTCTATAGATTTTGGAGATAAGTCCTTTATCAAATATGTCATAGGCAGATATTTTCTCCAAATCTGTAGGTTTTCTTTTTACCCTTTTGACAAAGTCTTTTGATGCACATAGAATTTCATTTTTAAAGGTCCCAGTCATCTGCCTTCTCTTCTACCTTTTGTGTATTCTAGGTTATGCTTGATAGTCTATTTATGCCATAAATTAGGGCCCCCAGATCTGCCCCTATTTTATCATTGATGAATTTTATAGTTTTGGGTTTTACACTTAAGTCTTTGATCCAGCTTGAGTTTGTTTTTGCGTATGGGGTGAAGTATGGGTCTTGTTTCATTTTTCTGCAAGTGGATATCCAGTTTTGCCAGCACCATTTGTTAAAGATGCTGTCTCTTTCCCATTTCATGGGTTTTGGACCTTTGTCAAAGATCAACTGTCCATAGATAGATGGGTCTATATCTGGACTTTCAATTCTGTTCCATTGGTCTATCTTTCTATCATTGTAATAATCCCATGCTGTTTTGACTACTGTGGCTATATAGTAGTTCTTAAGATCTGGGAGTGTGAGACCACCCACTTTGTTCTTCTTCTTCTTCAGAAGTGCTCTGCTTATCCGAGGTCTCTTTGCTTTCCATATGAAGTTAGTAATTGGTTTTTCCATGTCCTTAAAAAATTTTGTTGGTATCTGGATAGGGATTGAGTTGAATGTGTAGATTGCTTTAGGTAGTATTGACATTTTCACAACATTTAGTCTACCTATCCATGAACAAGGTAGGTTCTTCCATTTATGTAGTGCCCTTGCTGTCTCAAGAAACATCGTATGTTTTAGTTATCGTCCATCTACCTCTCAAACCCACTGCACCCCTAAGCCTAAAGAGTCAATAAACTGGATTTTAATAAATTTTCTATCTTTTTATTTGCCTGTTCTGGCTATTTCATATGTAATATGACTTCTTTCACTCAGTATAATATTTTCAAGGTTCATCCATATTGTAGTATTTATTAGTACTTCATTCCTTTTTATGGTTGGATAATACACCATTGTATACATATATCACCTTTTGTTTATCCACTCATCAGCTGATGGACATTTAGACTTTTTTCTATCTTTTGACTATTATGAATAATACTCCTGCAAACAGTCATGTGTCAGTTTTATTTTAACATCTGTTTCAGCTCTCTTGGGTATATAACTAGGAGTGGAATTGCTAGATCATATGGTAACTCTTTAATTGTTTGAGGAACTACCAAAAATGGTTGAAGCATTTTACTTCCCCACCAGCAGCAGATGAAGGTTTCACTTTCTCCATACCCTCAATAACACTTGTAAATCTAATTTGTGATTATAGCCATTCTAGTAGGTGTGAAATAATATCCCACTGGTTTTGATTTGCACTTCCCAAATGACTAATGATGTTGAGCATCTTTTCCTGTGCTTATTGGCCATTTGTTTTATCTTCCTTGAAGAAGTGTCTGTTCAGATCCTTTGCTGTTATTTGGGTTATTTAGTTTTTTTATGGTCGAATTGAAAAAGTTGCTTATATAATTTCAATTCAAGTCCTTATTAGTAGATGATTGAAAATATTTTCTCCTATTCTGTGCATTGTCTTCATTTTCTTCATGGTATTCTTTGAAACACAATAGTTTTTAATTTTGATGAAGTCCAACTTACCGTTTCTTTTGTTGCTCATGCTTTGGTGTTATAAGATGACTTATTTGCCAAATCCAAGGTCATTCGTGTTGTTGTTAAGTGCCACTGAGTCTACTCTGACTCATAGCAACCCCTTGTAATACAGTAGAATTGCCCCCATAGAGTTTTCTTGCCTGTAATTATTATAGAAGCAGATTGGCAAGTCTTTCACCTGGGCAGCTGCTGGGTGGGTTCAAACTGTCAGCCATTTAGTTAGCAGTCAAGTGCTTACTCTTTACACCACTAGAGTTTCATAAGGTCATGCATATTGATTTTATTCTAAGTATTATAGTTCTAGCTCTTATATTTGGGTCTTTGATCCATTTTGAGATAATTTTTGTATATAGTGTGAGGTAAGGATCGAATTTCATTCTTTTGCATGTGGCTGTCCATTGTCACGGAAGCCCTGGTGGTACAGTGGTTAAAGTGTTCAGCTGCGAACCAAAAGATCAATAGTTCAAATCCACCAGGCACTCTGCAAGAAAGAGATCTGGCATTCTGATTCTTTGAAATTACAGCCTTGGAAACCCTATGGGACAGTTCTACTCTGACTTACAAGGTCACTATGAGTCAGAATCAACTTGAAAACAACAGGTTTGTTTTGGTTTTTGGCATCCATCGTCACGTTACCATTTCTTAAAAAGACTATTCTTTCCCTCATTGAATTGTCTTTTCATCTTTTTTGAAAATCTGTTGCCTGTAAATATATGGGCTTATTCTTAGATTGTCAGTTCTATTTCATTGATTTTGCATCTGTCCTTATGCCAGTAGCACACTTGTCTTGATTACTGTTGATATTAGCATGTTTTGAAATTTGAGAGTAGGATTCCTCTAACTTTGTTCGTTTTTTCCAAGATCGTTTTGGCTATCCTAGGTCCCTTGGGGTTACGTGTGAATTCTGGAATCAGCTTGCCAATTTCAAATAAAGATATCCAGAATTCCGATAGAGATTGTATTAAATCTATAGATAAACCGGGTAGTATTGCCATTTTAGGAGTCCTTTTGTGGCCCAAATGGTTTAAGTGCATTACTAGCAGCCGAAAGGCACTTTAGAAGACAGTCCTGGTGATCTGCTTCCAAAAGGTCACAGTCTTGAAAACCTTATAGAGCAGTTCTACTCTGTATGTATGAGGTTGCTATGAGTCAGAATCAATTCGGTGGCAACTAGCAACATTGCCATTTTAACCATATTAAGTCTTCCAATCCATGAACATGCTGTGTTTTCCATTGTTTAGATATTTTTCATTGCTTTCAATAATATTTTATAGTTTTCAGAATATGAGTCTTGTGATTCTTTGGTTAAATTTATTCCTAAATATTTTATTCTTTTTGATGCTGTTGTAAAAGAGATTTTTTTTTTCTTAACTTCATTTTTGGATACTTGACTGCTAAAGTGTAGAAATATAATTGATTTTTGTATGTTGATCTTGTATCCTGTAACCTTGCTGATCTTCTATAGTAATGCTAATAGTTCTTTTGTGGATTACTTAGAATTTTATATATATATATGAATATATATATAACACCATGCCATCTCCAAATAGAGATAGTGTTTCTTTTTACTTTCTTATCTGGATACCTTTTGTTTCTTTTTCTTGACCAATTGCCTTTACTTGAATCTCTAATACAGTGTTGAATAGGAGTGTTCAGAAAGTCTAGTCTTTTCCCTAATCTTAGGGGGAAAACATACAGTCCTTCACCACAAAGTATGAAGTGAGCTGTATCTATTGAGATAATCACTCAGTTTTGTTTTTTTGTTCTTCTACTGTGGTATATTGTATTAGTTGATTTTTGGGTGTTAAACCAACCTTGCATTGCATTACTGGAATAAATAACACTTTGTTCATTGTAGTATATCATTCTTTTTTTATGTTGCTGGATTTGGTTTGCTAACTTTTATTTTATTTTGTTAGTTAGTTATTTTTGAGGATTTTTGTATCCAGAATAGATACAGGTATCTGAAGTAGTATCTCATTGTGATTTGGATCTTCATTTCACTAATGACTAATAATGTTGTTTCATGTGTTGTTTCATGTCTATTTAATACTTTGCCAGTTTTGAATTAGGTTGTTTTTGTTTTCATTATTGAGTTGTAGGAGTTCTTTATATATACTAGATATTCAACCCTTATTAGATACATGGTTACCAAATATTTTCTCCCATTCTGTAAGTTGTCTCTTCACGTTCCTCATAAAGTTCTTTAATGCACAAAAATTTTTAATTTTGATGAAGTCTAGTTATTTTTTTCTTTTGTTGCTTAGGCATTTGGCATCGTATCTAATAATACATTGAAAAAATTAGGTCCTGAAGCTTTACTTGTATGTTTTATATAAGAGTTTTATGGTTTTAGTTATTATATTTAGGTTATTGACCCATTTTGAGTTAATATTCATGTATCATGTGAGTTGTGGGTCCAACTTTATTCTTTGCTTATGGAGATCCAACACCATTTATTGAAGATAACTATGCTTTCTTCATTGAATGGACTTAGCACCCTTGGCAAAAATCAATTGACCATTTTTGGACTTTTATTTCTGCTCAATTCACCTCTACATCTGTCCTTATACCAATACCAAACTGTTTTGATTACTGTAGCTTTGTAGTGTGTTTCCTTAATGTCTTTTCTTTTTTTAAAATACATTTTATTGAAATATAATTTATGTATAGTGAAATACCTAAAACTAAAGTGACATGGGTGGTCTTTTTTTTTTTTTTTTTTTTTAGGTGAATTCCCTCTGCTCCCCTCCCACCCCTGGCAACCACTGAAAAAAGTTTCCCTCCATGTATCAACCTTTCCTTGACCCTCCACAACAATAAGCTAATACTATATTTGTCCTTCTGTGATTGACTTATTTCACTCAGCATAATGTCCACCAAGTTCATCCATATTATGAGGTGTTTTGCAGACTACTTTATTCTTGAGTGCTACATAGCATTCCATTATGTGTATGTACCATAGTTTGGTCATCCACTCTTCTGCTAATGGGCACATAGGTTGTTTCCATCTTTTTGCTATTGTAATGAACATGAGTGTGCATATATCTGTTCCTGTCCTGGCTCTCACCTCTCTAGGATATATACCTAGTAATGGGATTGCTGGGTCAAGTGGTATCTCCAATTCCAACTTTCCAAGGAATCGCCATATTGCTTTCCACAGTGATTGTATCCCTTCACAGTCCCACCAGCAGTGTGTGGTAGTCCCAGTCTCTCCACATTCCCACCAGCATTTGTTTTCTGTCTTGTTGAACCTTGCCATCAATGCTGGAGTGAGATGGTATCTCATTGTTGTTTTGATTTACATCTCTCTGATGGCCAGTGATTGTGAGCATCTCTTCATGTATTAGCTGGCCACCTGAATATCCTCCTTGGAGAAGTGTCATTCATGTCTTCTGCCCATTTTTCAATTGGATTGTTAATTCCTTTGGTGTTGAGGCATTGGAGTTTTCTATAAATTTTAGAGATAAGTCCCTTGCCAGATATGTAATTATCAGCAAATATGAATTTGTTACTGTCATTTTTGTTACGTGCTTTTTTTGTGGTGTCGATTTCTTTGTTCCATATCATTTTCTATGCTGAGCTCGTTTTGTTTATGAATTATGTTATCACTTCCTTTGTTGCTGTTGTTTTAGTATTAGTTAAATATTTGTGCTGGTTCTCCTTTTTATTTTGATGTGAAGGTTTATCATTTTTCTTTGAGGTTACCCTGTGATTTATAGTTTTCTTCCCAAGTTTAGAACAGTCCATTCTATCTTGTAGTTGTCTTCACATCCCTACCATCTAGAAGTTCTGTAACGAAACAGTTTTTTCCCTCTTTTTGGTTTGTAGTTGTCCTCATTTGTCAGTTGATGTCTCTGGTTCCCTATTTATAATCTTATAGGTTTATTTACTTTGGATACTTCCACACCTGGGTTGGTTTCTGGGTTATATCATCATGTGTGTTAATGGTCAGTTGTTGTTGGCTGTTGTTGCTTCTCTTCCAAAGACCTCCCTTGAGCATCCCTTGTAAGGTTGGTCTGGTTTTAACAAATTCCCTTAGTTTCTGCTAATTTCACCATCATATTTGAGGGACAGTTTTGCTGGGTACATAATTCTTGGTTAGAAATTTTTATCTTTCAGTGCTTTATATATTCTATCCCATTGTCTTCTCGCCTGCATGGTTTCTGCCAAGAAATTCGAGCTTAGTCTTATTGGTTGCCCCTTGTAGGTAACTTTTTGTTTTTCCCATGCTGCTCTCATGATTCTTTCTTTGTCTTTGGTTTTGGTGAGTTTGATGATATGTCTTGATGATTTTCTTTTGGGTTCTATCCTGTTCGGGGTTCGTTGGACTTCCTGAATGGATATATTCTTATCTTTCATCATATCAGGGAAGTTCTCTTCCAACAAATATTGGACATTTTTCTCAGTGGTTTCATTTTTCTCTGCCTGTTCTGGAATTCTGGTTACATGTAGGTTATTCCTTTTGATCGTATCCCACATGAACCTTAGGCTTCCTTCATTTTGTTTGGATCTTTTTTCTGATTGATCCCTTTCCAAAGAAATATTCAGGTATTTGTCTTCAATCTCATTAATTCTGTCTTCCATTGATTCAAGTCTACTCTTTTGCCTTTTTAATATGTTATCTATTTCTAAAATTTTAATATTAATCTTCTGGATTTCTATCTGTAGATTTTGTATCATCTCTAATTTTTTATTTATTTGGTCATTTTGTTCTTGTATTTTCTTCCAAAATTGTTCTAGGGTTTTGTCTGTGTTTTCCTTAATTTTGACAGTGTTTTTCTTGATTTGTCTCTCAATCCATTGAAGGTACCTAAATACAATTCTTTCGAATTCCTTATCAGGGTGTTCCAATGCTGCTTCTTCCTCAGTGATGTGTTCTGGGTCTGTAACCTGCACACTTGTTTCTACTGCTTTATTTTATTTCTTTGTGTGGATTGTTGTCGGTTATCTTCGAGCATTGTGACTTTGTTGTAGTTCTGTTTAATTGGTGGTTGTATGTTGGAGTGATTCACCCAAGATTTTTGTTTTCTTTGTGTATTTTTTTGTTTGTTTGTTTTTTATGTATCTCAGTAAGCAGGGTACTGTGCTTCTCTGTTCTCTGTTTGGCAGCATTTAATGCACTCACCACCTGTCACCTGGTGGGTGTGATAAAGAATGAGAATGGCTGCACAGATCTCTGTTCAAACTATTTGGTAAGAGCAGTTAAGGGTGAGTCAGCCTCTTATTGGTGGTTGTGTATTGTTGGCTACTTGGTGCGGAAAGAAATGGTGGCTCTCACTCAGTAAGTGAAGCTGCAGGACATGTGGGTGTGGTTGGGTCATATGGGCATGGTTACTGTCATCCACTTTCCAGTCCACAGTGTCCAGTATGTCTTTCTGGTCCCTGGCAAGTGGAACTTGTTCTTATGTCCCTGGAATCTGAGAGAATGCTGTCATTTTAAATATCCAAAATGGTCAAACTGCTTGTAAACATTCAAAGTGGCTGTACCCTTGGGATAGCCAAAAGCCGATAGCTCAGTCTGCTCCCTCTTCTCTGCTTCCCCTTTTATTCAATAGCCTCTATGTAGTCCTTATTCACCAGTCCTCCATGCAGCCCCTGGCTAGAGCGGGGCCAATTTTTAGGTTAATTCTTAGGTCCTAACACCACTTGGTAATGTCCAAGGTATACGTGCCGTCAGGATTGCTGACAGTCCTAAAGCTCTGTATGTCTCTCTTTTCAGAGTTTTTGTGCAGGTTCTTTTACTAGTTGGAGTTTAGTGCACTTCTGTATCCTACCTTTCAAAGCCCAGGGCCCCAGGATTATCTTTTGTGTCTGTGTTAATTGGTTCCTCTTTTCTTTGTTGAAGAGGGTCTGTGTAGTTTGTCTGCCTATTCTGCCATCTTACCAGAACCCCCTCCCCAAGCATATTTATTCCTTTGTTAAAGAAGAATAATTCCCTAGACGTTTCTCCTACCATGTGAGTGAGTGTTCATTGTCAAATCTTTCATATTAAAAGGAAAATCTCAAACCATAAATCATTCTGAATGCTTGACATATATCTTGTTTTGCTTTGCTTCTAGAGATTAAATATAACTCCCCTATTATCAAGAAGAGAGAAGTTTCGAGTTGGGAAAAATGTGTACAGTGCAAACAATTTTTGGGAACCCTTCCACACATATTTTACCTCACACCTACCACTTTGTATAAGTCCTGAGGGAAGATGTACGGCCTGAGAGAGGTCTTTCATCCAAGAGCAAGTCTCAACAGTCATTGGTGGAATAGGCAGCCTCTATAGTTAGTGAGGGAGCTCTGGTAGCATAGTGCCTAAGACTCTTGACTGCTAACCAGAAGCCTGGCAGTTCAAACCCACCAGCCACTCCTTGGAAGGAAGATGGGACAGTCTACTTCCATAGTGATACTGCCTCGGAAACCCAAGGAGGTGTTGCTATGAGTTGAATCCGACTCAACAGCACATAACAACAACAACAACATAGTGAGTACTCTGTCCCTGGAAGCATTCAAGCAGAAACTGGGGAAATTGTCTCAGTACTCAAGACAGAATTCAAGCATCAGCTGTGATAGTTCTCCAGCAGGTGTATAATAATAAGCCCCTGTTCAGTTCTAAAACACTGCAATCTAAGATTACCTCTGTGTAGTTCCTGTCAGCTGTAGGTTCTAGGATTCTTGAGTTGAGATGAGTTCTGATGTCTCCATTTTACAGATCAGAGCCTGAAATTAAGAGTGGTCAGGTGGAACTACAGCAGTTCTCTCTTTTGATTGTAGATTGGCCTCTGGCCTGACTACCTCCCACCCTTTCCTTGGGTTCTTACTGAGTAGGGCAGAGTTCCCCATTGCAGGCATGGCTTGGTGCTTGCAGCTCATCAGCATCCCATTGGCCAGCCCCATGAAAATTGCTTTTGTCCCAGAAGATTATGGGGAATCATCTGGACCACTTAGGGTCTCTGCTACTCCTGATTTCTGACTTGTGCCAAAGTCCATTTCAATGGCAAGTGGAAATTGGGTTCTGCTTTCTTTTACCTCTTATATAACCTGCAGGGAGAATTTTTCATGGAGTGTTAATAATCTGTGACAGGTCCTAGCAGCTTCTTCAGATGGTTGTTTCTGAAGGATGTTTACACATTTCTCTTGCATTTTGCAGCTGCTAATTAGCAGCATTCTCATTTCCCTTAATCACAGAGACAAGAAAGCCCTCAACAGTTCTTCAATTAGCTTGTAGAGAATGTGTCTAACTCTCTTATTGATACACATTCAAGATGCAAGCAAGGCTTATGAGTGTGTTTCGGCTTCCACATGTCTCTGGAAAGAACTATGGAGCTCACACAACAGGGCTGCTTTGAAGGTTATTGTGCCCGCACAATGTGCTGAGGACTGCTCAGGGCTGTGATTAAGTTGGCTTGCACAGCTCCCAAAACTCTTCATAAGGGGCTTTTATTTCACTTTTGGCTGGCGTGCAAATAGGACTTTTTACCCAATTTAAACTTAGGGTTTCTTTTTTCTCAACAATTCTTTACATTTCAAAGTAAGTCTTCAAATTAGAGCCCGTGCAGTTATCAGAGCAGGGGAAAAGGCCTACTGTGTGCTGACCACCTCTCATCCTTCATTAACTCACTCAGCAAAGATTAAGCACCTATGGAGTGCCTGGCTCTGCAGACACTGGGGATTTAAGTCAGCCACAAGCCCTGCTCTCAGGAAATGTGACTGTATCTGAGGCTACTCTGTCCAGGGAAGCATGGCATGTAATAGTGTCATTTTATACAAGAGCAGACAGAGTAATGGGTAGGGCATGCACACTTCCCAGAAAGGAGACTATAAGTAGGAGGCAGCTATAGGACTTGGACCATGGTACTTCATCCTGAGCCTGGATGCTCACATGTGCTTAGTGTCACCCCCACTAGCCACCATGAACTCCACTCTTCTGGCAAGGTCTGACCACCACACAGGCAGGCTGCAAACCATGGAAGCTGATGGCTCCAGTGGCATTGGAAATCTCTGTAGAGTCCTTGATCTTCTACAAATTCCAGCTGTCAAGGGACAAGTCAGGAGTGTGATGGGGCTCCAGGAAGTGGGGCACTGAGACAAGTCAGGTAGAATCTCAGGCCTGGAGGGTGTGAAGGGATGTCATAGTCTCAGTGTGCAGCAGGAGAGCTGCCTGTGGCGTAACTCACAGTCTTTTAATGAGGAGCAGTAATGCATTCTTCATTGCTGAGCAGATGACAGGGCTTGTCCTTGGTCCAGTATCCACTGACATGCTCAGGTGGCATCTTCAACACTTACAAATTAGGATGCAAGCTTGGTGCTGATTCCTCATCTCCTCTCCTTCCCAAATGTTCTCTTCAATGTTGGGAAAGAGGCGAGTAGGCCCCAGGCCCCAGAGCTGACTTTGGGAAGGGGGGTAGTGTGATGGATGCACACAGTCTCCAGATCAGGAGTGAATACAAATCCTCACCCTGCTGCCATCTGGCTGGCAAGCCCTCTTCCCCTCCCTAAGCACAGCTCCTTCATCTCCAAAGTAGCTATAGTGAGCTCTCCCTTAAATGTTGCTCTGGGGATTAAAGGATTGATGTATGTAAATATATGGTGTCCCTAATGGGCAGTCGGTTAATGCACTCAGCTACCAACTGAAAGGTTGAAGGTTTGAGCCCACCCAGAGGTGCCTCAGAAGAAAGGCCTGGCAATCTACTTCTGAAAAATCAGCCTAGGAAACCTTATGGGGCATAGTTTTACTCCGAAACACATGGAGTCACCATGAGTCAGAGTCAACTTGATGGCAGCTGGTTTATGTAATTGTATGGGACAGGCCAGGCCATAAAGGCCCTCCACAGATAACAGCCTGGTGGCACCTCTGCTTCTATCATCCAGATGACTGGACACCCATTCTTTAGAAAATCAAGTGGGAGAGGAATTAATTTTCCCACTGCCATTTTGTGTCTTTGTTTAAAATGTGCAAAATGGTCCTTTGGAAGGAGAGAAAAAAGAAAAACTTGCCTTCCCTTCCTTCTCTTGCGTGGGCCTGCCGGCAGTAGGTGCAACATGTAATTTCTTTGCCTTGTGAAGGACTTGCCAGCTCTGACAGTAGTAACTTTTGCAAGAGTGTCAAATCAAAGCCTCAAATTATGTTCTCAAAGAAAGCTCTCATTTCTCTGCAATTTCTACATGAGTTTTCTTTGGGAGTATAATAAGCCAGGGCAAATTGTCCTCAGCAGAATTGGTGACCTGGTGGCTCCCAGACCCCGTTTCTCAGCTCATATTAATACCAGGCTGTCTTGGTGATGGCTCGAATTATCCAGCTGTCATTTTGGAGCATGAGCGTGATTTCCACTCTGGGGTCTTTATTAATCTGCTTTAAGTCATTGTTTGAAATAACCCAGGCTACTTCATCTGAGTGGGTGTGTCCTGGAGTCAATTATCTCAGTAGAGCTTGCAACTTGGCCCAGCTGTAGCACCTCTATCCCCAACTAACTGTGGGCTTTGATCTTTTCCCACCAGCCCCTCTTCTCCCCTGTGGCCCACAATTTCATTCTGGTTGCTGGAAGCATCAAGCCTTCCCCCAGGAACGTGGCAGAGCATGGTGGAAGGTGCCCTAAGCCAGGAGCTAGGGTACCTGGGCTTCTCTCCAGCTCTGACTCTTCACAGCTATGTAACCCAGGGCAGTTTCCCATACCATCTAGATCTCTGTTTCACTATCTGTACATTGAAGGTGTGGCCCAAAAGCAGCAGTATCCAACTAGATGAGGTACTTAGAGTTTGCAGGCTTACTATTTCAGAATTTCTAAGTCTTAACAAAACTAATTTTACTATCTGTGAAGTCAAACATAATTGAAGCACCACATTTCTTGGCATTTATACAGTTCACAGAGGAGGGACCCTGGTTCACTTGTCTAATCAGACCATGCTTACTAGGGCTATTGGAGTCCTTTGATGGTGCTAACAGTTAACATACTTGGCTACTAATTAAAAGGTTGGAAGTTCAAGTATACCCATGGGCACCTTGGGAGAAAGTCCTGGCTATTTGCTTCTAAAAAATCATCCATTGAAAACCCTGTGGAGTACAATTCTACCCTGACACATGGGGTTGCCATGAATCTGAGTCGATTCAACGGGAACTAATTACTATGTACAGGCTCAGTCCTAAGGATGCAGGAGGTTTCCTAACAGCCTAGAGGGGAGATATTCGGCACCCATCCGCATCGAGGTTTAATTAACAGTGGTGATGGCCACTACCAAGAGAAGTGGGCAAGAGTGTCAAAGGAATCTAACCCATCTGGAGTCAGGGAAGGCTTTCCTGAGAAAGAGACATTTAATTTGACGTCTGAAGGGTAAGATGGAGCCAGCCAGGTGAAGGTAGTGGAAGAGGAGTCCCAGATTTTTTAAGGTAGACTGTAAGGCCCTAAGGCAGGAGGAGCTAGCTGGCCTTGAAGAACCAGTGTTGCTAGAGCTTAGGGCAGCAGAAAGTGTGAATTGTGGTGAAACTTGAGTGCTGGGCAGGAGCCAGATCATGCCACACTTTGTGGGGTATGTGAAGGATTTGGACTTCATTCTCAGAGCAGTGGGCATCCAGTGAAGAGTTTTCACCTGGGTGTGATGGATTCTACTTGGTTGTCTCCTTACAGTTAGAAGGGTAATGTCTTTTAAAAAGTTCTTGACATTTTTGAGTCAGTTACAAGTTCTGGTTTTTCAAACACTGAGCTGTTTGCTGTACATATCATCCTCCCCCCTAAAAACAAAAACAAACAAAAAACATGACTATAAGACCACAAACAGCAAGCAATAGAACTAGGTCCAGATATATTTACTGGTATGTTTATTAAATATAAATATAATATTTTTATATTATATATTTTATATTTATATATATATATATATGTATATATATTATAGGTACTGCCATGTTTAATCACTAGCTCTGTGACTTATTCCTGCCTCCTCCAGCTTCATGGTCCACCCATTTGAAATACCTGCCTAAGTAATATGACAAGCTGCTGCAAGTCCATCTTAAGTAGATAAATGTGTGAATGTCTACCATCTGCAGCTTGAGAGAGTGGTCATGATGCAGTTTATTAGGGGAGAGATTTGTTTAAAGATGGGATACCAGGAGGAGATAAAGAAGGTTAAAAAGGAGGATCTTTGGCAGTGAAAAGACTATAACACCCTAGCTCAGAGCTGTTCATTCACTCAGAACACTAATGAGGGCTCTACTTCAATTAAAGCTGGGTTGTAGAAATGAGTAAGACTCAAAGGGTTTACACTTGAATGACCTCTAGGTTTGAATTTAGGTTCTATGAGTCAGTGAGTTCAGGCTAGGACTTCTAAGAGCGATCCTCTGGAAAACATGATGCTGTGGAACCTGACTTGCCATGTCTTATAGAGCCATCCAGTACCATGCTCTCCTATTAATGGAGTTAGGAGGGAAGGTGACTAGAACAGGACATATGGAAACCTGGATTTGGATTCTCACTCAGCCTCCAAGTTGCTATATTCCATGGCTGCTGTCTGCCTATTTCCTTATCTTTGTAAGATGGATGATGTTAAAATAAATGCTCTGAGTTTCATCCCCACACTAACATTTTACCTGAGCCCATCCACTTGCTGAGAATGGGACTGGTGACATGAGGTGGACAGGACAATGCTTGGTTAGGATTTTCCTTGTCCTCTACTTCCAAACCCTGGCCCAAGGTCCCCTGAGACAAGGCATCTTTTGCTGCTGATGGGGTCAGAGGCATGGAGCTGTTCCAGACCCTGGAAGCAGAGGTGAACTTAGAGATGCTTCTATATCCCCTTGCCATCTAACCAAGTCCCTTCTGGTATTCCAGGTGCGCCCTCTGCTCCCAGGCACACTCACTGTCATGATCCATGACCTGTGTCTGGCCTTCCCTGCCCCAGCCAAGGCTGAAATTTCCATCTCAGACATCCAGGAACTGTACATCCGTGTAGTTGACAAGGTTAGTATGAGCTCCAAGATGGGCCCCCTCAGCTGATTCTCCGAAACCAGGAAAACTGGCTGTGGAAGATGTGCTCCTCAGCCCCCCTGGAAAGGAGATAGAGGCTGTCTTTTACCTTCAATGCTCTATGTGGGTGACACACAGTAACCTCTGATAGGAGACTGTCTCATCACAGTAACATCCATAATGTTTGGCTATAAATGCTGCTTGGAGCTGTCTCTTAATTAGCCTTGAGGTGGGGATTCATGCCCTCGAACAGCCAGGCACAGATCTGGGCTGAACATGAGTTCTCTCCCCAGAAATGGCTTTGGCTTTTCAGGAAGTTCAGTGTCAAATGAGTAAAACACTAATACCAAGTACTTTTGCAACATGAATAAATAACAGATCTAGCCTTTTCTTTCATGGAAAACAGAGAATTTCTAACTGAAGCTAGGCTACAGAGGGTTGCTGTCCAGGTCTTCTTACCTTCCTGAGCAGACAAAATGGTTTGTAATGGAAAGGGGGCATTTCCAAGCAGCTATTTGGCCAGTGAGCATTTATTGAGCTCGTACTGTGTGCCTCTTTCTGTTCTCAGCTTTATCTCACCTCCCTAGCTAAATCGTTAACCCTTCGAGAGCAGGGAATGTGATTTATGCATGGAAGTATCTCCAAGGCTCTTGTATACAGTAAGCACTTAATCAGTTTTCATTTGTTGATTGGTGGTGACTCATCCCTGATTTCCAGGTCCATTGAGGTTTGTGACACTTTCTTAGAAAGTTGTCTGGTGCCATAGGTGGTAAAATCGGTCATTCAAAAACTATCTCCATCCACCACAATATAGGTGGAGATTGGGAAGACAGTCAAGGCCTATGTCCGTGTGCTGGACTTTTACAAGAAGCCGTTTCTGGCCAAGTACTTCACCTTTATGGACCTGAAGCTCCAAGCAGCCTCCCAGATTGTCACGTTGGTGTAAGTCCTCCCAAGGGTCAGCACTGGGGATCTCAGGGAACTGCATGGCTCCAACTTCAACCTCTCTGATTGGTCTGGCTGAGGTGAGAAGCCCAGTCCTTCCTTCTGTTCCAGGGGCCTTGATGAAGCCCTCGACCACTACACTGCCACGTTCCTGGTCCACGGGGTAGCCATTGGCCAGACCAGCCTGACAGCAACAGTGACTGATAAAGCTGGACAGAGAATCAACTCAGCCCCACAGCAGATTGAAGTAAAACTGCTCCTTTTCACATGATGTGCATGCATGTGCTTGGTGGGGTTGGGGATCGGGGACATGCTTTCACTGTGATAGGCTAGGAATTTTAGGGCCAGTCCAGGAAGCTGCCATGGAAAGGCCATGTTAAAATCTATGCCCCTCAGTATTCTTGATCAA
The DNA here is from genome assembly GCF_000298275.1 of Orycteropus afer afer. Classification (NCBI taxonomy): domain Eukaryota; kingdom Metazoa; phylum Chordata; class Mammalia; order Tubulidentata; family Orycteropodidae; genus Orycteropus; species Orycteropus afer. The sequence goes on from NW_006921870.1 coordinate 1,944,636, forward strand.
AGGGCAGCTTTTACCAGTCACAGAGATCTGGGACAGCACAGATTGTGACCAAGGGGGACGATGTGGCTCAGAGCAAGGTAGCAACTTGTCACATGGCAAGGGAAGTGACACTTGAACTTTGAAGTAATGTCAGGGTGAAGGAGACAGCTGGGAACTATCCCCAGAAAGCAATAACTGGGCAGGCACTCCCAGTAGATTTTAGCTCATGTGGGGATGAATTTCCCCACTCTCCATTCTGATAAGCATTACAGCAGGTACTTGCAAGGCAAGGGCTCCTATTACTGGAGATATACAAACCTAGGGAGATGGTCATGAGGAGGGTCCCCAGTTCAGGTCCTGAAGTCCCTGTCTCTTGTCTTGGTGTGCGACTTGGGGCTGCCACATGGCATTAGGGTAGACAGGAGCCAGAGGCCATGGCCACGATGGCCAAAAAATCATGTCCAAGTTGGTCCTTCGGTAGCAGCATTGAATTATATTGCTTTTGCCAGGTCCTCAATAGGCCTTGGTCACGTGGGTGCTGTCAGGTGTTATTAATCCATGTTCTTAAGCTGTGTGATGTGATTTGTGCCTCTAGATGAAAGTGTACTTTTATTATCCTGGTGATGAGGAATTCATCTTTGCCTATAAATAGCACAGCCCTACAAAGACTAATCCTCACACACAAAGCACCTCCTGGCTGACTTGGGCACTCACTCACCTGACAAGCATTTCTGAAGCTCCTGCCAGGCATGGAATGGAGGGGAGCAAGAGGAGCATGTTAGGGTTTTGCTCTGTTACAGAGCTGGGGCATCCTCATCCCTAGTCTTCCATCTGGGTTTATCCTTGCCCCCAGAACCTCTCTCTCTTCATCTGAGAAGATGAGAGCACTGAAGCAGAGAGGTGTTCTAAAACAATTTGCTGGTAGACATTTGAAAACATTTAGGGAGAGAGGCAACCTTCCAACCCTTTGAGTTAGTGAAATCTTGAAAGCAGTGGATCTTAAGCTTTAACATGCATCAGAATCACCAGAAAGGCTTATCACAGATTGTAGGACCCCACCTCTGGGTCTGTGGGCCTTGGGTGGGGCTGGTGTACTTGTATTTCTAACTAGTTTCCAGGTGATGATACTGCTGCCACCCAGGGGCCCATGCTTTGAGCACCACTGCCCCAAGGAAATGTCTCAGATGAGCAAAAGTCCGTATTTTCACTGGGCTTCACGTCTATGGTGAAATGAAGTGCAGTTACAGCCTGGGATTGCAGAAAACAGAACACGCCTGTGGAGAAATACAGGTCCTGGTGGACAGGGATAAGGCTCTATGAGGGTACTCAGCCAAGGGTAGCGATGTCACTGGCCTGGCAGCCCTGCACTCTCCCCTAGAACTGACACCAAACTCCAGTCCCCACAGACCACTCTTCAGAACTGAGCAGTTAGATCCTTGCATTGTGTCTCCTTCAAAAAGTTAAGTGTGAGTTTGAGATGCAACAACTGCCTTCCCTCTTATCTCCACACCCAGGTCTTTCCCCCATTCAGATTAATACCCAGGAAGGTGACTCTGATCATTGGGGCCACAATGCAGGTAAGAGCCAAGAGTTGCCTCTGTCCCCATGCCTACCCTTGGCAAGGTGAATGGTGCAGTCCTGGCCCACCCTGCTCTACTCCAGGCAGCTGTCCTCTCTCTCTGAGGATGAGCACTCCTCATATAGCTCTGCTGGGGTTTGGTGGAGCATCGACCAGTGTGGCCAGTCTGGAGGCATCACTGATGAGCGCTTCTGTTCCCCACTGCTCCAGATCACCTCGGAGGGCGGTCCCCAGCCTCAGTCCAACATCCTGTTCTCCATCAGCGATGAAAGCGTGGCAGCAGTGAGCAGCACCGGGCTGGTGCAAGGTCTCTCTGTGGGCAATGGCACTGTCCTGGGTGTTGTGCAGGCTGTGGATGCCGAGACGGGCAAGGTTGTCATAGTGTCTCAGGTAGGGAGAATCTTCGTGGGGCCTGGGGTGCCTTCAGCACCTGCCCCAGAGAGGGAACCACCTGTCCTTCACACCTCTGCTTGTGCCATCTGGTATATGCTTGGTCAGCTGTGATGAGAAATAGCCCTACTTCTGGGATTTGGGACCTGCCTCTCAATGACCAGCCTTTCTGGGGTCCTGGTTCTGCCCTTGAATCTGCAGCTGCTGCCTGTTGCCTTACCCAGAACAGCCCTGTGATGTGGGGCAGCACCTGAGCCCCCATGGCTGCTCTAATCCAGGTTGAGTCACTCCCACTCTTCTAGCTTCTCCTCATGGGACATGCTCTCTAATACCTGCCCCCACCCGAGGACATCTCACTTTGCAAGGATGACCATGGTTGTGCTAGCAGACACTGCACTGAGCACTTTACCTCCACCTTATTCAGTCCTCACAACCCGCATGTGCATTTCATTACCACCCCATACACAGATGAGGGACCTGAGGCTCAGAGGATAAGGGGCTGACCCACTGCACCTGTGTGACCTACTGCACCTGTGTGGTAGCTTTAGGAACCTGGCATCAGAGCTCCCTAGTCCTTCTGTGCATTTGACTCAAGCAGGTCTGAGGATGTTGGGATGGAGGAGGGGAGGAAGTTCCTGGTTCTAGCGTACTTTCTGGATCATGTGTGTGTTCAGCAGTGTACCCAGGCTCAACAACTTACACATGGATTATTGAAAACCAGTAGTAGTTTAGACTTAGATGTGTATTCCCATGAGAAGAAAATAACAGTTGTACACTGGTATCTTTTGCTAAACCAGAGATTAAGTTATCTTGTAAGCCCCTTTGCTGTCATGGGGGACATTTTAAATTGCTTTTGTGGGTCAGCAGAGAAGCTAGAAGGCTGAGTTGGGGGAATCTCCTTGCCAGGGTAGTCTCCCTGCCCCATTCAAGTAGGTGGAAGTTGGCATCTCTAAGATCTGATACTTTTCTTTCTTTGCTCTTCTGGAATGGAGGTGGGAGGACCTTCCCATAGCCTGAGAAAGGCATCAGGGCACTCAGGTGCTCCCTGATATCCTTTCCTACGGTGCTCTGTGGACCCTTCTCATGGCCACACTAAAGCTTGGTCAGTCATAGCAGCATTTTATTCCATATAATGTGATAGTCACTGTACCAAAAAGAATTGATCAACATTCAGCCATTTCAGGAGATAGCACATGATCAAGAACTGATGATATTAAGGGAAGAACTCCAAGCTATACTGAAGGCACTGGCAAAAAAAAAAAAAAAGCTGGAGGAAATGACAGAATACCAATTGAGATGTTTCATCAAATGGATGCAGCACTGGAGGTATTCACGTCTATGCCCAAAAATTTGGAAGACAACTACCTGGCCAAATGACTATTAGAGATCCATATTTGTACCCATTTCAAAGAAAGGTGATTCAACAGAATGCAGAAATTATTGAACAATATCATTAATATCATACATAAATATTTTTTTCTGAAGATAATTCATAAAACGGTTGCAGCACTACCTGAAATTCAAGCTGAATTCAAAAGAGGATGTAGAACAAGGAAATCACTACTGTTATCATGGATCTTGGCTGAAAGCAGAGAATACACAAAGATTATTACTTGTGTTTTATTGACTATGCAAAGGCATTGGACTGAGTAGATCCTAACAGATTATGTATAGCATTGCAAAGAATGGGAATTCCAGAACACTTAATTGTACTCATGTAGAACCTGTCCATAGACAAAGAGGCAGTAATCCAAACAGAACAAGGATATACTGTGTGGTTTAAAATCAAGCAAGGTGTGCATCAAGGTTGTATCCTTTCACCATATGTATTCAGTCTGTATGCTGAGCAAATAATCTGAGAAGCTGGATTATATGAAGAACATGGTCTCTGGATTGGGGGAAGATTCATTAACAACCTGCAATATGCAGATAACACAGACTTGCTTGTTAAAAGTGAGGAGGACTTGAAGCACTTACTGATAAAGATCAAAGACATAGCCTTCAGTGTGGATTATACCTCAACATAAAGAAAACAGATATCCTCACAACTGGACCAATAAACACCATGATAAACAGAAAAGGTTGAAGTTGTCAAGGATTCCATTTTACTTGGATCCATAGTCAGTGGAAGCAGCAGTCAAGAAATCAAAGGATGTATTGTTTTGGACAAATCTGTTGCAAAAGGCCTCTTTACAGTGTTAAAAATCAAAGATATTACCTTGAGGACTAAGGTGTTCCTAACCCAAATCATAGTATGTTCAGTTACCTCATGTGTGTATGAAAGCTGGACAATGAATAAGGAAAACTGAAGAAGAATTGATGCACTTGAATTATGACATTAGCCAAGAATATTAAATATACCATAGACTGCCAGAGAACAAACAAATCTGCCATGGAAGTACAGCCAGAATACTCCTTAGAAGTGAGGATGGCTAGAGTTCATCTCATGTACTCATGTACTTTGGACATGTTATCAGGAGGGATCAGACCCTAGAGAAGGACATCATGCTTGGTAAATTAGAGGGTCAGCTAAAAAGAGGAAGACCCTCAATGAGATGGATTGACATGGTGGCTGCAACAAAAGACTCAAATAATTATAAGGATGGCAGGTCCTGGTAGTGTTTCATTCTGTTATACATAGGGTTGCTATGGGTTGGAACCAACTTGAGCATCTAACAACAACATGACTGTAGCGCCCTGGGTAGCACAAATGGTTAAGCAATCAATTCCTAGCCAAAAGGTTGGTGGTTCAAACTCACCCAGAGGTGCCTCTGAAGACAAGCCTTGCAGTCTGCTTCCAGAAAGTTGTAGCCATTGAAAGCCCTATGGAACAATTCTACTGTGCACACATGGTGTTGCCATGAGTTGAGATTGACTTGACAGCAACCAATAACAACAATGTGACTGTGGACAAGTAACTCTTCAGAACACAGGCATCTCAGTCCTCATTTAGAACCAGATGCTCTGAAAGCTCTGTGAGCACCTCTGAACTCTGTGAGTGTTGAAGCTCAGAGTGCACACGGCTGTGTTCTCTGCAGTTGACTTTGATCTAACATTGAATCCATTGATTTACTTCCTTTCCAGCAGTTTTTGTGTCCACTTCCAAGTGCTATGGTTAAACCACAAAGTCTCTTTGAATCACTAAGGTAAATGCCTTGATTCTGTGTATTTTGTAAAGACAACAAGGAAGCTCTGGAAATGCTAAAATCTGCTCCATGACATGCAGGATCATGCAGCTGGGCATCCTGGAAAATAAAACTAAGGACCACAGGAGGCCCTATTTGTTTCAAAAGAAAGGGTTGAGGTCTCAGAAGCAGACTGATTTTTCTCTCCTGGGTGGCCCAGAGGACACTAAGTCATGCATTTTCCCTCCCATCTGCCTCTCTTCTTTGTGGTCTGACCTCACAGGGCACCTCCCTTTCTAGGTCTCCCATCTGGTGGGTTTCTAGGTCTCCAGAACTACTGGAGAAAGGCCCTGGTGCCCTTGGCAGATGGAAGGGCTGTACCACCAGCTCCATCCTAATGGCATGGACCAAGCAGGCAGGGGTTCAGCCTGTGATCCCTTGTCTAGTACTAAGCATATGATTCTGGTCAGATGCTTCCAGCTCCATCTGTCCATTCCAGGTCACAGGATCAGCAGGGTAGACCAGGACTAGCAGAAGGAGCCTGAGTAGTAGAGAGAACAAAGGGAAGGAAAGGAATTAATGCTAATTGAGCATATACCATGTGCCAGATGTGAAGCCCAAATCACAAGGCACCGAAGGTGGGATCAGCATGGGCACATATTTAAAATATAGTAAGGGTTTTAGTAGTCCAAGTTTAGCATGGGTCAGTAGCACTATGAAACAGCCAATAAAGTTAGCCTTTGGCCAGATTAATAGGAATATAGATTTCAGAGTGAAGGAGGGGCTAAAAGTCTGCTCCAATTGGATTCTGCCTGGATCCTGCATTCAGTCTTATACATTGCTCAGTCAGAGAGGTAAGGAAAGAGAGAGGGTGTATTGGGGTTGGGAGGATCATGTCCTGTAAGGAGGTAGAGATGCACAGCCTAGAGACGAGCAGTCCCCTTACTGCCCACAAGTCATTCCAGGCCAGGCTGGGATGCTTAGGGGATGAGAGAGACAGAGGCCAGGCTATGTGGGGGCCAGGCCACCTCAGGAAGATGAGCTTTGTGCTGGGCAGCTTGTGGGTGCCCTCTGGCCATGTGACTCTGAGCTGGCCTCAGCAGAAGCTTCCTTCCCTTGGAGGGTTTCCTTCCTAAATCACCTGTCTCTAGCACAGTCTCTCCCAACCAGCCTGAGCCCCAGAGCCTTTTTCCTAGGATCATGTGGAGGTAGAGGTGCTGCTTCTCCATGCAGTGAGGATCCGGGCCCCCATCACGCGGATGAGGACAGGGACCCAGGTAAGGTGGGACCCTCTCCAGTCTGTGTTCTCTGAGCAGCCCCTCAGGAGGTCTTGGGCTCTGAATCCTGGTTCAAGATTAACTTGGGGGAGCTGCACTCCCTCCAGCATTGAACCCTGGCACATGCTATTCCCTATGCTAGTTCATTTCCCTCTTCATCTGCTTAACCCCTGTGTATCTATGGAGCTTGTAAAGGAGCCTTCTGGGAACTTCATGCTCCAGACCTGATAAGCACCGTCTCTCTGCTCTTCACTGTAGCAGCGTGAACCTCCTTTAAATACATAGCATTTCTTTCCTTCCCATTCTACAGCTGTGTGGTTACTAACACGTGCTACTCCACTAGACTATTGCCTTCCCACACTGAGACCAGCACCTGTCACAGAACGGGAATTAGCATTTGTAGAGTATTTGTTCTACTGGGTGCTTTTTGTGTTCATTTAGTGTTTTTGACAGCCATGAGGTCAGCATTGAAGTCCTGTCCACATTACAAAGGAGGAAATTAGCGGCAGAAAGGTTCAGTTGCTTGCGCAAGTCACCCAGCTACAACATAATAGAACCAGGCATGCACCCAGGCAGTCTGGCTCCCAGTTAATTTTACCTTCTGCTACATTGTCTCCCCATGTGCATTCTGGTGCATACCAGTAATACCCCTCCCCATACCCACGCACTTGTGCAGGGACCACCTGTTAGACTGGGAAGAGAGTGGCCACTAGGCAGTATGTGTTGTGCTGTTTGAGCTTTAGTGGTCAAGTCCAGAAACAGGCCTCCTTGCCCTAGTAAGGTACACTGTGGCAGGAGATAGGATAGTCTTGTACTTTATGTGATCATTTGGAATTTCATCAAACCATCCCAGACCTGTGTCATCCCCTTCTCTGCTTGGGGAGGAATTGGGCACAGCTCCCAGACCTTGAAGGGGACAGGCTGTGGAGAGACCATCCATGTGGTACCCTACAGCTCCAGGACAGGGACTTGGGGAGGGCTCCTGCCCTGGGGTCATAGGGCCTTTCTTCCCCCAGATGCCTGTCTACATCACTGGGATCACCAGCAGCCAGAACCCTTTCTCCTTTGGCAATGCTGTGCCAGGCCTGACCTTCCACTGGTCTGTCACCAAACGTGACATCCTGGACATCCGGGGACGGCACCACGAGGTAACTATCACCCAGAGTTTCTCTGCCCTGCATCTCAGTGTGCTGGCATGCAGGGCTATCATCACATCTCCATGCACTGGGTCTGTATCTCCATGCCCAACTGTCATCAGGGCTTTCACAGACTCCCTTCTCCCAAACGCTGCCCCACATTCCCCACATCCTTTCCTTGTCTTTAGGTCCTGATCATGTCAAGCACTGTGGTCTCCCTGGTACCCCAAGCCTGGTATGCAGGCCTTTTCATTACAGAGCACCAAGCAAAAGCTAGCAAAAATAACAGCCTTAAAAGGGAAGCCAGGAAAGTTCTAGAATATCTTATGGTCTTGGTCTTCTGACCTCCTTTTAGAGATGGCATCTGGCAGCTTGAGATTTTCTCTAGTTTTGCCCCAGAGCTTAGCCAAACTCCCCCTCCCTTAGCCCTCCTTCAGGGTCCTGCAAATCTTTGGAGTCTCAGCATAGAAGGATGTAGGAAACCTGCCACATGCAAAGTATGTTAACTAAAGCCCAGAGGTGGGATGAGACTAACCCAGGGCCACACAGCCAGCCTATGGGGATCTGGTGCAGGGAGCTGGGCCTGACTCCAGGCTATAACACTGGTTAGGCCTTGACAAGCAGTACCCTAAGTTGAGGGCTGAATGAGAGGTTCCTTCTTACTTTATCCAGGGATAGTAGGGGTGGAGCCCATAGGAGAGGGGCAGGCACAGGATGGGTCTCCTAAAGTCAGCCCTAGTAGAGTCTAGTACAGGATGATTGCCTCTCTCATCCCACCCATGGACCTAATGCACCTGGAAAAGTGTACTTTCTAGGCACACTGGCAATGTGACTTATTAATAGATACCCCATAACAATGTGAGCTGTTGCTAATCATGACAGACGACCATACAGAAAGCAGCAAAAATAACATTAAAAAAATAGCTTCGTGTGGTAGTCAAGTTCTAGAATGTGGCAGGGTCATTCTTTACATTCTGTGTTGGAAACACTGCAAAGCCTAGTATCCATTTTGGTGATTCATAACCCACCCTAGCATATTCAAGGCTCTGAGAAGTTCTATCCTAAAGAAAGCTGGTCTGCTTTTCCAGACGTACTTGTGCACATCATAAAGTTCAGTGTGGGGTGTGTTGCTTTTATGGTGGGGTGACTGTGGTCTGCACTGACCTATACTGAAGACAGTTGAGCAGGCAGGCAGCTGTCAGACCCGGGGGCTTGGGTGAGTCTGGGACTGCTGTTGAGCTCTGTCCTCTCAGAGTGCAGGAAGCTAGGCCCTTCCTAAAAGTGTGTTTGATGTCTGTCCTAGGCATCACTCCACCTCCCATCACAATACAACTTCGCCATGAACGTGCATGGCCGAGTTAAAGGCCGGACTGGGCTGAAGTTGGTGGTCAAGGCTCTGGATCCCACAGCTGGGCAGCTGCATGGACTTGCCCAGGAGCTCTCTGATGAGATCCAAATTCAGGTAAAGGCCAGATCAGCAGAGAAAGGCCACATATAAACAGGAGGGCAAGTGCCAGGGCCCTTCTTCACCTCACCAGGCTATGCAGCTACAACAGCCCTTTGCTGACCCAGTCAGGAGGGCCACGTGCTGACAGGAAACACCTCAGCCAGCTAGGGGAGATGGATCAAAATGTGGTGAGATGGATCACAATGTGAGTTAGAGGACTGTGGGTTGTGTAAGGTACTTACTGTAGGTCCCCAGGACTGGGGCTGACTGCAGGCCTCACAGAAGAGGTGATGTTTGTGCTGGTTGTGAGGGATGAGAGGGGGTGACCAGCAAGTCAGGCAGAGGGAATGGCATATGCAAAGGCTAGGAGACCTGGAATAGTCTTATGTCCTCCAAAAATCACAAATAATTCTGAGCTTGGAGTCTGGGTGCCTTAATGATAGGATGGAGCTATAAAAACATCTGTGCTGGGCCATTAATTTAATGATTTGTGTTTACTTAACAAAGTAACACACAGCACTTAACAGGGCAAACATGCCTTTCTGTGTTTTCCTGCTTTGATGCAAATCATCCTCACGTGATGCTGTGAGGCAGTGCTGCCACTGGACTATGCTACCAGCCAAGGGTCCGAGGTGAAGCAACCTGCTCAAGATCGCAGAGCGAGCAGCAGGCCAGGCTGGGGAGTCCTCAAGTGCTATGCGTGGGCAGCCTGATGGTCATTGCAGCCATCATTTCATAATTCATTTCATTCATTGGTTTCATGGGGAAACCAAGCCTAGGTGGGGAACACTCTGTTAAGACACATAGACTCACTGCAGTTGTGCCTTCACCTGTGCTGAAAGAGAGACAACAAGCAAAGAACACATGTTTCAAGAGAAATAAGAGGGAGCATATTTTTGTGTGAGTGTAGTTACTATGCAGTAAGTGTGTCAGAATCAAAATCCCTGAGTTTGTTTCACTGAAGCATGAGCCTGCCAGACTAAAGAAGCTAGCATCTAAGTTTGCCCTGGACTCAGCTGACACCAAAACCCCATGCAGCATCATTCACTATTTAGGAAGTACCTTCACTCACTATGTCACGTGAACCCCATGACTCTTTGAGATGACATTGCTAGGATTATTAGCTATATACAGATGAAGAAATCTAGAGCGTAGTGGGGCTGGGAAGGAGGGCAGTCAGGCCAGTTTCTTCCTAGAGATTATTTGTTGGTTCAGATAATACTAGGGGCTCAGGCACTTAGGATCCAGTTGGTCTGATGAGAAGTCTGTGGAGAGCTCAAAGTACAACTATAGCTACACAGCATAGAATAACCCCGAGCCAGGCTTGGATGCCAAGGCTTTCTGGCATCTCCAGGAGTTCTTAGAAGGGTGGTAAACACATTACAGTGCATGCAGAGGAGGGTCTGGGGTTCCCCGGGCAAGTGCTGCCACATGGACTCTGGGAGCCACTGTGGGCTCCAAGCACCTAGGGGTGACAACACTGGCTTGAATCCTGCAGTTATCAAGTTCATCATCTGCCGGATTAAACTCATCATCATTCCCTTCTACCCCATCTGTGCAAGTCCTGCCAGAGCATAGATGGGGAGAAAGATTAGGGGCCAAGACAGTGAACAGGAAATTGTTCTGAGATGCAAATAAGGAGGAGCTAGATGTCTTAGTGAGAGGAAGGCATATTAGACAGTGCAGTGACAGCTGAGCAAGGCCTTTGGCCATTCCACCTACTGCCATCCTCCACACCCAACAAACAGCCCTCCAACTGCTAGCAGAAGGATAGGCATGCATTTCTGGCTCCATGAAGCAGCTCCCTGTGAGGACACACAGCATGAGGCTGCCTACTTTTTCTCACCACCCCTTGACCTCCTTTAAGATCAGCCCTGATAGTCAAGTCAGCAGCTACCAACAGATGGTAGCTTGCAACAGTTATTCTCATCCCTGGTCCCCACTTAGGAAGCTCTGGTAGTGTAGAGGTTAAAGCATTCAGCTGCTAACCAAAAGGTGAGCAGTTCAAACCCACCAACTGCTCCATAGAAGGGTGAGACAGTCTGCTTCCATAAAGATTACAACCTTGGAAACCCTATGAGACAGTTCTATTCTGTCTTATAGGGTCACTATGAGTCAAAATCAACTCAATGGTAATAGGTTTTTTTTGGGGGGGGGAGGTTGGTTTCCCCTTGGCTCTCACCACTAGGAGGAAAGGCAGATACTTGGATGTGACTGGTTTATCATAGAAGATAAAATCATTAAACCAGTTGCCTCAAGTTGTCCTTGAATCATGGTGTCCCCAATGTGTATCATAGGGTTTATAATTGCTATTTCTTAAAAGTAGATTGCCAGGTCTTTTCTTCCTAGGCACTTCTAGGTGGTCTCAAATCACCAGCCTTTCAGTTAGCAGCCTAACTGTGTTAACTGTTTGCATCACCCAGGGACTCATAGGAAATAAAACTTGCCTTCTCTTTTAGGTGTTTGAAAAGCTGCTGCTACTGAACCCTGAAATAGAAACAGAACAAATATTAATGTCGCCCAATTCTTTTATAAAGCTTCAGACAAACAGGTGTGTGATTCAGTCCCTGTTCTGCACAAGGTTGGGGAGCTGTGCTTGCATCCGACAGCTCATTTGTCAGAGTTGTCAGGTCCATGATGCTTTAGTGAATTGTGTATCTTTCTGGGTATTGCATTTGAGTGGGTGCAACTTCTGCATCCTTCCCTCTACTGCTGACTCCCTCTGCTCCTCTATATTACACCTCCCTTCCATCCCTCTTCTCCTTTCTAGAGCCTAGAAGCATTTTAACACTAGCTGCTAACATTCAGTATTTAAAAGCGAAAAAAGCACCAATGTGAAAACGTTAAATATTTCAAACGCCTTTGCGTTTTCAGGACTTGCCAAAGTGTGGTCCATGGACCAGCAGTCAGTAGCAGCAACATCACCTGGGAGATGTTAAAATGCAAATTTGGGGACCACCCTAGACCTGCTGCATAAGAGCCTGCATTTTGACAAAATCCCCAAGTGATGGCTATGCATGTTAATGTTTGAGAAGCTCTGTTTTAGAGCATGTCTTCAAGCATAATTCCTGCCTGTGATTCAAACAGGAAGTGATGCACGTGTATTAGAGCTGTGGTTGCAAAGTGGGGAAGTATCTGGACCATTGGATCACTTATATGTTGCATTAACACACAATATTCATTTAACCAAAATTATCTAAACACCAAACTCTTTGGTAGGTTCTGGGAACACAGAGATGAGTGACACACTGTGTCCTTGAGGTGTCTGTCTAATGGTGAAGAGAGGAACATAGTATGACAAGGGCTGTAGTAAAGGATAACGTTCAAAGCCCAAAGAAGGTCCCTTCACTCATGGATTTAGAGAAGACTTCACAGATGGAAATGCTAGAGCTGGGTCTTAAAGAATACAAAGAGAGAGGCTGATGAGGGGAAGAAGTCCAGGCAGAGGCAATATATTTACTTAAAGTCATCTGGAGAGGGTCTATAGGGCTGGGGCAGAGAGAAATGAGAGAGGGGTATCCCTGGGAACTGGAGTCCTTTTCTCCTCATTGTTTGTTTATTATATTAGTAAAGATATAAGAATATAAAATACTGTGAAATTTGTCTCCTACCCAGTATGTAATACCCATACAGTTTACAAACTACTTTGTTTTATCCTGTTAACAGTCCTTAGAAATAGGATAGGGCAAGGTTGTTGTTGCCTTCTGATAGTGGAGAAAACTGAGGCCAAAAGGCAAAGTGCTAGACTTAAAGGCACATAGCTGTTTGAAGGGAGCACTGGAGCTGGAGCTGTCAAACCCTCTTTCCAATATGACAGGCTGCCTTGTCTCAATAAATCAACACAATTTACTGCAGAAATATCTATAATAAATATTCCATGTAGCTGATGAGAGAAATTCAGTCCTCCTGGTCCTTCCCTTCTCTCCCAACCAGTCCATGGTAGGTACTGCTCTTGGAAGGATAAGACACAATGTTCTGCTTGGAATCATTGGTTTTCCAAATTAGGTTTTCCTTTGGTGACTGATGAGGCTGCAGACAGACTGACAGTGCATGGCCTTGGTGCATGGTGGAGCCAAAAGGGGCTTTTTCTTCTCCCAGGAGCAGTCGGGAGCTAAGGAGTGCTCAGATAGTGTGCAGTGGGTCTTGGGCCCTCACTGGCGCCCTCTTCGGCCTTCTCTAAAAACAGATCTGCTTTGTTTTCCAAAGGGATGGTGCAGCATCTCTAAGCTACCGCATTCTGGATGGGCCCGAGAAGGTTCCTGTCATACACATTGATGACAAAGGCTTCTTGGTGTCAGGATCCATGATTGGGACATCCACAGTTGAAGTGATTGCTCAAGAGCCTTTTGGGGCCAACCAAACCATTATTGTTGCTGTAAAGGTGGGATAGTATTGTCTTCCTTTTTGAAATAATAAGCCATAGTACTGAGGTAATATTTTTCCCCTTGCAAATGTAAAAATGACTATATTTAGCAGTCAGCTGAGAAATTGTATGTAAGAATTTATTTAAGACTGCTTCAGGGCCAAAGATCCTAGATAAAATGTCACAGTGTCATCTGCTGTCAGAACTGAAGCTCCTTGGAGATTACTTATTCCAGCTTCCTCGTCTCATAGATGAGGAAACTGAGGCCCAGTGAAGTCCATGATTTGCCCAAGGTTGGGAGCTTGCACTGGCACGCAGTGAGTGTCCTGCCTGGCAGACCAAAGCTCTGTCCACTAGGCCTGACCTTATCACTCCCACCACCAGATGGGTCCTACTGTATACCACCTAGTGCCTGGAGCCTGATAGGTTCTCAAGAGCATTGAATGAGTATGCTAGATTCCTAATGTACAGGATCCAACGTAATCCTAATTACAACTTTAGGAAGTAGGTGGTATTTCCCCATTTTACAGAAACGGAAACAACTCACAGTAGAAGTGACTTGCCCAAAGTCACAGTGTGACTAAGTTAGAGTCTGATTTAGAACCCAGTTGTGTATTCCCTGTTATAGCACAGCACCTCCTGTGGCCCCTCTGCCCTCCTGTGCTCTTTAGTTATAGAGACTTTGTCTTTGAAAATAACCTGGGAATCACTAGGTTGATTCCTAGAATTAATCACAGAACAGAATTTTCATTTCATATCTCATGATAGCCTCTTTCTGAATCTTAGATAACAGAGAAAATACATTCTCATTCTAATTTTTAGACTCTGCCTGGCTCCCAGGCCAAATTCCTTAAATGAGAGCCTCCTTATTCTCAAGTGGGTACCTGGCAGGGAGCCCCCACCCTAATTCTTGAGTAAGTGAAAGCAGCTGAATGCTCATCCTGTCTCAACAAATATTTTTTGAGCACCAGCTGTGTATCATATACACAGTGCCACTGAACATTGTCATCGACATGCAGAATCTGGGGAACTATCTCTTGGCCAAGGACAGATTTTACTGGAGTCAGAGGACTAGATTTGTCATTTATGGAGCTCAGGTTCTTAAGATGTAGTAACCACCTCTTCCCTCCCTGCCCAATTGCCCTGCCCAGCTGTGTTCTTGCTGAGGGCACTGGCAGGCCTGTGGCAGCCATAGGGAGCACTATGTCTGTACCTGAGGGCACGATCTGTTTCACATGCCTAAGGATCAGGTCCTCCTTTATGAGACTGAACACTTGGAGCATAGGGCATTGATTCTTAGCAATGTGAGTAATGGTCTTCTGATTTTTTAAAGTCTGCACTGTGACTCTCCCATGTTGGGTGTTTTCTTTGTGGGCCATCCCTACTGTACTGGGAAGGTGAGTTTGTCCCTAGATAGGACCACTCTGCTAGCAAGCAAATTCAGTACCACGTGAACCATGGGAAATGGTTTCTAGGGAGATTGGTTCCCAACTTGGAGGCAGGGCAGCGTCAAGTGTGGTCCTCTCCTTCCAGGTATCCCCTGTTTCTTATCTGAGGATGTCCATGAGCCCTGTCCTGCACACTCATAACAAGGAGGCTCTGGCAGCCCTACCTTTGGGAATGACTGTGACCTTCACCGTCCATTTCCATGATAACTCTGGAGACATCTTCCATGCTCACAATTTGGTCCTCAACTTTGCAACTAACAGGTAGGGTATGGATGATGCTGATATTTCCAGGAAGAAAGGAATACAGTATGAACTGAGCCCTGTTGTGTGCTATACCCTTCCATGTGACATCTTGTTGACTCATTCCTCTAGCCCATTTGTAGAGGTTCAGAGAAGTTAAGCCACTTGCCCAGGGCCACACAGCTAAGAAGTGGGGTTTGAACTCTAGGTTCCATCTGACTCCAAGTACAATTTTTTTTGACTGACCTTTTGAAATACTGATGTAGCCTCAGTCCTAATGTGAGGAAGAGAGCCGTGGCTTCAGCCAGGGCTTACTCTTACACTTTAAGAGCAGTGGTTCTCCCAGACAAGGATGCGCTCTATCACCACTTCTGTTCAACATTGTTTTGGAAGTGTTAGCCAGGGCAATAAATCAAGAAAGGGAAATCAAAGGCATCCAGATTGGTAGGGAAGAAGTCAAACTATCCCTATTTGCTGATAATATGGTCCTATACCTAGAAAACCCAAGAGACTCAGTCAAAAATCCACTGGAACTAATTGAAAGATTTAGCATCATGGCAGGATACAAGATCAACACCCAAAAATCAGTTGGATTCCTCTACACCAGCAAAGAGATTGCTGAAAAAGAAATAAGGAAATCAATACCATTTACAGTAGCTACCAAATGTTTGTTTAATTTGGCAAACTGGCAAAACTGGAGATCCATTTGCAGAAAAATGAAACAAGATCTGTACCTCACACCATACACAAAAACTAACTCCAGATGGATCAAAGACTTAAATGTGAAACCTAAAACTATAAAGTTCCTCACAGAAATACTAGGGCCAAATTTAGGAGCTAACAGTTCAAACCCACCAGCCACTCCTCGGAAGGAAGGTTGGGCAATCTACTTCTGTAGAGATACTGCCTCAGAAACCCAAGGAGGGGTCGCTATGAGTCGGGGCCAACTCAACAGCACATAACAACAATATATGGCGTAGAGTATCAAGCATAACCCAAAATTCACAAACAGCGGAAGATAAACTAGATGAAAGGGATGTTCTAAAAATTACATTTTTATGTGCTTCCAAAGACTTCTCCAAAAGAGTCAAAAGAGAACCTACAGATTGGGAAAAAGTATTCAACAATGACATATCTGACAAGGAACTTATCTCTAGATAACTTATCTCTAGAACTTGTCTCTAGAATTTATAGAAAACACCAACACCTCAACAACAAAAAGACAAATAATGCAATTAAAAAATGGCCAGAAGACATGAATAGACCCTTCACCAAAGAGGATATTCAGGCGGCCAACAGACATGAAGAAATGCTCTCAATCATTAGCCATTATAGAGATGCAAATCAAAACAACGAGATACCATCTTTCCCCAGCACTAGTAGCAAAGTTCAACAAGGCAGAAAGTAACAGATGCCAGAGAGGATGTGGAGACACTAGGACTCCCATACACTGCTGGTGAGACTGTAAAATGATACAACCACTGTGGAAAGCAGTATGGTGATTCCTTAAAAAGATGGAATTAGAAATACCATTTGACCCAGCCATTCCATTACCAGGTATATATCCTAAAGAAGTGAGAACCAGGACAAGAACAGATATATACACATTCATGTTCATTGCAGCACTATTTACAGTAGACAAAAATGGAAACAACCTAGCTGCCCATTGACAGAAGAATGGATAACCAAACTATGGTACATACACACAATGGAATACTATGCAACTCTAAGCAACAACATAGAATCTGCAAAACACTGCATAACATGGATGAACTTGGAAGACATTATGCCGAGTGAAATAAGTTAATCACAAAAGAACAAATATTGTATTAGTCCCTTATTAAGGTTTTCCATATATAAAACTCCTCACAAAAGTTTTCCATATATAAAACCTTTCCTTGTAAAAAGTCAAGGAAAGATTTTATATATGGAAGGAAATTTTCTTTGTGTGTTGTGCATGTATAGGGTTGACAGACAAAGATTCTGCAAGTGTATTTATATGTTCTGTAAGAATTCCCAGGTATATAGTAGAGCTGACAAGGGACAAGGTTGTAGTCACTTCTTGGCCACAGTCAACTACCCAGAGGGAGCGAGTAGTTAGAGAGTCACAGGGGATGTCATGCTCAATTGGCATAATGTACTACATGAAAACATTGTTCCACATCCTGCTTTGGCAAATAGTGACTGGGATCTTAAAAGCTTACAAGTAGCCATCTAGATAAAACGATGGGTCTCTCCTCGTCCAGAGCAAAGAAGAATGAAGAAAACCAAAGAAGTATGGAAACAATTAGTCCAAGGAATTGGTACACCATGTGATCCTCAACCTATACGATTATGAGGTGAGAATAACTAGATGATGACAAGCTACCACTGTCAACCACTTTGAAGGCGATGTATGTAGGAGATCCTGGATAGAGTGGGAGAACAATGTGGAACAAAACTCAAAATCATTAAAAAACAAAACAAAAAGGACCAGGTTTGCTGGTCTGATAGAGCGATGAACGAAACTGCATTTCTTTCTTTGGAAACTTCTTCCTCAACACTGAGCACCTCATCTTTATTCTGTCTAGAGACGACTTTGTGCAGATTGGGAAGGGTGCCACCAACAATACCTGTGTCATCCGCACTGTCAGTGTTGGCCTGACACTGCTCAGTGTGTGGGACACGGAGCACGCAGGCCTTACCGACTTCGTCCCATTGCCTGTGCTACAGGCCATCTCCCCAGAGCTACCTGGAGCTGTGAGGATGGGAGACATCCTCTGTCTGGCCACCACCCTCATCAGTCTAGAAGGTAAGAGATACTGGCAAGGAATACCTTTTTCATCTTTTGCACTTCTACAGGTTGGAGCAGGCTCCTGGGTGGGGGGTGGTGCCTTATCACAGCAAGCAGAACTTGGATGGTGCTCTAGAACACAGGTCCAAAAACTATCATCTGTGGGTCAGACCCAGCCTGCAACTGATTTTATAAAGTTTTATTGGCACACAGCCAGGCCCATTCATTTACATACTGTCAGTGGCTGTTTTCCCACTACAACAGCAGAGTTCAGTAGTAGCAACAGAGACCATATAGTCCCAAAACCTAAGATATTTGCTGTCTGGCCCTTTGTAGAAAATGTTTGCTTGATCCCTGCTCTAGAATAAAAAACCCAGTTGCTGTAGAGTTGATTCCAAGTCCTGGTGCCCACATGCATGTCAGAGTAGAACTGTGCACCATAGAGTTGTTGTTGTTGTTGTTGTTATGTGCTGTTGAGTCGAACCCGACTCATAGAGACCCCTCCTTGGGTTTCTGAGGCAGTATTATTATGGAAGTAGATTGCCCCGTCTTCCTTCCGAGGAGTGGCTGGTGGGTTTGAACCACCAGCCTTCTGGTTAGCAGTCAAGTGCCTTATGCATTATGCTACCAGAGCTGCTATAGAGTTGTTAGTGGCTAATTTTTCAGAAGTAGATAGCCAAACCTGTCTTCTGAGATGCCTCTAGGCAGTCTTGAACCTCTAACCTTTCAGTTAACTGCTAAATGTGTAACTGTTTGCATCACCTAGGGACTCTGCTGTCCAATAGAATTTTCTGCTAATATCCTATAGCTACACTGTAATAAGGTAGCCACTAACTACTGAACACATGAAATGGCTAATATAGCTGAGGAACTGAAATATTTTACTTTATTTTAGTAGCTAGTGGCTACCATATTGAACTACATACCTCTGGGAGACTTAACTAAAGAATATTGGGCCACTTTAGTGGTTTCCAAATTTCAGTCATTTTCCTACCACATCTGCATACTGTACATACAATTATTTATTTTCTAATTGGCTCTCTTTATTTATCTAATTAAGTTCATTTAAAAAGTAAATTCAATACTACCTTTAAAGAAAAACATACAATTTTCCATAAATAGAATGTGGCTGTTGAATTTTTTAATTGTATAATAAATACAATTAATTAACTTTTAACTAAGAACTGTTGTCAATGACAACTCCGAGCTGATGCCTACTTCTGTTTGCTGAAAGAGAATTAATCATCAAGTGGGGAGGTAGGCAAAAGAGGAAGGCATGGAAGGTCGGGAGGGTGAAAGCCATATCCTCCAGGAGGAGTCAGGTAAGCCTCATGCAGGGATGGTTAAAAGATTGCCCAGCAAGGCAGTGTTGGAGATGGGAGGACAGGCTGGGAATCACTCTAACTGGGAGCCACAGCCATGCAGAGAACAGTGGGCAGTGGGAGCTGCCAGTGTTGCTATGTAGTCAGACCAAGACTGCAAAGCAGGCAGCAGCCCACCCCAAGGGTCCTAGGCTAAGGGTCTTAGGTGGGGTGTGATGAGCTTGCTTGCTGGGACAGCAGGTATGGAACATGGTTGAGGAGCCATGAGGAGGTTGGCACAGTCGACCAGTCGAGGTGGGATTGGATTGGAGTGGTCAGACATGGAAATACAGTAATGGATGACATCAGGATCTTCTCTCCCAGGCTTCTCGGGAACCTGGAGCTCCTCAGCCAACAGTATCCTCCACATTGATCCCAAGACAGGTGTGGCTGTGGCCCGGGATGTGGGATCCGTGACTGTCTATTATGAGGTAGCTGGATACCTGAGGACCTACAAGGAGGTAGGCTGACCCTCTCAGAGTAGAACTTCAGCTTTCAATACTGAATAAGTCCCTTTAGTTTAAGACAGAAGTACCACTTTCCAGGGCCATGCTGGAATTGTTGTTGGAATTGGATTATTGTTGTTGTTGTTGTTGTTGTTGTTATGTGCCATCGAGTCAGCCCCAACTCATAGTGACCTCTCCTTGGTATTAGGGGTCAGAATTTAGCCTGGGTGCTACCACCCACTATCTCTGTGCTAGGGTCAAATTACCTTTTCTCAGAGGCCTCATCTCCCCATCTTCACATGGTGCGATGACGGGGCAGTGTCACAGGGTTGAACCCAGTTCTTACTCACCCTGTGTGGTACCTGGAGACAGGAACATCTGGTATGAGTGTTTCCTCAGGAGCCACAGGTGGGCGGGCCAGCACAAGATGTGGCATCACCAGAAAATTAAACCTCTTCCAGCAAGTCATCTTTTGAATCTTTCTGGAGGTGAACAAAACCATACTCTCTTCTATTTATCTCCAGCTGGGAATGAATCAATGTGGAAAGTCTGGCTGAGTTCCAAATGTATCTCATTTTTAGAGCCAGCATGGGCTTTATCGAACCCAGCAGTTTAACCTAATAGTTTACATATTTGTGCAGCTCTACAGTTTAGATAAGCCACTTGTAGATAGAGACACCTTGTGACTAATAAAGCTGTGCCCTCCCAGAGGGCTCTCCACCTCACTGGAGCTGCTGAGAGTGGTCAGGGAAGAGGCTTAAAAGAGAGGCACAACAGAGGAAATGGCATGAGCAGAGTGGTCAGGTTCAAGAGCAGAGCTGGTGTGGCAGGAGCAAAGAGTGTGTGGGGATCTGTTTGTGATCTGATCACAAACAACTTTGATTCCAAGTCGTTTGTTGCAGTAGTTAGGAGTGTGGGTTTTGGAGCCAGGATCTTTGGGTTCATATCCAAGCTTGGCCACAGAGAAGCTGTATGATCTTGAAAAAGTTATTTCACTTTTATGTACCTCAGTTTTCTTGTTTGTAAAGTGTGTATGATGGTGGTGGGATGATTAAATGAGTTAACATGTATGAAGCACTCAGAATAGTCATCAGCCCAGAATGAGCACTCTTAAGAGGTGTTAGTTACTGCTGCTAGTTTTCTAGGGTGAAGAAGCCGGTAGTCACACAAGAGTAGGGAGACCCCAGGAATGTTTTTAAGCAAAGAATAGTAGAACAAAGGTATGTTTGCAAAGATCACCATGGCTTGTTTGAGATAAGAGTGTAGCTGGAAGCTTTGCCTGGAGGATCAGTACACTGAGGATGGACCCTCAGGAAGGACCACAGAGTGAGGCAGAGAGAAGAGCCCAAGAGGGAGGGTCTTCAGAGCTCAATGTCCATTTGGGAAGTGGGAGTTGAGGGAGAGCTTAGGATGACCCCTGACATCTGACTTGGAGGATGAACTTGATGGTAGTTCTTTGCACTGAGAGGGGGCACAGAGGTGGGGCCAGTGTAGGGAGATGAGTGCATCTAGAATGGTGAACATAGGTGGTGGTGGCCCTTCTAGGTGCAGCTCTCCAGGACACCACTGGACTGCATGTCTGGAGGTCCAGAGAGGAACAGATACAGAGCAGACCAAACCTGGCAGATACAGACTAGGAGGGAGTTGAGATGCTAAGGCCTAGAGACCTGTCTCAAGGTGTAGAGTTGAGGGCAGAGAAGAGAGAAGAGGAGATGGGAAGTATTTAGGCAGGGGAGTGGTAGGCAGCTTTCCATCTGCCCTTCAGAGATGGCAGTGACCATGGAGAGGAGGAGGCAGTCACTGGGGAGACTAGGGGCAGATCAAGGCCTCCATACTGGAACATCCTATCTCAGTGCTGGCCAGGTAAAGCCCTGGGAGCTGCAGGGGCTCCAGAGAGAGTAAAACCCCATCCCTGCTCTCCAGAAGTACACACTATGAGAGAAATCAGACGTAGACCTGTGAGTCCTGCATGGGAGGCAGGAAGTGCCCAATGCCTGCTCAGAGAGGAATAGACAGCCTTCCAGCTGGAAGAGGAAGCATTGGCGCTGGGCCCAGGGGAAAGCTGGCTGAAAGAATAATTAGTCCGATTCATGAAAAGAGGAGAAAATATGGCTATCATAGGAACCAAACCCACAGAACCTGCAGCCACCCCAAACCCAGGTGGATTGACAAACCCAGCCTGCTGCTTGGTTCCCTGATCTGGGGCTGTGAGGTCTGACCAGCCAGGCTTCTAATCCCAGCTTTGCCACCTTCCAGTGAGTCATTTGAGCTGCAAGCCTCAGTTTTAATACCTGTGAAATGGATTGGCAGAGGCTGCAGAATGTGGTCATGAAAATATACAACCTGGTGTACACAGTGATGCTCAGGGATGTTGCCTTGGCTCCCTCCCCAGATCACCATCGTAGTCCCTTCGAGGATTGTAGCCCGTCACGTCCGCACTGTCCACACTGGTTCCCAGGAGGTCACAGCCTCCAGAGTGATCATCGCCTTTGGAGACAGAAGCTCTAACCTCAGAGGTGTGGAATTGGAGGGCGCAGACACCCTGGAAGGGAGTGGGGAGTACCTTCTTATGCCCTTCTGATAAGCTTTTGTCCACTTGTCTTCAAATTCAACCCAGCTCCTAAGAGAGCATCCTTCCCAGCTTCCCTTCACGCTCCCCCTCACACTTCCCCTGCAGTATTTTAGAAATAGAGTCCCTGACAGCAGACACAGTGAGAAATCTTCATCAGAGAACCCAGCACCCAGAGGTTGTAGCTTCTGAGCTGGACATGCTTTTTCAGCCCTCTGGCACCAGAGTAAAGTGAGCCACACAGTTTGACACCATTAATCCCAGAAACTAAGAATTTAGCAGAGCCTGTTGCTGATTTTGATTTTTATAATTACCTTTCCCAAGTCATGCATGGAACATACAACCCTATCCCCTGCCCATGACAGCCCTGGATAACAGCAGCCAGGAATAAATAAATCAATATGGCCTAATTAAAAAAAAAAAAAAAAAAATCACTTAACTGGTAAAATTAATTACCGCTGTTCTCGTTCTGATTAATGAGACAGCCTTATTACAGCATGGAAACTTCTTTTTCTTACCTCAGTACAAGTGCATAGTGTTGCTAAATGATACTCAGTGTATTCACAGAGAACTGTTGCCCTCGTGATGTCAAGAACTAAATTGCCCGTGTTCCCCTGCTGACAGGCACCAGGGCATGTGTTAGCAGTCCAGCCTGTCTGCTGTGTCCTTGAATGCAAGCTCTAGAACGCATGCGGAAATTATCTGAAATGGTCCATGATTCAGAATGGCCCCCTCCTCTGTATAGCTCATCCTTGCCTTTTAGAAACTTTGGCCCCTGTGGGAAGAGAGTGGTAGGCACAGATGGTGTGCATGACCAGCCAGCCTATGTGTGTCCTGCTCTGTCCCCTGGTTGTGGGCCCGTGGAAGCAAGTGCAGAGGCCTGAGGTGGTCCACACCCCTCTTATCCTCTACCCATCTCCAGGCAAATGCTCTCCTGCCCAGATGGATGTCATCAAGAACTTGCACCCAGAGTCTCTCATCAGCTGCCAGCTCCAGTTCAAGCAAGATGTCTTTGACTTCCCAGCACAGGATGTCTTCACTGCAGAACCTGGGTTTGATGCAGCACAAGGTAAGTGTGTAAGAAATTGAAAATGAAAACTACCTACACAGAGGCTTTGCTGCCTTGGACATCTCAAGTCTTCATTCATTTGGCTCCTAGTGGCCATCTGTCTGGGTGGGCAGGGGCTGTCAGGAACACAGCCTGCGGAGTGATGTCAGTGGCCCTTGCCTCCTGGCTCCATACAACTACCAGGCTGGAGTCCTGTGTGAGGCCGCTGCAATTCTTAGCAGCCAACTATGTTGTTAGTTGCCATCGAGTTGATTCCAACACACAGTAACCCTACGTGTAGAGTTTTCTAAGCTGTGACCTTTAGGAAGCAGATTGCCAAGCCTATCTTCTAAGGAGTCTCTAGGTGAGTTTGAACCATCAGCCTTTTGACTAATAGTTGAGCACTTAACTGTTTGTGCCCCCCAAGGACCAGCAGCCAACTATACCTGTTGGAAAGTGCATGGACTTTAGAGTTGGGAAGCCTGGGTTCACATCTTCTTCTGCTGTTTCCTAGCACAAAGCCTGTGGATGTTGGAGCTGTGTCCCTTTTAGCTCCCCTGTCTATGAAATGGCATGAGGGTGCCTTGTTGTACACATGGGTTGGGCTCTGAAGAGTCCTTATAAATAGTCAAGCCTGTGGCCACAGACCAGAGCACAACAAGAATGGTATAGCTTAGGCCACCAGCATAGGCTGGGGTAACTACCTGGTCCTTCCACTTACCAGCTAAGTGACACTAAACATCACTGTGTTACACCAAGAAGACGAGTACCCCTCATAGGGTGCTATGAGGGTCTGTCAACATAATCCCTGCAAGGTGCTTTGCACAGTGTCTAGCACATAGTGAGTCCTCAAGGGTAGCTGCCTATCTCATTATGAAAGTTATTATCCTGGAGCAGTTTTTTAGTTCTTCCTCTAAAAATACTCTGCCCAGTCTTAGTTGGGAGAGTTGGCAACCACAGGTTGCCTGTCATAAGCCTAGTGTACAGGTGAAACCTCAGGCAGAGTGCTGCCATGACCCCATCCCCATTTGAATCACCACATCTCTGACCCTCTGGCAGCAGCATCACAGTGTCTTCAACACCTGCCACTATCTAAGATCAGGAGCTGTTTCCCACAGGTGAACTGTATGCTAGGCCTGGGCTTAGGACCTGGGGGCATTGACCTGCCCACTGAGTGGCCAGCACAGTGGTCAGTTGGTGGTCACATCACCTTCTTTAATGCTAACATTGACCTTGAGGGGTGTGCCATCAGCCCCACCTGTTTTCTCAGGTGGCCACAGCAAAACACCACAAGGCAGATGGCTTTAAAGACAAGGATCTGTTGTCTCACAGGTCTGGATGCTAGGAGCTCCAATTCAGGGTGTCAGCAGAGCCATGCCCTCTCTGTGTCAGCTCTAGGGGAAGGTCCTTCCTTATCTCCTTTAGTTTCTATAGCTCTGGGCATTTCTTGGCATTCTTTGGCTTGTAGACCAATCCTCACATGCTCTCTTCCCCTATGTGTGACTTTTTTTCACATCTGTCCTTTTCTTTCATAAGATACCATTCACAGTGATTAGGATTAGAACACATCCTATTCTAATGTGACCTCATTTTACATGACTGATAACCCTTGCAAAGAAAAACCCTGTCTCCCCAAAGGAGGTCACAGTCATTGGTGCAGGGGATAGGACTACACATATCCTTTTGGAGGATACAATTCAATCTGTAACACCACTCTACCAAGAGAAACTGAGGGCCAGCTGCCAAGGAAGCTAACTCACTTTGGGGTCACTTGGGTATTCTGGGCAGAGAAGGGACCCTAACCCAAGTATTCAGGGTCTAGGGTTAGGGAGCTTTCCAGGCAGTGCTTGGCAGTGCTCCTTCTACTCATATTTGTCTACTCCGGGTCCAGCCTGGGGTACATAGCAGACCCAGGCCTTCATGGAATGCCCTGCTACACCTGGTGCTGTAGCCTCCCCAGGTGACAGGCCTGGCTTGACCTATGGCCTCGCATCATGTCGTGGTATCTGGTCAACAGTTATTCACCCCTGTTCTGGACCAGGCTGGCTGGGCTCTAAGACTTAGAACTGACCAGATATAGTTCCAGCCCCAGGGAATGTCACGCCAACAGATGATACAATGAAGAGATGATTCTGAGACAGTAAGGGGTGGGGAGGAGAATGGCCACAAAGAAGGTATACAAGCTGGACCATGGTACTGAAGAGGGCGTCCTGGGATACCTCCTGGAGGCAGGGATGCCCCACTTGGGTTGTAGGGGCTTAGTAGGAGTTCTCCATTCTGAGGAGCATGGGAGGAGAGGGGTAAGGCAAGATAAAGATAACCTTGTCTCTGCAGGCTGGTACTTCTGTGCTGTCACGATGCACAGGCTGACAGACAAGCAGCGGAAGCACCTCAGCACGAAGAAGACAGTTCTGGTGGTCACGGCCTCCCTGTTGGGCAGCTTCTCTGGAGAGCAGGTGGGGGCTGAGGTACCTTTCAGTCCCGGGCTCTACACTGACCAGTCAGAAATCTTGTTGAGCAACCACTACACCAACTCCGAGGTCAAGGTCTTTGGTGCCATGGAGATACTGGAGAACCTGGAGGTGTGTGGGCCCATGTGTCTCAGATCAGGCTAGACTTGAGGCCTCTGGAAAGACTAGAGGAGATGTGGAAATCATGTCCCACTTCATCACATCAGCATGTAGGACACAGAGCAGTGAAGAAAGCTCTAACTGAACCATTGCCAACTTGCTGTACCAGTGGGGCAAGCCCTTCTCCAGCCTCACTGTCCCTACCTGCTAAGTTTGGGTTGGAAAGTGATCTCAAGGTCCTGAACTGGCAATGGGGAGAGAATCTGATGTGGTCTGGCAAAGGAGTATGTCAGCTTCTCTGTCCACTCCTAGTCTTGTCTTGTTGCAGCAAACTGTGCTAAAAATTCTCAATAAGAAATTGAGATGAATGTTCATTGTTGACAGTGGAGTATCTGCTAGGCCTGGGTGTGGTGCTGCTGGAGATGAGCCCATTAGCCAAGCTGCAGCCTGCTTCTGGATATGTAGTGTTTAGTACTATCTCATGTTGGTTTAGCAGTTTTTAAAAAGCACTTTATTAGAATTCAATGATATTGATTCGTACTTTGCTTAAAATCACCCTGGATATAGACAGAGTGCTTTCTGCCTTTGC
Organism: Orycteropus afer afer; assembly: GCF_000298275.1. Lineage (NCBI taxonomy): Eukaryota > Metazoa > Chordata > Mammalia > Tubulidentata > Orycteropodidae > Orycteropus > Orycteropus afer. Next base: position 1,970,976 of record NW_006921870.1, read on the forward strand.
AAACGGCATGCTGTCAATTAGAAATGTCATCACATTCCTAGGAAGTGGGGCTGTGGCCACCAGCCCTTTGGGCCCTGGTAGGGAAGCACAGCATGCATGATGGAGTGGGGGTTTCTGCAGAATTGGCTGAACAGGTTGTATCCCTGGGGGTCCGTGGCCTTCTCAGAGCCAGCTGGCCACCCCTCAGCACTGACCATTCTCCCAGGTGAAGTCTGGTTCCCCAGCCGTGCTGGCCTTCATGAAGGAGAAATCTTTTGGACTGCCCAGCTTTGTCACATACACGGTCAGTGTCTCTGACCCCACAGCCGGCAGTCAGAGGCCCCTGTCCACTGCCCTGACCTTTTCCAGCCCAATGACCAACGAAGCCCTCACCCTTCCGGTCACCGTGGCCTTCGTGATGGATCGCCGTGGGTCCAGTCCTCGTAAGTCATGCATAGCTGGGGTGAGAGTTGGGGGCTCAGAAGAGCAGGGTATCCTTCAAAAGGAAAAATGTCACCTGCTCTCTCTTCCTCTTCCTCTCCTCCCTCCAGTCTGTTCTCAAGATGGTAGCCAGGGGGAACCTATTAACATGTGACCAGATCACATCCTCCTGGCTCAGCACCCTCCCAGGGCTCCTACCACACTCAGGGGAAAAGCCTAAGTTCTTCATAGCCCACAGACCCCACCCTCAGCCTTTCTGATCCATTTATGACCTCGTTCCCCCCTCCCATATGCACACATTGCTCCAGCCATGCTGACCTTCCCCGTTTCTAGAACACACAGCCCCAATTTGAGCCCTTGGCATGTGCTGTCCCCTCTACCTGGAATAATGTTCCCCTACACAGTCCCTCAGCCAACTCTCCCACTTCCTTCAAACCTTCCCTCAAATGTTACCTTCTCAAGTAATAGTTAAAGTAAAAACCTCACTCTCAAACACTCTTCTGCTCTTTTTTCCCCATAGCATTGTTGCTATCTATCAGCCTATATAATTTTGTTAATTATTATACTTTTGCTCATCTTCCCCAAATAGAAGTTAAGTATGTGAGGTCAGAGTTTACACTATGGCCTACCTAATATATAGTAAGTGCTCATCAAATGTGTATTTAGTATGGAATGCATTAATTCACTTATTCGGTAGTCATTTTTTAGTACCTGTTGTGTGCCACATCCACTACTGGGCAGATGAGTGAGAAGACACAGAATTACAAATACAGTAAGAAAGGAAGACCTCTAAAGTCATGGCTGTAAAGACAGGGCACACAAAGCAGGAGGTTAATTTATTTCTTACAGTGGAGAGGTATGTCAAGGGGCTCCTTCAGCTATATCTTGAAGGATTAGTAGCAGGGAGGGTGATGTAGGGAGGGAAGCCTGTAGTCAGTGTTCAAGACTGGGTCATGAATAGCCATCAAAGCAAACAGGGATCAGCTTGTTTCTCGACCAGGGCAGTGACCGGCCAGGTCTGGCTGGCCAGTTTGGAGTACTGAAGTGAGACTAACGTTAGAGGCTTCTTCCTGCTGGGCAGGGCCATGTCCTGACTTGGGACAGCCCCAGTGGAATGGAGGGAGGGGTGGATTCAGGGGGGTCTTGAGGAGGAGCTCTGGTAGCATAGTGCCTAAGGCATTTGACTGCTAACCAGAAGCCTGGAGGTTCAAACCCACCAGCCACTCCTTGAAAGGAAGACTGGGTGATCTACTTCCTTAGAGATACCGCCTTGGAAACCCAAGGAGGGGTTGCTATGAGTCAGAACCAACTCCTCGACAGTGTGTTTGGGTTTTTTTAGTTTTGAGGAGTCAAACACAGCAGAACTCAGTCACTGATAAGGTGTGAGGCTCAGAGGTGACCAGGAGGGAAATCTAGGAGGAAATGGTTCCATAGCAAAATGTCACAAAGTGGTCGCCCTAAAGAACAGGATTTATTTTCTCAGTTCTGGAGACCAGAGGTCCAATTGAGTGCATCAGAGGGATATGCTCTCTTCTCTCTGCTGGCTCTAGGGGGGACCCTTCCTGATCTCTTTCAGTGTCCGTGGCATTTCTTGGAATTCCTTGAGTTGTAGACCCATCCTCACATACTGTCTTCCCCTATGTGTGACTCTGTCTCTGTCTGTTCCCCTCTTTTATAAGGTACCACTCAGAAAGGATTAAGATTAAGACTCACACTACTCCAATATGACCTCATTTGACTTAACTGAAAACTAAAGAAAATCCCTACTTCCAAACAAGGTCTAGCTCACAGGTGTAGGGGTTAGACTTCAACTTGTCTTTTAGAAGGAGACACAATCCAACTCACAACAGATGCTGGGCTGCACTCAACACAGTCAAGTAACAACCCCATCCCACTGGCAAGCTCCCAGCCAGTGCCTGTGTTCCCTTGCTTCTGATTTCATGGCTCTAAGTAATGACTTGACATTTTTATGGAGGTCTTGCCTTACCAATGCACCCATACTCTCCCAGACAGGCAGTATATACTCATGGATACAGATACACAATATGCCTGCAGAAAATTAAACCTCTCCAAAAGGAGAGCATTTCCTCAAAGGAAACAGGTTCTCAGGTAGAAGAAAGTCAGGGCCCAGTGGCCTGAGGTAGAAGGGGACAAAGCACTGGGTGGCAGCTCTCAAGACTGGACACTAGGCCAGGCCTTGAACAGGATGCCTCAGTGTTCTGAGTTAAGAGTCCTCCTGTCTAAGACAGGCCCAGAGCCCCATCCCTAGGGCTGCCTGGACAGGACTGTGACCCAGCAGATTGAGTAACTCTTTTGTCTGTGGAACTGCAGACGGGGATAGCCTCTTCCAGCATTTCCTGGACTCCTACCAAGTCATGTTCTTCACGCTGTTTGCCCTGCTGGCCGGGACTGCTGTAATGATCATAGGTGAGGCAAGTGGCACTGTATGTCTTCTGATAGGCACCCCCCCAACACTCCTGCTCTAACCAGCCTGTGGTCTTTCAGCCTACCACACGATCTGCACCCCCCGAGAGCTCACCACCATGCCAGCCTTAACACCCAAAGCCAGCCCACGGCACAGCCCCAACTGTGAGTAGCTGCCCTAAACCCCAAGTCTCAACAGGACTGTCCCTGGGCAAAAGGAGCACTTGGGATCTGAGGGCCAGGAGGCAGGTCTGGGCACTAGCAGTGGAATGGCAAGGGCCCCAGGTCACAGTCCTGGGGAGGAGGAGCTTTTCCCCAGGCAGTGCTGAGCTGTGCAGGCCAGAGGACTAGAGGGAGCTCTTTGCAGATGTGCAAGCATGACTGATGTCCACATGCTAGGAGTGCTGTATACAGGGTCTAAGTGCCCTAGTGGACTGGCTGACTCAGAGTGGTGGCTCTGGACAGTCCTGATGCAGGATTCCCCTGATGGAGAAGACTGGCAAAGCTCATTCCTCTTAACCAGTCAATCATCCTCTGGATGACACTATGTGTGACACAAGCACCAATGGATATTTGAGGAATGAGGCAGTATTTCTTCTGCTCTGTGGTTCACTTCATCTCTCTTTCTGCTCTAGATTTCGCTGCCTCATCACCAACATCTTTCAACGCACTGCCTCCTGGTCGCAAAGCCAGCCCTCCCTCAGGGCTGTGGAGTCCAGCGTACGCCTCCCATTAGACATCTAACGGAGTTGGGTGACAGGAGACTGCAGATATCATGCCAGTGCAGTCTCTGCTTCCTCTACCCTGAGCTAACCCCTTGCACTTGGGGCCCCCTGTGCCCTAGCCCCTTGTACCCTAGATCCCTTTGCCCAAGCTTCTCTGTACCCAAGCCCTCTGCACCTGAGCCCCTATCTGACTGCCAGTTCTGCCACCATCTCTGTTTTGATGGAGCTGTGATTTAGGTTACATTTATTAGCTGCTTATATGTAGGCGTTTAGGTTTGGTTTTCTTTCCTTTGGCTCATTCATGTATGCCTAATTGTCTAGCGTTTCTGGACAGCGTGCTGCTGTGTCGTTATTCCCTCAGAGCTGCTCAACTACTCCTTCCTCAAGGCTGGAGCAGTTAGAAGCTCTTTTTATAAGGTGTCTTAGATGATGGTATTGTAGTGCTCTCAGGGAAAGGATTTGTCATAATGTTTTAATTCTATGGGGCTTTTCCATGTAAAAATGTATTTCCCCCTTCTGACTGCTGCTTATAAGTTGGGGGCATGAGTGGATGTGATGTCCTGTGTTCTGGGGGCTTCATCCTTTCCATCCTCAAGCATGCAGAGTGCAGGGAACCGCCTTGGTGGCTTAGCCTGTGGGTGAGATGCCCTCTCGGGCAACTCTGACTGATCTCAGTCCTTTGGCTTCTTTGTCCTGTAAGCTGATGGGACATCCTGTGGACCCCACCCCCTGGGAGGCCTGAGTGGGGCCCTCAACTCTCCCTGCCTGGCCTCTCCCTTGGCACAAGCATCTGGTCGTCATTAGGAGACAGATCTTCTTTTCTGTTGGTTTGTTTTAAGAAGCCTTTATATTGTGCCTAAGCACAAAGACAGTGTTATTTGTTCCTTTTTTCCACACAGTGCTCGAATACCTCAGCAGACCTGAGCCCCTGTCCTGTTCTGTGAGAGGTGCCCCCCACCATGGTCAGCTCTCCAGTCCTGAATCTTCCAGGCAGCTCCCACAGGCCTGTGGCCAAGGAAGAGGGCCTGAGCTGAGGTGTCAGGGTCACCCTCCAGGACAGGCCTTACCTAGCAGCTAGGCTCCACAATGGCTGAGAGCCTGTCCACAGGGCTCCAAGACCTCGGAGCCACCCTGCACCTACAGGTAGATGCCATCTCAGAAGGACCTGGACACTCAGCCCAGAACCAGTCAGGTGGGGAACGCTGCATTTAAGAGTCCACTTAGACTCTGAAGATAAAGTGTGAATGGGCCTCAGTCCTTTGGGGCTGGGCTATGGGATTTATTTTCCTACCAGTAGAGAAAGGAAGCATTGTGCCTTGCATATGACCTGAGCCCACACTGACAACTTGGATGTCAATATGGGCATTTCTACCTGGTTATTTAATAAAGCACTGTATGATTTCTTGAAGGGAGTGTCATCATTGCTGTGATGTGGAGTATCCTGCCTGGAAGTTCCTCCAGCCCTGTCAATTTTGTCTCCCCCTCACCATCCCTCTTTTCTCTCAACTTGCCACTAAAGCATGCCATCCCACCTCAGGAGACCAGAATGGTGCCAAAGGCAGGCAACCTCAATGTCTTCCCACAGCTGCCCACACCTGTTAAAGGACAGACAGCCTTGTCCTCATGTCCCCAGGTACCACATCTGTCCTCCCTCATGCTTCTCATCCTTTTGTCAGATCCTTTGTTTCTTTGTCATCTAAGCATGTCACACTCTTCTCCAAAAGAGAAAGTATTCCTCTCCACATCAGCTTACTGTCTCTGATCCCACCCCATCCTTTGAGTGTATCTCATGAGGTCAACACCTCCACTTAGCCCCTTTTCATGAGCTCAAGTGGAGTAGTACGTAAGGCATGTGACTGCTAACCAGAAGATTGGTGGTTTAAACCCACCAGCCACTCCTCGGACAGAAGGTTGGGCAATTTACTTCGTGGTGATACTGCCTTGGAAACCCAAGGAGGGGTCTCTATGAGTTGGACCTGACTTGATGACAGTGAGTTAGTTAGTTAATTAAGTTTGCTAGTGAGGATTCCAGGCTGTTCCCTTTACCTCTACTCTCCCACCTTCTGATGACTCCTTGACTGACTCCTCAACTCCTGGTCTACATCCCCACTTCCTGGTGGTTGTTACTTGAGCCCTTATCCTCTGAGCATTCGAATGCTCGTGCCCTCGGGATTTGTCCTCTGCCCATGATTCCTGGATCTCCTGCCCTTGAGCTCCCACTGCAACCCTCCAATGCCAGAGCACTCACAGTTTACCTTCACAGTTAGCACTCAGTAAATGTCAGCATTGCCTTTAGGCAGGCCCCCTCAGGGACACAGAATGGCTGCCAGGTTCCAGGCATCATATCACATCTAGACACGGCTGTGTCCAGAAGAAGACAACAGTGAGACCAGCTCTCCCTGTCTTTTAAGAACTAAAGAAACGTTGAATGTCTCCTCAGCAGACAGCTTCTATTGTATCCACTCCTGGCCTGTGACTGGCCAAGGCAGTAGGGTGACCATGGCTGTGGGCAGTAAACTTTCATGGCTGGCCAGATGTCAGAAAGTCAATCCCCTCAACTTCTAGATGTAAATGGAAAGAAATCATCATGACCTGACTGACTTCTCAGAGGGTGCAGTGTCTTCTCATCTACCCACTTTGGGTACACTGGGCTTGGCTGACAGAGCAGGAGAGCTTCCAGGCATACAGGCCCAAGGCCAGAGCCTTACTATCCCCTGGGTGACCATCACATTAAAGCATGTGTATGTGCTGCTGGGGGCAACCAGCCCTTGCCAGCTAGTGAACACACCTACTGGGGTATGTTTACAAAACCAGCTGACACACAGCACAACCAGCTTTCTGTTCTTAAACTAACCAAGTGACTCACTTTCTAGAGGGTGCTAAAAAATGCTTTTAGCACCAGTTAGTGCTAAAATATATTACATATAGATTTTTTTTTTCCTCCAGAATGCCAAAGTTTAGCCAAAAATTAACTCTTAACTCTGGTGCAGCCTGACATTCTGAAAATATATCTCAAAGTCAGCTACACCAGGCTAGGAGAGAGCCCAGAACTTGAGTGTCTGGGGTGAGGCCTGGCGCACAGAGATCAGGTGAGCAGTAGTACAGGCCACCTTGTTCTGGGGCAGTTGTCACTTGATCTCTCTTGGGCTCCATCCCTTTATATACAAAATGGCATTCCCAGCATTTGTCCTGCCACCACCCAGAGCAACTCCCAGTGGTATCAAGTGTGTTAGGGATTGAATTGTGTGCCCCAAAGAATATGTTTGAAATCCTAACCCCTGGACCTGTAAATATGCCCCTATTTGACCATTGGAGTTTATCTAGTGTTAAAGAAGTCATACTAGAATAAAGTGGGTCCTAAACCTAGTTACTTCTGAGTTATTTAAAAAAAAAAAAAAAAGATCTACAGACACACTGGGGAAACAGATGTGCCAACAAACTATTAAGAATCACCGGCAGTCAGCAGAAACTCCTAGACACCATAGGAGTCAACAGCTGAGATCTTGATCATGTCCTGTAAAGCCACCCACTTGTATTTCTGTTATAGTAACACTAGCACACTAAGACAATGGCAGACTGCCTTTTCATTCCCAATTCCTTACCCCTCCCTTTAGAGGCAATCAATGTACTTCCTGCTGTTACAAAATAGAACTGGATCCTGAGACTTGCTGTGACCAGTGGAAGTGGGTGGGAATAACGGGGTCCATTCTGAGTGGAAGCCTCAGAGGCCTCAGACACTTCTGCTTACCCTTTTTGTACCTCTGCCATCAATGTGACAAGAAAGTCAGGCAGCTGCTGACCCAAGGGAGGAAAGATAGCTAAGAGGGCCAGAAACAAATCTTCCCATGCTAATAGGCAGCCCCCTAAGCATGCGGATGAAGGGTGGGCTGCTTGGTAGGCATCAGTACTGCAGCCCTCAGGAACTGATAGAAAACATGATGCAAATTTCCTTTTGGCTGAATCCCACTGATTCTGTTTATCTGCTCTCTGTCAGTTGGTACAGAATAGATTGATATTGATGGGCCCTCAGATGGCCCTCCTTACAGCCCCATCCTAGACACAGGGCCCAAGCCTACTGTCTCCTGGACCCTATCTGACTGCTGCTTAGCCCCTCCTGTGGTGGCAGGGTGTCCTGGGTGTCCTTGGACCCTGCCATGGCAGAGGCTAAAGGGTGCCTGGTGTTCAGAGGCCAGGCTAGGCCCCCAGGGAAAAGACCTCAGACCAGGAGAAGCCTCATAAAGACATAGGCTGTGTGACACAAGCCTTCCCTGAGCTCAGGTTTTGCCTCTGAAATGGGGATGCAATCAGCCTGCCCGCCAGAGCCTGCTATGAGGGCTCATGGAATGTGCCTCCAAAAGTCTGATGGTAAATGTGAATCCTTTATCCCAACTAAACATCCCATCTAGCCTCACCTTCCTCTGTGTCCCTCATAAAGAAAGCCACACAGAAGAGCATTTTCAGGGTGTCTTGCTAATGAACCTAAAACTGAGTCCTCATGGAAGAAAAAGGGATGTTGGTTTTCCAAGGGAGGGTCTCTAGTTTTATGGAACACTGAGCTTCAGGCTGGTAAAAAAGGAGCGGGAGACAAGGGCGGCAGATGGAAGCTCAAACTCTGGTTGCATGTCAAAGTTCATGGAGTTCTGTTACAGTAACACTAGCACAGCCTCCCAAAAATCACTTCTCCCAACAGAACTGCTGCTCTTCCCTGCAGCTAGCCATGGCTCCCTGTGGCCCTTATGGACTGTCCAAAGAGACCTGAGAAATAGGTTGTGTAGGGTGAATGAGAAAAACAGCTGGCATTTATTGCACTCCCCTGGCAAGCAGATGACGAGCACTTTACAATCACAATTTCACTTCTATTTATGGCTGAAGAAACAGACGTGCAAGGCTAAGCCACTCACCTGGATCACATAACTGGCAAGTGGCAGAATCAGGATTCAATCTGGCACAGACCAGCTTCACAGTTTGCTCAACACCCATTCCTGACTCTGCCCTCCTGGGGCAGGTGAGGGAGGCAAGGGAAGCCTGGGCAGCCAGGGACATACTTCCCTCAAAGAAACTTAGCTTCAGTTTGGTTCATGGATTATCTTATTTTTCATACAAGAAAATAAGATAGAATAGTACAAATAACAATATAACAAACCTCTATGCCTATAGTGTGGGTAATTGGCTTATATGCTTCCAGTCTGCAGTCTGTTTTGTTCTTGTTAAATAAATAAATTACATATGACTTCAGTCTCAGTTAACCTCTGCCACCTATCCCTCTCCCCCACTTCCCAGAGGCAACTACTTTGAGAAGTTTAGAGCATTTGCTTCCAAAACAATTTTTTTTCTTAATATCTAAATATCATAAAATATGGTTGTGTATGTTTTTGTTTATATAATTGTGGTCACACTTTGTAACATTCAGCATTTTTGCTGCTGTGTATTCCATCATATCGCTGCACTTCAGTTTAATTTGTCATTCCCCTATTGTTCAGCAGAAAGCTTATTTCAGACTATTACTCTAAAAAAACAATGATGCCTTGAGCATCTCCATGTGTGCAGAGGGCCAGAATGTTCTAGGGTGACTCAAGAAATGGCAATGCCAGGTCAAATGGATGCCCGTTTTCAATTTTGCTAGATGTTGCTACATCAATTTCCAAAGTGTTACATTGGACCTACCAGCTGGATGTCAGAGTTTCTGTTTTATCCATTCTCACCAGCGCATTCTATTGTCATATCGTTTTTTGCTGATCTAGTAGGTGGAAAATGGCATTTTGCAGGTTTAATTTGAATTCCCTGATTACTAATGAGGATGAGTTTTTTTATTGTTTATTGACATTTTATATTTCCCTGTGTGATTGTCTATTCTGCCCTCCACCCAAATATTTTTTTAGTTATTTTTTTGTCACTCCAAATACTATAAAGTCCTATTCATATACCTAATTTTGTGTTAGCTGTTGCTGCATAAACAAACTACCCTCAAAGCTCAACAGTTCAAACCAGCACTATTTAGTATTTCTGAAGAGTCTGAGGGTTGGAATCCTAGGCTGGGCTCAACTGGGGCTGGTTCTGTTCCATGTGTCCCTCATTCTCCTCCCAGGACCAGCTGGGATCTGCCCTTCTCAGGGTAATAATCTAGGGACAGAGAGCAAATGCAAATGCATGGCCTCCTGAGGGCTGGATTTCATTCTATTGGACAAAGCCACTCACTAGTCTGAATCTAGATCCCAGAGAGAGAGAACTTGACTCCACCTTTTGATGGAAGGATTGAGCAATCTACTTCCATAGTGATGCTGCCACTGAAACCCAAGGAGGGGTCGCTATGAGTTGGATCGAACTTGATGGCAGTGAGTTGAGTTGATAAATTCAAAGGATAAAGGGTGTGAAAGGAGGGGTGAAGAATCAAGGCTATTAATGCAAATCTAACACAAATTCTTTTTTCTATTGAATTGTGGCAACTCTTTATTCAAGATACTCTTTGATATTTTGTACATCAATATTCTATGTGAGTGGTATGCTCCAAAATAGAAGTTTGAGATCCAATGATCCAGTTCAACTCCCTCATTACAAGTATAGGGAAACTGAGGTCCAGAGACTGGCCCAGCACTACCTACTGAGTAACATGCCATGTCCTGGCTCCTTCTGACATTTAAGATCCAATCATATCCACGCCAGCCACAACATCTCACTCACACGGATGCATCAACAAATCTCCATGAGCGTTCTACTTCTACCATGTGATTAATTCTGAAGGAACCAGTTTAGATCTACAGTTTCAATGTCAAATAAAGGGAACAGTCTTAGTTAAAGAGTGAGAAAAAAGAGAACCCAAAACTCAAGATTACAGGTTTGGTGATCATCAAATGCTTTGTTAAATTTTATGTTGTATGTAATTAGCAAATAAAATTCTTTGGAGGATTTCATTAGCAGCCTCATCAGGTGACTGCCTGCATTTTGGGAATATTTATTGAAAGCAAATAAAAACAATTTATAAGAACCAGTAAAATGGAATCTGAAAGAACTAGTTTCCTGCTTTAAGTCACAATCACCCAAGGGCAGTGGTGGCTTCATTCTGGGTCCTTCTAAAAGGAGTTGGGGGGGGGGCAGGTAGTTAGGCCAACAGAAGTAGCTAGCAAGGCAGTAGAGCACAGGTGCTGTTCCAAATCCTGCCTCTGCCACTTATCAGCCTGGGGACCTCAGGCACTTCACCTCCTGAGCCTCAGTTTTCCTATCATTATAATAGGACTTCTTTCATAGGTGTGCTGTGTGGGTTTAATGAACTCTTGTGAGTGAACACCCCCAGCACAATGGTAAGAAACATTTGGTGCTAAATAAATATGAGGTTTTCTTCTCTTGCTTCCTCTTCCTTGGTGGTCCATCTTTTGGGGACCGTGACACACACTGTGGCATTACTTCATAGCAGTCCCCACCACTGCTCACTAGACTACCTGGAACAAACCAACCAGGGGCCATTGACAGAAATGAGAGCAGGACAAGGGAGGTGATGTACATGAGTGAGGATGGGCATGGAAGAGGCTGGTGGCCTAAGTATTCGGCCTTATCCACCCACCACTTCACCCACAGCTACTATGATCAAGTAGGAATAAAGCCCAGTGTGGCCTAGTCCTTTGTGTTTAAAGAGACTCTAAAAATCTAGCTTTCCTGAAAAAAATTTAATTTTATTGAAAAATGGCAGTAAAATTCAAGTTTAAAAACATTAAAATTCAAAAGCACAATGTGATACCCCTTCACCCCACTAGGATCAAAATTATAAACAAAATGGAAAATGACAAATTTTGAAGAGAATGTGGAGAAATTGGAACCCTCATTCACTGCTGGTGGGAACATAAAAGGGTGCAGCTACTATGGAAAACAATTTGACAGTTCCTCAAAAAGTTTGTTTGTTAGTTGTTAGTTCCTCAGAAAGTTAGTATGCAAAAGCATTTGATTGTGTGGATCATGACAAATTATGGATAACATTGAGAAGAATGGGAATTCCCAAACACTTGATTGTACTCATGAAGAACCTGTACCTTGACCAGGAGGCTGTCGTTCGAACAGAACAAGGGGACACTACATGGTTTAAAATCAGGAAGGGAGTGCATCA